>NW_009649443.1:117702-137587 GCF_000708025.1 Charadrius vociferus | reverse complement strand
TCTGTTTTTCTGCTGGTTTAGTGGGATGGGGGTTCTGCAAGCTCTCTCCCCCTTCTCAACGCTTGACCAAAGAAACAGGGAAGGAAGGAGAAGGCAGCTGAGCAGGGAAGAGCAAATTCACCCTCGGGAGATGGTGCCTGGAGGAAGCAGGTTCTGCAGCCTTCTGCCAGGGGAAAAAGAAGTGATGCAACTTCCAGCAAGTCTTGCTGAACTGCTCCTCAAAATAAACAGGCCATTGACGCCAGCAAGGGCTGGGGCAGCTGCTCCCAGGGGCAGTTGCCTGTCTGCACCTTGTGCTGTGTTTTGTTCACAAAGGTAAAGGCTCTGCGTCTGTTCCCATCTCCCTGCACCAGCTCCAGTGAGCCTGATGCTGGCAGGACAGCCCTGGAGAAGATTGACCCAACACTGGAACCACCTTTCCTGTTGTACTGGAAGTAATTCACTACCTGCGCTTTTGGCTACAAGGTGCAAAGCCAGCAGTAGAAACCCAGGGATCTCTGTCTCGCCTTTCTCCCGACTGTCCTCCAAAATCAGCCTCGTCCCCGTACCTTACCCTGCACACTTCCATGAGAAGTCCTATCACAGACTGGCGGGGGTTGGCAGGGCCCTCTGGAGCTCATCTCCTCCAATCCCCAGTGTCACCCAGAGCAGGTCGCACAGGACGGCGTCCAAGTGGGGTTTGAATCTCTCCAGAGAAGGAGACTCCACCGCCTCTCTGGACAGCCTGTGCCACTGTTCCAGTACCACCAAAGTAAAGAAGCTCCTCCTCATGTTTAGATGGGACTTCCTATGTTCCAGTTTGTCCTGTCACTGGGCACCGCTGAAAAGAGCCTGACCCTGTCCTCTTGCCACCCGCCCTTTCACTATTGCTCAGCGTTGATGAGATCCCCTCTCCTATCTGGGCTGAACAGCCCTAGCTCTCCCCGCCTTTCCCCAGCAGAGAGATGTCATCCTTCCCAATAACCCCACAGCCTCTCCCTGGAACTCCCACCTCTACCTCTGGTACCGCAATAGCACTTGGATTACCCCAAACCACCTCCAGCTACATCAAAGCCCAGACTAGGTTTTTTGGGCAGTCTCCTGACTCCTCGTGCTGAGGAGGGCAGCTGGCACATGCTGTCTCCGCCGGAGAGCCCCCAGGCATCTTACTGAGACCCACACGCTCCCCCTCTCCCCCCTCTTCATGCACACACATAATTTGCAAGCATCAATTTCCTCTCCTCTCTCCCCCACGCAACCCTACCAGGGATTTCTGCACAAAAAGAAGATGCCACTGACTCTCTTGACCTCCGAACTCCGCTGCCTCCCAGGAGGCAGAGGGCTGGGGCTGAGCCCAGAGAGGAGGGTTTGCAGCTGCCCTTGTGCCCTGAGGGGGGAGACATATGGGGGTGACAGTCAATGAGACAAGGAGAAAGGAGAGGAAATGTGTGTTTTCTTAGTGCCCGGCCTCCCAGCTCCTGGGAACTTTATGGCTCTGGAATATTAAGAGGCAGGAAAGTTAATTAATACCCAGAACAAAGCCGGGGCTGTTTGGCTTCTGGGAGAAGGAAGCAGTGGAGACAGGAAGAAAAAATCGGTGTCGTCTTAAATAATTTGTTTTCTATGTTTTATCAGTAGCTAAAATAGAGATGAAGCCCTCTGGGGGAGGTGAATGGATTGATTTTTGGAGACCTAAGAGGATTTCTGACAAGGGGCAGGAGAGTCTCTTGGGTGAGCTATAGGAACAGCCACCATTGCCTTATTCAAGCTGGGGACTGAGCTTGGGACAGGGCAGAGCGGCGTTCGTAGTCCTGTGCTCTCTGTCATTTCTCTAAGAAGTTGCTATTTCTCTTACTTGAGGTGACACTTCTGCTCCCCGCATAGCATCCTTCCTCTCCGGTCTGCCCAGCTCCTGCTGCCTCTCCTCTTCCCAGCACTGGTGCCCAGTGTCTGTTCTTTGGGTGGCAGTGGCTGCAGCTAGCCGGAGTCGAGCTGTCCCGCGGATGGCCCTGTGGCTAGGACTGTCATTCACCCTGCTGCTTCTCCCTGACAGTCAGCATCGTGGTGTGGCTGGGTCCGGCTCCCAGCTGGGCTATTGCCTGCCTGATACGTAGCTCAGGACTTGGAGACTGAGGTGTTGCTCTACGTACCGCTTTAAGGCATATTCAGACAACCAGACCCTGTTTTCACAGGTGACAATTTCTTCAATGTGGATTTTCTAGGGAGAGTGTTTAGCTTTAACTGCTAAATAAATATGTGGAGAAAATCTGCTACTCCTCTGCACGCCTCTGAAACTGCTCTACATCTGTCTGTGCTGAATACTTTAAAGACCTCTGAGCTTTGTGTGCCCTGTGCCTCGCATCTCTGTGAAGTGGGCTTGAGCCCATACTTTGCCTTTGGAGACTGGTGGGTCTTTGGTCCGTGGACCAGTAAAAGCAGATACAGACGTAATGGAGCCTTTGTGTGATTCTGCTGTCTAAAGGATACATTGAGTCCTGTGCCCCAGTCCTGTGCTCTGTCCAGTAGCCTGTGGTCACTCTCCAGTAGTCCTGCTCCCAAGAGCGTTGACAATTGCTTTCTGTGTCCTACCCATGAGCAGGCAACGAGGTCGAGCTGAAGGAGCGAAGGCAGCTTAGCTCAGGATAACTGTCGCAGCAAGCAAGGGCCACTGGCTGGCATCCAGCAGGCATCTGAGTCCAACATGTGTTTAAAATCAGGGTCTGACTACTACAAATAGGAGTGTAGGAACTGCCAGACTGGATCACACCCAGGGTCCATCTCTGCTGCAGCCCTTGTCTCAGATGGAGACCAACACCAGCTGCTGCAAGGAAAGGCACAGAAGACCCCGGAGTGACCACGTGCCCCAAATCCACAACACTGATGATACCTGAGCACCTTGTTCCCACACTGGGTACCACTGCCGCCGTCTGCCCCAGCTCTGCTCGCCATTGTCCTCTCCCTGTGTGCAGCAAGAACAGTCAGACCTCACCACCACCACGTCTGTCCATCTGTATGTCCATCATCCAGCCAGGTACGTGCATTCCTGGAGAAAAATACCAGGGCTAGAGAAAAAGGAAGGTAGTTTGAAGAGATAACCATTCAAGCTTGCTCTTCCCCAGCCTGCCTCGTGCAGCCCTGTATTCCTGGGGCCCCGTCCTTTAATCTCCAGCCTCTTTCACCTGCGCGTCCAGCCTGGGTGCTTGCATGCTGGGAGGAGGTAGACGGTGAGGCAGGGATGAAGGATGCTGCTTAGGACCTACAGCTCTCTGCTACCCAGGTGATCTTTCCCCAGTGCCAGCAGAGCTTTAACAGTGAGGTTTCTGGGGCTAATCAAGATCGACATACAAACAAAACAGCATCTCTGCATCTCGCAGCCAGCAGAAAGGGAGAAGCAGATGGGCTAGAGGAGGCAGGGAGCTGCTGCTAAATGGATTGATGGAGAGGCCTTTAAGGGAGATAGATTGGAGAGGGAGCCGCTGGAGGAAAGGGCCAGGGCGGCCACGCTGCGAATGGGGCAGGGGCCCAGGGAGATGATGGGAAGGGAGAAAGGCCTGCAGATAACAGATGGATGGACACAAAGACTGGAAGGGAAGAGAGGGACAGATGGACAGGCAATAGAGAGAGTCAGGAGAAGAGAGGGATCTGAACGTAATTAGATTGGATCCGATTATGACAGACTCGATTAGAGCAATATTATGATCAGGAGCTTCTGTCGCTATTTGGCTTTTAGGGGGGAACAAAGCCAGGGAGCACGTGTGGAAGGGGGACAAGCAGAGGCGAAGGGAACCAGGACGGATGAAAGGAAAGGGGCTCCTTGTGAAAGCTGTCAGTGGTGGTGGTGACAGATTGTCTAGTTATCGAGCACCGGGGCCGTCTGTCACCGACCGCTCACAAAACCTGTACTCAATAAAAGCCAGGGAGACAAAGGCGAGGAGAAGAGAGGAGAGCTGAGCTTCTGTCACTAGCCAGGCAAGCGTGCCCAGGGCACAGGGAGAGCTGTGCAGATCAGGGACCTTCTGTTATTAGCTAGGCACATGCACGAGTAAACATAGGTGTGCAGGCAAACACACGTGCTGAGGGGTGCTGGACGTTGCTTCCCCACCTACCTACACGCACGTGTACTCCACAGCCCAAGTTCGCCCGTGCACACACACTTGTGCACATGTGGCTTGCGCAGATGGCCTTGCACATGCGCACACATTTGTGTGCTCTAACATTCTTGCCCAAAGAGGCCTTGAGCCCGGGCTTTGCAGGGCATCGTCGCCCTGGGTGAGGATGAACAGGCTGCCCAGGTGCTTCTCCAGCGTCGATCCAAACCGCTCTGCTTCCCGCTCGCTGCCTGTGAAGAGGCTGGTCGCTGGAGCATCACCCGGCTGAGCACGGCAGTGTGGTCGGCAGGGCCTCGCACCCATCTGCGTGGAGCCTCTGAACCTTCGCAGCCAGCCCAGGCTGCAGCTGCTGGTTGCAAGAGCGTGCTGCAAACCAGACGTGATGGAACTGGCAGCTGCCCCCTCCACAAACTGCACTTGTGCATGTCTGGACAAAGTATGATGGCACCAAACGCGACACTGTGGATGCCATGGGATCTCTATGGCTTGGCTGCAGGGAACACTCCAAAAATGCAGGTCTGCCAGAGAAGACTCTGCCACGAATGAGCAGCTGAGTTGGTCATAGGAGCATAGCAGAGCCCGGCGCCTTTTGTTCTGCAGAGGGTCCTTGCTGGAGAGATGGGGCGCAGTCCCACCATGTGCGCAAAGGTACTACTGGTTGATGGGCAGGAGTAGTAACGCCCCCGCCCCAGGGATTCTGTCTTTCCAGCACATATGAATTGTGGCAGGGATCTCCTTCAAGGTCCCCCAGCCGCTGTTTGGACATGCAGCCCCTCACTCTGTACAAGTTACAAAACTCCGGCTGGATCCACTCCAGCAGCACAAGGGTTAAAGCTGTCTGTTTTCCCTGACAAGCCCAGGCCAGTGTAGTCCCCAGTGGTTTTGTACAATATGTCGCCTCATCTCCTGCCAAATGCTGCCTCTCCTAGTCTCTTTTCATACCTCGCCGTGCCCTCCCTGCCACGCACGCAGGAGGCCTGGAGCGGTGAGCCCGGCTTAGGTTCCCCCGGCCCTGTGCCGCGACTCCTCTTTCCACAGCTGATCCCTGAACCTCATGGGTTGAGATCAGCAAGTCCTGGAGGGCTTCATCCCCTTGGATAGAAACACCATGATGGACCCACCTGGGTCCATCAGCCTCACAGGTCAAGTTGAAGGTATCGAGAAATTTTTAAAAGCTGGCTGTGCTCCCACCGGTGTACACCGGCCTTTTTCTTCTTGAGTGCTGTGTTGAAAAGGAGGCCCAGAAATTCTGGGGAAATGAGGGTGTTCTGCAGGCTCCAGCTTGTGGGCTCCTGCGATTAAGAAACCTACATGGTTTTGACAAGGAATACCAGTTTCTGCCAGCCGGGAAGTTGGGCAACTCCGAAGTGAAGAATAAAGCCGGAGAGTCTCTTGTTCTCCCCTCCCGTCCCCCCCAAATCTCATCAGGTTCTGAGCAGCCTTAGCATATTTGAAGCTTGCAAGTTCTTGCTGAGGAGGAAGAGAATGAGGCAGCAGCCAAAATCCCAGGGACCTCAGGAGCTCCCACGGGCTCTGAGCAAGAACCGGGAAGAATTTCAGCCACGGGGGGGATATTGGCTTGGGTTGCAGGAGAAAGGTCTTGAGTTTCTTGCTCTACCATCACCCTCTCACAAGACCTGTGGCTGTGGTTTCATCTTCCCCCGCTCCCCAGCACAACCCTGCCGGTGTTGGTCTCACCCTCCATGAGCCTTGCAGGTTGGCTCTGCAAGGCTTTGCGGGCTGCGTGCGCGCTCTGCAGCGCTCAGCATCAGGGCTGCATCCTGCCCGGTGACACCTCTTTGGTACAAAGAGCACCCATTTTCTGAGGGACATCACCAGCTGAAATTCTCCCTCCTTGTCAGTGCAAAATTTGGATGCTGTGAGATGAAGGGGCCTTTGTAATCTCAGCTCTTCCCTGCGGGAGGAGGAAAGCTGAATCTGCATGGTCCCAGGGCAGACTTAAGGTGACGGCGTTATGGGAACGGGACCTCGGCTGCTGGGAGCAGGTGCTGAGCTTGTGTCACTGTGGACAGGCCGAGAGGACTGTCCCTGGTCAGTGTCATAGAATCATAGAATCGTTTTGGTTGGAAGAGACCTTCGAGTCCAACCGTTAACCCAGCACTACCAAGATACCCCTAAACCATGTCCCTCAGCACCACGTCTACGTGTCTTTTAAATACCTCCACGGATGGGGACTCAACCGCTTTGGGGGTGAGCGGGGCAGTCCCGTGTCCCCCGCAGAGCACTGTTGCATCGCTCCCCGGTGGAGCTGCAAGGATCCGGGGCTGGGAGGATGAATTTGCCGATGCCTCAACTTGCGAGAAGAACTTGAGCAGGAGCCGAAACCTTCCCGCTTGCCTGGATGCTGCCCGCTTGCCATGGCTGCGGGGCCAGCTCAGATCAGGCTTGGCCGCCCTGCTGGGGATGCTCCGGCAGCCAGCTCTGCTCCTTCCCTCCCCTTCTCCCGGAGCCCAGCCCGGCAGGATGCCCGGAGCAGCCCAGCATCAGCTGTGGAGAGAGGTGGGACCCTGCTGGCGTCCTGGCAGGGGGAGAGGAGCTGGCCCTGGGGGTGGGCAGGCGAGACAGGAACAGAAGAGGGACGAGGAGCGCAGAAACGAGAAATAAATGCAAACAGCCTATCGGGCTCTCGGGGGAGATTGGGGGGCCCAGGCGGAGCGCTGCGGTGAGGGAGGAGGGGGGGATGTGTGTGCCCGGGCAGGGGGATCACAGGGGTGTGGAAAGGGTTGGTGAAGGCGCACATGGGACAGAGGAGTGATTTGTGCGTGCGAGAAGTGTGTGTGGGGCGTGCGTGCGTGTGATAGATGCATGATGCGCGTTGCATCCAGTGCATTATCCAGGCGTGCTGTGCATCGCGCACGCCTTAGTCTCGGGGCGGATGTGGCTATTGCCACGAGCTCATTAGGCGAATATTGTTTTATAATCGGTGCCATAGCAATGGTGAGGCAGGCTTCTCCCCGCCACCTGATCCCTCTGCCTCGTCCGCCGCTTGCCCTGCAAAACTCCGAGACCATCTGCTGATCCGTGCCATGGGCTGGAGCCCACCCAGGTGCGAATGCCCATCACCTGGGCTTCGCCTGCCGTGCAGGGGAGGGGGAACCAGCCCCCAGGGCCCGGGAGGGAGGAGATGGGGGGGGGACACAACATGTAACCTCCAACACTGGGAGGAGGGAGAGGACGAAGGTGGGAGACTCCAGCAAGCAAACTGCAGGGAGGTCCGGGAGGATACAGAGGGATATGTATGCACGGGAGGGGGGACGCAGGGATTTCAGAGCAGGGAGTTTGCTGATAATGAGGACAAAGTAGAGCAGATTTTCTCAAGATGGAGCTTAACGGGAGAATTTGAAATCGGAGAAGGGTGAGAGGCAGAGACCAAGTCTAAGCCACAAAAGAGATCATTGTTTCGTGGTTAAATAGAGGATCGGCGTTTCAAAGCAATACCTGTGTGTTCTGGGTACCTCTTTCTTTCACTTTCTCTCTCTTTCCTCACCAAACTTCACTACAGGTAGATTTTACAGCAGCTCACAGGCAGGACCTATGGGACAGTTGTTGCCACTGGTAGAGCCAGTCTGGGAGAGGCTGTCCATGGTTCGGGCACCCACCGGTGCTCGCCCGCCCCACACATGCACCCGCAGACTGGTGTGGCACACGGACACGTGTGCATGCCTGCACAGCACAGACACACAGCCCAGCTCACACACGCACCCACGTCGCGGGGTGGGAGCCATGGGGAAGGCTGTGGTGTCGGTCCCGCTTCTTCTGCAGACGGCTGCTCCTCATCCCAGCCCGGCGCAGGGACTTGCCTGCCTGTCTGTCTCTCCCTCTCCCCTTTCCACGCTCGCTCCCATCTCTCTATTTCTCCTTTATGAAATATGCATGGAGAACAGATGTCGCCTTCTCCCGGAGCACCCCCACCCTCCTCCCTCCCTCCCTCCCAGCCCACCACCTCCATCCACCCTCCAGGACCACATCCAACCTCCACCTCCCTCTTCTCCCGAGGGCTCCAACCTCCCGCACAGCCAATGGCATCCCCGCTCTTGACTTTAATATTTATGAGGGGGGGAGCACCGGAGCGGCCAATGAGGCAGGTGGGGGCGGACCCGGCGTGCGAGGCTGGGGTGTATATATAGCGTATGGGGCACATGCATCCTTGGGGTGTCCATCTCAACGTGCGGTGGCCCGCTTGCACTCCTGCCCAAGGAGGAGCATGCCTGGGCCCCAAAGCTGCTGGGGTTTCCCCTGACCGCCCCCCCCCCCCCCATCCTGCTGGAAGAGAAAAGCTGGAGCTCGGGAATGGTCATCGGCTTGGGGGTAAGGTGGTTGTCCTGGGGATGGGTGAGCAGTGCTGCGAGGTGTGACGCTGCTGTGAGGTGGTAGTGAGAGAAGCAATGTGGTCTGTGCGGGACGGTAGCCCTCTGCGCGAAGCTGCAGGCTCTCCCGGGAAAGGGGGCTCGACCCCGGCACGAGGTTTAACGCACAAATCCGCCTGCACGTCCTTTGCTTTGGGCTCGGTGGTGGCACGGGCTAGCTCCGATCAGGAAAAAGAAAAGGAACCTCCTTTCGCATGGCCTGAAAGTGGGTCCCAGACACATTTTGCATGGCCAGGGAGTCTTCAAAAATTGTCACACCACCGGTCTGGCGTGCGAGGGAAAGGGCAAGCGAGGAGGTGGGAAGCATTGCTTCCCATCGAGGGTTTAAGCGTTATTGGGGTTTTGCTCATGGCAGGACTGGAGCAAGTGTAGGTTTAAAAGAGGTTCTTGCAAGAGGTGAATTTAGGAAGATGGCAGTTTACAGTTCATCTGCAGGAAAGAGTGAAAAAGAGCCACCCAGAGCACAACTCTCCCACATGAAGGAAAAGCTTTTTGTGGACTGGACTAACCCAGCGAAGGAGGACTGGGATAAGGAGTTCACTTGGGTCCAGTACTGAAACTTGTCTTCGTGCAAATGGTCTGGTGTCTCCTGCCGACATCCTTCTGCGACTGAGAGCAGAGACCCCAGAGCAGGACTCCTGCCTCCCATGTTTGAGACACCTTAAATTCACTCCCAAGGACGCTGAGACAGGGTCAGCACCGTGTCCCACAGCCTGTGCCCTCTGCGGACTGCAGCAGACTGGTGAGTGGTTCCCGGGCTGTTCCTGGGCCAGGTCACCATCCCCGTCTGCCTGAGGAGAAGGAGGTTTCGTGGCCTCCCCTGCTCCAGGATGAAGTAACACGCTCGTGCCTCAGCGCTGGTGTCCCAGGAGGGGACAGGAGGCGATTGTTTGTCTCCTTCCCTGCCCTGTGCCGAAGCGACGGGGCCAGGAGGCAGTGGAGCCGCTCCACGGTTTCTTGCCGGGGTAGCTCACCCGCATGTGGACTTCAGCTCCAGCACGGTGGGATGAGGCAGCACCTGAGTTTGCAGGGCAGGAGGAGAACGGGCCTGTTGGTTGCAGAGCAGCAGCGCCAGGATAAAAGGGAGACAGAAGAGCGGGGATGCTGGTGTAAGAAGTCGAGTGCTGTTCCCCATCCCTAAGAGCAGGGAGGAGAGTATTTAAAGAGAAGCTGTGCACACAGGTGCGGAACTGCGCACGTGAGCGCGGATCCCAGACTTCCACACGCCAACTCCTCGCCGCAGCCCTGGGATCTGAAAGTACAGAGCCGCCGTGGCCCATGTCCAACCCCAGAGCCGACCTTCCCTCCTTCTCCCAGCCCGGCCACTCCGGAGGTTGTGCTCACGGCTGGAGCTGGGAGCGCCCTGGGAGCAATGCTCCAGGGATCACTATTGTGAGCGGGAGGGAGGTGGCACCGCCGGGAAACACAGCCGTGGTGACAAACCTCGAGCTGGCCTGGCTCACCGGTCGGGGACAGCCCTGCTTTGGGTGGTGGTCGTCCACAGACATGCTGCTTCCGAGGGCAGAGCAGCCGCAGGGCAGGACCACTCCCTCCCCCGCCAAGCATCAGAGAGGAGGTCCCAGGACTGCAGGAAGGGGGCAAGAGCAGAAGGAGAAAAGAAATTATAGCGGGAGGGGAGTGGAGAAGGTTAAAGAAGGTGCAGGAGTCATGGCTATAGTGGACAGCTACAGCAGATGCAGCTAATTCAGGAACCTGAGATACACACTGCTGCGTTGGTCACGGTTCTTGGTCCCTGGCTGGTTTGTCTCCGAAGCTGATCACAGGGAGAGCAAGTTAAACACAACCCCAGACTCAGCCCTGCTCTGAGGACAGGGTAGTTAGGTGCGGGCTCAAAGCCTTGAGAGGGCATCTCCGTGGATCCATTTCTATCAGCCCTTCCATCATCTCCCGGCTAAGTGCATCACAAGAGTAACTTTGTGTTTAGGATTTGGGTGGTTTACTTGTACTGTCAGGCATAGCTGAAAGGTTTTGTGTTATAGAAAAAAAAAAAAGTCTGGGTTAATTTTTTCAGGGAAATCTGAATATCACCATGTGAGTGTGAGTGTCTGTATGCGCACAGAGATGCCTGACTTGGTGTAGATTTATGAGCCTGGGTGTAAATTATTGTGCATAAAGTGATGTGGGATTCTCACAGAGGAGTTTTTGACTGGGGACATTTGCACCTATGTGCTGGGAGACGTGTCTGTGTGTCTGCGTGTACGTGTGTGTGTACATGTGTGTTTGCGTAAGCGTGCAAAGAAACAGCCACATGCATTTGGGGGGCTCAGACGTGCAGAGGTTTCTATACACGATTATGGGGTTCCTTGCATTTCTTGGGCAGTGCTTCCGCAAACGCGCATCGAGGGCTCTGCCCCTCCCCCCCCCGGCCAGTCTTTTAAAACGGGATGCGGACTATTTCTCCCCCGAGTCGTCCCCTGTCCTTATTCATTTCGTTTCCATTTCTCGGTCGTACGGCTCATTACAAGCCTGTCAGGCCTGAGAGAGGTGATATGTTGTACATCCCTGCCTGGCTGGCTTCCCAGCCGTGCCGCCGTCTCTCCCAGCAGCAGCGTTTCCCCATTTGAAGTTTGTTCCCCTTCCCCTACTCCACCTCAGCCCTTCCCCTGCCCCGGGGAGACAGTGGAGGGGGAAAGATGCACTTGCAGCAAGACCTGCCTTTCCCAGACCTGCTCTTGGGGTGCCGGAGGCATCTGTGCCAACCTGACCCCCTCCCCGCCATGCCAGAGCCACGCAGGGAAGGCAGCGAGGCGGGGGGAGGAGAAGGGAGAGGAGAGGCAGCTTTCCCGGCCGGCGGCGCAGCGTCCCGGAGGGAACAGAGAGCCAGCTTCTATTTGGACACATCAAGCAAAGCAGCTGTGTTGGGTTCCATATGTCGGGGGTGCCAGGATCCATGACATACGGGCTCATTTAGTATACAATGAGCCCCCCCCCTTCCTCTCGCCCCCGCAGTCTGTTTTTCCCCTTCGCTCATCCACCACCTGTCATCCCTCCGGAGAGCCAGGAGAAATGGCTTCTACCTTCTCCCACAGCCACCCCACCGGCTCCATCTCCGCCACCCGTGAGCGGGGACCCGGAGCCCCGTTCCAGCCCGGTGGGGACGGGCTGTCCCCTGCTGCGGCTGGAGCAAAGAGCCATGCTCTCTAGCTACGTCTCTCATGTCCGCCGGGAGCCGGGCGGTACTGAGAGCCCCTGTGCTTCTGTTTTCTAGAGCACACGGAAGGAGTTCGGCTCTGACACCTGACGGCTCCAAAACTGGGTCCTGCCACGGCTGCACTGAAGAGCCCACGGGTCTCTGCACACAGGCGCGCACGGAGGATATTTATTTATTTATTTTATTTATATGCATCCTGCCATCGTTCTTACGTTATTTATCGTGAAAGCTGTCACCCACCCAACGAGTTCTCCGGGGAAAAGGGAAAATTTTGAAATTCCCTTGCGGAGACTGTGTGTGATGAGGAGGAAGAGGAGGAGAATAACCAGGGGCTTGCTGTGAGCTGGAGACCTTCTCTTTAAAGTAGAGCAGTTTTGCTTTGACCTCGTGCCCGGGGTCAGTCTGTCCTCCTGACGTACCGCATCTCTGAAGCATCCACCCCTCCATCCACCCCTGTTCTGCGAAGATGATGCTCAATTCGGACCAGACAGAGATCGACCTGCCCCCAACGCACTCCGAGTCCGAGTCTGTCTTCAGTGACTGCGGCGGCGGCCGTGCGGGCAGTGCAGAGGACGCTGGCAGCGTTGGCTTGTGCGCCCAGTCCCGGATAGCCGAACCAGGTGAGGCTGTGAAGAAAGACCTGCAGCACCTGAGCCGGGAGGAACGTCGGCGCCGGCGCCGTGCCACAGCTAAATACCGGACAGCCCATGCCACGCGGGAGCGCATCCGCGTCGAAGCCTTCAACATGGCCTTCGCCGAGCTGCGGAAGCTGCTGCCCACCCTGCCGCCAGACAAGAAGCTCTCCAAGATTGAGATCCTCCGCTTGGCCATCTGCTACATCTCCTACCTGAACCACGTGCTGGACGTCTGAGCTGCCCAGCCGGCATCCGTCTGTCTGTCTGCTACATCTCCTACCTGAACGTGTGCTGGGCATCTGAGCCAAGAGCTCAAGTCCGTCTGTCCGTCTACAACCTGAACCACCTGTTGGGCATCCAAAATGCTGTTCATCCGTCTGTTCAAATGGACCAAGTCCCCAGCTGTCTGCCCTACCCCCTGTCTGAACTATGTTCTCTATCTCCCCACCACCAAGCCCATATCCGTCTGTCTTTCCATCCTGCCTGAGTCAGGCTGGATGTTTGGTCCATCAGCCGTCTGTCTGTCCTGCTGGATCTGCTACCCGAAGCCTGTGCTGGCTGTGTACGCTCCCAACTTCTCTCCATCCTTCTGCTGCACATTCCACTGATCCTGATGCCGATCCTACAGGATCCTGAGCCCCGCATCCGCCAGTCTGTCCGCCCCGTCTGCTCCCTGACCCACAGCGGGAGCCACTGCGCCCAAGTTCTGCCTGTGCATCACCTCTTTTATATCAGCCACAAAAAAATGGACCTGTGAGACCCTGCAGCGCCAAGCAGCCCCGGGGTCTTGTCCGTCTGTCTGTCTGTGCTGCCACCCCACCCACCAGCACAGCCAGTCTGAGCATTTTGTCTGTTTGCTGCTGCTCTGCCCCTGGCGTCGTGCTGGGCACTTAACAGCCCACATCAGCACTGTCCTCTCCACAGAGGGAGCACAGCCCAGGAGCATTCAGCGCGGCGCCTCGGTGTTTGCCCTGGCTTTCCACCCCCCCCCGAAGCTCCGTGCAGACCTCGCAGGACCTGCCCACCCTTTCCATGGACAACAGCGGCAGGTTCCCCTCAAGACGGAGCCCAAGAGGTGTGCTCGCTCGCTGTGCTGCCCACGAGGTGCCCAGAGCAGCGCTGGCCCCGCTCCCATGCTGGGCTGGAGCAGCACCCCTGGGGGTCCCCAAGCCCCTCCATCTCCCCGAACCTCAGCGCTCTGCTCCCCACACCTGCGCATCCCCGGCTTTGCTGCCCGACCCTCCTTTGCACAAGTGCACAAGGAGCGTGAAGCCCCCTCCATGGCACCCACAGCCACAACCACCCTGGGGCACCCAACTGGCACTTCATCCCACCCTACTCTTCACCCCACTCTTCCTCTGTCTTCCCCAGTTCGGTTCTCCTGCTTAAAAAAGGCTTGAGTGGGGTCACAAGCATTGCACAAGCCCCAGCATGGGGGGAAACACATCGACGCTCAGCTCCCCCAGCACCATGTCCCCCCTCCTCAGCACAGCGGGTGCTGCCGGGGTTCAAATCGGCTTCACCCCGGGATGCTGCAGACCGCCCCCCACCCCCGTTTACACCAGTACAGCACTGGTGCAGCGTGACATTTCCCAGCACGGGCTCTGCTGGGGTAAACTGCACTTTACCTGCGGCTCACGGGGCAGCGGGGTTGGAGAGGGGAGGAAGCAGGCACAGCCCCTTTGCCCCCTGCCAGCAGTTGGGCTCTCCCTGTGTCGTCCCCCCCCCATGGATCAACGCTTTGGGAGAAGGAGGACAGCAGGAAGGGAAAGCAGAGCCGAGCAGCCTCTTCTCCAGCAAGGCCGAGGCTGGGGGGAAGCTCATTGCAAGAGTGAATGTTTTGCCTTGTTTTATGGGTGTTTGTTTGTTTTAAGAGTTAATTTTGCACTGGCAGTGGCACGAGCGCAAGCAGAGCCCGGGCTGGGGACCAGGACCCCGCAGAAACTGCTGGATATGCTCAGAGCCAATGCTCCGGGCTGAGAGCAGAGCCCCAGCCTGGCCGGTGGGGAATGGGTCGGGGCTGCTCCTCATTGAGCATCGCCGTGAGACGGGCACTGGTCCGGCCTGCAGGCTGGGTGCTGGGGGAGATGGACTTTGGCGTGCCAGAGGCAAAACGGTGGTGGCGAGAGGGTCAGTGCCACATCCTGCCCACACCAGCAATCTCCCAGAGCCAGAGCACGGCATCCTGGAGGCCCTCCAGCATCCCACCCTCTGCTTTTTTTCCTCCCAAGGTGTTGGCTGCTGCCCATGCCGGGTGTCCGAGCCACACGATCCCCAGCCGGGCTTCCCGGAACACCGTGGATCTCTCAGCTCCATCCCTGTCCCCATCTCTGCTGCCAGCTCCCAGCGACACCTCGCTCCGTACCTCATTTTCCCCCGCCCCCCAAAAAAAAAAACCAGGGAGATCGATCGCTACCTCTGTCTCAAAAGGACTTGATGTGGGATCCCCGAGGGCCAGAGTGGCAGACCCGCAGCCGGTTCCTCTGTCACCGGGGAGGGAGGGGGGCAGCAGCAGAGCAAAACAGAGCAGGGCAGCCTTCCCTTCCCCTCCACTCCCCACCCACATCTCTGTGCCACGAGGATATTTATTGAATTAATTTATTGATAAATGTTATTATTTATTTGCTGTGTTGTGCACTTTTGGGGAAAGGAAAACCAGAAAGCAAACAAAAAAGAAAAAAGAAAAAAAAAGAATGACCACGGTGGAAAAGCCACCCACCCACCCTCGTACGCGGTGTGCCCCAGCGTGTGTTTGTCTTGGCTGTTCAGACTGTGCAAGGATTTATTATTTATGAGTTCACAAGGAAGTCAGGGAGGGGGAAATGAATTAAACTGCCAGCAAAAGAGAGATCTTGAACTTGGAGTGCCCGGCTTCCCTTTTTCTTTCTTTTTTTTTTTTTTTTTTTTAAATACCTTGTTTTTAACTCTCTCTTCCTTGTGCTGTTTGGTGGTGGCGGTGGATTCCCCGCACTGCAGCCGTGCCTGCAAAAGGAGGTGGTGGGAGGGAGGCCGTCACCCACCACTGCGGCCAAGGGACAAGGACGTGTCCCCTCAGCACTCTTAAGAGTCCTGCCAGCACCGGCCGGGCTCGGGCTCGCTCAGAACCAGGGTGGATGCTGTGGCTTGGGCTTTCCTCAGGCGTGCAGTCACCCTTTGAGCCCAGTTTGGGTTTGCTGGGAGAAGCAGACCCTAAATGGCCCAATCTGCTGTCACCAGAGGGATGAGGACATCTGGTCCAGCCATCAGCATCTCCAAACGCACCCAGTAAACCACCTTCTCTCTCCTGCGTACCCCTGAGAAATCAGTGCGGCCCCAGCTCTGAAGTCACCCATCACTTGACCATGCACTTCTGGCTACTACAGGTCCCCTTCTGTGTCCCCCAGCCCTCTTCCCTGCGACCCCCCCAGCGCTGTCCTCACACCGCCAGCCCACCCTGAGCTACAGGGGGGAAGCAAGTTTGCAGTTCATCTCCTTTGTCTGTGCCGATCCCGCACGTCCCTGGGGGCAGGTTGCAGCTGTTCGCCGACTTGCTCCAAATTTCTTCATATAATCAATTGGCCTCGGCTGCAGCTCGACTCAGCCGAGATGCATCAAAGGGGAAATAATAAACATGGGGGAGGGAGCGGGGGAAGTAAACGGGGAGACTCCGCACCGGATCAGGCCGCAGGGGCAATAGCGGCTGGTAGGGCACAGGAGGGGACCTTGGGGGACCTCGGCGTCCTTTTTGTCCCAGCACAGGGATTTCTCCCTGGTGTTCAGCCCTTGGGATGCACTGTGTCTCCACCACCTGCATCCGGACTCAGCTCTGCTCCCAACCCCTCCGGCTGTCCCCATCCCATGGAGGTTGGTGCGGGATGGCCGTCCCCATCCCAAAGTGATTGGTGTGGGATGGCCGTCCCCATCCCATGGAGGTTGGTGTGGGATGGTCATGTCCATCCCACGGAGGTTGGTGTGGGATGGCCATCTCCATCCCAAAGTAGTTGGTGTGGGATGGCAGTCCCCATACCATGGAGGTTGGTGCGGGGCGGCCGTCCCCATCCCACAGAGGTTGGTTCAGGGTAGCCATACACATCCGATGGAGGTCAGTGCAGGACGGCCATCCTCATCCCATGAAGGTTGGTGTGGGACAGCGGTCTCCATACCATGGAGGTTGGTACGGGGCAGCCGTCCCCATCTATCCCACAGTGGTTGGTGTGGGATGGTCATCCCCATCCCATGGAGGTTGGTGCAGGATGGCTGTCCCCATCTCATGGAGGTCAGTGCGGGATGGTCGTCCCCAACCCTTGGATGTCAGTGCAGGACATTGGGCCGTCCCCATCCCACCCCCCACCTCACACACTCCAGGAGGTGGTAATGGGGTTAGGGCAGCCCAAGCTCCACGGCAGCGCCGGCTCCCAAACCTCTGCAGGGCCCGTTGTCGCCGGCTGCCAGACCCGGACCTGACATATGGTCCTCATTGTGCCTCGCACAATGGAAACACTTCATGCTAATTTAGATGCTGGTTCTGGCCTTGCTGTCATCTCCGACAGATTGGGTCCCTTGCCTGCTCTTTGTGCTCGCGGGCAGGCAGGGTAACAGGCAGCTCAGCTTCTCCTCCATCTCCCCGAGCGTTTTCCCAGACAATTCCCGACTCTTTTGCTATTCCCACGGCTATTTCCGTCTCTCTCTGTCCTTCCCTGTACATGTCTCCATCTCTCCATCCCTTCCCAGGCCTCTGGAGGACGCTGGGCCCAGTGTGCGGGGAGGTGTGTGCATGAGGAATCTTTCACAATTGCTTTTCATTTGAAAAATACCCACGGAAAAAAGAAAAAAGAAAAACAAAAACAAAAACAAAAACAAAGTCCTGAAGGTGCAGACACAAACGGAGGCACAAAGCTGCTCAGCTGCTTCTGCCCAGCAGTGTTTCTGTGTCCCTGCCCCGGGGATGATGATGTGGGGGTGGCTGCTGCCCCCCTTCCATCTCCCTTCCTCTGCCAAAATGGAGTAAACTGGGCAGGAGGCGACACCCTGGGTTGGGAAGGGGGAAAGACATCCCTGTGTGTGCCCTGGTCCTCCGGTGGATGTCAAGGTGGGCAGCAGCTGTGTCCCCAGCTCGGCTGCGCGAGGCGGCAGTGCCATCTGCTGGGTCCCAAGGACGGGGCCCTGCACGATCCCACCAGACCCCCTGTCACTCCCCCCTCCCCAAGGCTGGGGACCCCCCTCCCTGCCAGCTGGGCCCTGGAGCATTGCCGTCGCCTGCGAAGGGACCCACCACAAATCCCGCTGGGACCAGGACCGGTGCAAGGGACAAAGGGTGCAAGGGCACCCATGCACTCTTCCCGAACGCATCCGCTGTGACCCATTGTTTTCTGTGCCCGTTTCACACTTGGTTTAGAGCACAGGGGTCCTCCAAGGCAGCGATGGCGATCAGAGACGGGTGGCTGGGAGAGACAGACCCCAGCCCAAAAAGGCCGACGGTCTCACTCGATAAGGCGCTGTATCCGATCCCTTCCTTGGAGACACGGAGCAGAAGCACATGAGCCGTCGGCTGCCTCCCGCCGGCAACCACATCGCAGGGATAACAACCCCGCCTGGACAGAGACCAGAGATGGAGCATAGTGGGGTCAGTTTGGGACCTGTGTGTGCGTCCCCCCAGGCAGGGTCCACAGCGTGTGGTGCTGGGAGAGGATGGCCAGCGCACCGAGGAGGGTCTGGCACAATGTCCGACTCGCACCAGACCTCTGTGGGGATGGGTTAGATGCTGCTGATCCTTACCCGGGGCAGGGATAGGTTGGCTGCCCCGCACGCTGCTTTCTACGACTCCTGATCTCCAGAGTTATCTGTCCGGAGCCTCTGCCCCTCCCATCCCTGTGGCACCCAGCTGATGGGCACTGGACCTGGCTGGGGTCTGGTTATTAGTGTGTAGGGCGGTGAGGCGGCTCTGGAGGGTGTGAAGGGGATACAGCTGCCCCCCCCGGCTCTGCTCAGGGAGGTGTGTGAGGAGTTTGGAAGGGTCCCTGGCTCTTCTCTGCTCTGCAGAAGGTCGTTTCCAAGAATGAGGCAAGACAGAGATGGTTCTGGGGACTCCTTCATCCCCGGGAGGTGGATGGGAAGTGGCCAACACCCTGTGCGCTGCTGATCCCGGTGCTCTGCGTGGGACAGGGCTGAGCACCTCGCAGAGCCGGGCAGGCTCTTCTGGAGGTGCTTCTGCCCCCCTGCTCTACTCTGGCGAGACCCCACCAGTCTCACCATCAGGTGAGACCCCACCGCAGTGCTGGAGTACCGCGTCCAGCTCTGGAGCCCCCAACACAGGAGAGACATGGACCTGCTGGAGCAGGGCCAGAGGAGGCCCCGGAGATGCTGGGAGGGCTGGAGCCCCTCTGCTGGGAGGACAGGCTGGGAGAGTTGGGGGGGTTCAGCCTGGAGAAGAGAAGGCCAAAAAGGGGAGAGCTCAGAGCCCCTTCCAGTGCCTAAAGGGGCTCCAGGAGAGCTGGGGGGGACTCTGGGTCAGGGAGGGGAGCGGGTGGTGATCCCCTGGCGCAGGTTGCCCCGAGAAGCTGTGGCTGCCCCATCCCTGGAGGTGTTCAAGGCCAGGTTGGACGGGGCTTGGAGCAACCTGGGCTGGTGGGAGGTGGCCCTGCCCAGGGCAGGGGGGGGAAACCAGATGATCTTCAAGGTCTCTACCAACCTAAACCCTTCTATGATTCCCGAGAGCAAGGTGCAGAGGGAGGGGACCATCCCTGTAAATCATGCAGTGGAACAATGCGGCCCTTCCCAGATGGCAGGGAGGCTCCAGCAACCCCAGCTGGCCAGGAACCAGCTCCGAGGACCCATTAATCACTCCAGGAGCGGGAGCGAGGGGACAGCGTGGGGCAGCTGGCTGCAGGGGGAAGGGAGAGCAGAGGGGACCCACACACGGCAGCGATCCCCAAGCTCTGCTGGGTCATGAGGACCAAACTTGACTGCAGCTCCTGCACCCCTAAATTGACTCCAGTGACTCCCACAGCCCTTTGAGCCATGTGAAAAGGGAGGGGAAAACACCAATCCCCCCAGTTCCGTGCCAGGAGCTGGGGGACCAAGGGCTGGATCCACCTCCCTCCAGTCTCTGTGGTGGGTGCAGGACGCAGCGTGGGGTCTCCTTGCCAAGGCATAGGTGGAGAAGGACCTGGAGCAACCCCCAGGGAACAGGCTGGAGCTGGACTTCCCCGTGGAGCCCCACTGAGGGGCAGGAAAATCCACGGGTGGGGCGAGTGTCACCAGCTGAGCTGCATGGGGCACCCCAGGGCAGGAGCCACAACCATGGTTCCTAGACGGTCTCCTCTGTGACAGCCGAGACCCTCTGTAAAAAGAGGCACAAACTGGTCAGACTCAGGGGTCCCTCCCGAGGTGTCCCGACCTCCATCCTCCCGGCTTACAGCTCCGGCTTTTTCCTCCCTTCTCTCCGACCCAACAGCCCTCACCGAGCTCACCCTGGACCTCTGGATGCTGCGGGAGAGTCTGTTGGGGACACCACCCGCCCAGTGCTTCGCCTTATGGGGCGCACCTTGGTGGGAAGGTGACCCAAAACAGACAGGTTGAGCTGTGCTGGGGCTCAGATAGGGCAGGACACCCCCCCCCCTCCCC
>NW_009649443.1:116727-117241 GCF_000708025.1 Charadrius vociferus | reverse complement strand
CCCCCCCACACACACACACACACATCCCCACAGCTCCCTGGAGGGTCTGCAGGTGTGTGTTGAGCTGCTGTCCCCCGTGTCCCCCCATCCCTCCTGGGGGTCCCGGGGAGGGCTCTTCTGGGTGCTTCTACCCAGCCCAGTGCCGTGGGGGCCTGGCTGGAGCAGGGGGTCGGGGCTCTCACGTGCTGTGACCTGTTCCTGGGCCAAACTGGGACGCCTTTACCACGGGGGTCCCTGGTGGATTCACCACCCAGACACAGTGGGGGACAGAGTGGGGGTCACGGACCCAGTTTTCATGGGTGGGGGCACTTAAAATCTACAGGGAACCGCTTGTACGCAGCCACGTCCTCACCCCCACCCCAAAACAGCCCGGACCGGCACAAGGGTGGGGGCAGGAGCGGAACCCCAATGGGCTGTTGTCCTTCTGGGGGTACCTCTGCCGGGGCCGAGGCTCGTCCTTCCCCTCCCCACGGGCACGGCCATGCTCATGTCTGGGTGCAGAGGGGCGGTTGGG
>NW_009649443.1:111583-115585 GCF_000708025.1 Charadrius vociferus | reverse complement strand
CCCCCATCCCCTCCTCCTCAGCCCCCCCATCCCCTCCTCCTCTCCCCACGCCGGAATTATGGGGGGGTTGGTCCTTTCTGGGGAGCAGTGGGTGCTGAGGATGCAGCCAGGGTGGCTGTTTGTGCCTTTTGCGCAGGGCTGTGCTGGCCCTGGGGGATACCCCCGGTGGGGGGATGCAAGGAGGGGGGACAGGTCTCCATCGTCGTCGTCCCCCAAGTTGCATCCAGCCCAGCACTGCTGCCTGTGGCTTTCCCACTCCGCAGCGGACACGCTTATACTGGGGTTGACTGGGCAAGCTGCCCCACTGTGGTCAAGCAGCCTGTGGCCTCTGAGTGCTTTGTGCCAGGTGTGGGTGTAAGGCAGCAATAAAGTGGTTGGGGGACAAGGGTGGGTACCGGCCCAGTGGCCGCTCTGAGGACGAGGAGATGAAGACCATCCCGATGCTCCTGCTGGATCTGCTGGACCTGCAGGGCAAGGTCTGGTCCTCGCCAACATGCTCACCTGCTTCTGGGAGAAACCCGGCCAGATTCCGATCCGGTTTATCTCGGTCCCGTCCTGGCGCGATGCCCTGAGCCAACAGGGAGTTCCCTCCGCTCTACGCTGGGCGCAGACACCGGCCCCGCTGCTCCGTCTGGGGCGAGTGGCTTTATTTCCCTGGGAGAGGGCGTAGAGGCTGTTTTTTCCCCACCACCACCATTACCACCTCCAGGCCTTGGTATAATAACCAAGGCGGCGGTTTTAAAACAAAAAAAAAAAAACCAAAAAAAAGAAGAATTAAATAATATCTTCCTGGAGCCTCTGGGGATGGCTGTTGCTTAATCACAGCAATTCGGGATTGCGTTGGGAGCGAGCCGGGCTCAGAGGCAGCCTGAGTCAGATGCGATCTCTCGCGCGGTCAGGCTTCTCCCGTGTATTTACGCCGGCTTTGTGCCAGGTAGGGGGGGCGGCGAGCTCAGGGTGAGAGCGGCTGATTTAATTAGCAGCCGTCTTCGTTGGAGCCGGCGGTGGCTCCTCGCCGGGCTGTGGGACCATTGGGGTGGGTTGTTTTTGTGTTGCGGGTCGCGTGGGCACAGCCCCGAGGATGGAGGGCACCATCCCTGTCCCCCTTCTGGGCTCCCTTCAGCCATTGAACTGCTCAAATGTGGTTTCTTGTTTTTTTCTCAACTCACAGACAATGGGGCCGAAGGGGGCTTGGGGGATGGCAGGGACCCCCATCACCCTGCCGTCGGGCAGGGCTTGATTGGCCCTGTGTCTTCGGTCCGAGTTAATTTTCCATTTTGCTTCTGTTTTCTGAGGGCCGGGGCAGGCGGTGGATGCTTTATGGTTTTATTGTCCAGCCGGGATGCTCGGGAGGTGGCTTGGGAGAAAACCAACCCCTTCCCTGGCTGCCCTCCCGCGAGCGATGCAGCAGGCAGAGTTCGGCCCCGTGGGCAGGGAGGCTGCAGGACCAGCTGCCAAAAGCCAGACCCCATGCGAGGGATCTTTTTTTTTCCCCCCCTCATGCCCTCCCAAAAGCGTTTGCCGCCTCGGGCTGAGCACAGCCCCACCTCAAAGCATTGCAACCGGCGGGTGAACGCTTTGCTCCTTGCCTGGACCCAGATGGATCCCGTCTCCATGCTGCTTTTCCAGGCTCCGAGACAACAGATAACACTGTCTGCCTGCCCGTCACAGCCCGGCGGGATTTAGTAGGGTTTAATGTTAGACACCAGGAGTTGACGGAGCAGAGCTATAATCGATCTAAAAGTGCAGTCATTTATGTTCCTTTTGGGGTAGGAACTGGCTTTTTGGGGTGTCGCCACAGCACTTTGGGGACCAACATGCCAACAATGCTCTGGGAGAAGGCGCTGAAATCAAAATAACAAGCGTCGGACCCCTGGCGCCTCCTCGGCTCGCCCCATCCAGGCATTCCCATGGCACTGCTCAGATGCTCGTCACCCACCGGAGCAGCAGCCTGGGAGCGCGGTGTTTGCATTCTCCTGTGCCGCAGGGTGACCATAGGTTTGTCACCTCACGCCGGAGTGCCACCGGTTTGGGTGGCGGTGGGCACAGGAGGGGATGGGGCAGATGGGATTCGGGCAGCTGCAGCACCTCGGCGGCGATGTGCTGGGTGAGCATCGCGGTGCCATCCCACCGGTACCAAGAGACCACGCAGGCCAAGCGGCTGCTTGTCCTCTCGCCCCGAGCTCGGACCAAGGGGGACGGGGGGCTGAGGGGACACGGGGTGTGGGCTGAGCCCCTCGATGGGATGACAGAGCAGGTGGGCACACGGGAGCTGCGGTTAGGATCCCTCGGTGCCGGTTCCGGCATGTTTAGCAATGCAAATCCTGTTCTCTTTGCATCCAACCCCATTCTCATGCAAATCCCTCCTTTTTTGTACATTTTATTTGTGTTTGTTTGTTTTGTTTCATTGGTGGAGTTTTTTTTTTTTCCTCCCTCTGGTTCTAGATCTCGGTGCGGTCATTTTTACCCGCGCGGAGGCAGCCAGTCACATCCCTGCCGCCTGATGCGGCTCTGTTGCTGCCGGACACGCAACGGGATTGAAATGCCGGGAGAAAGGCCGGTGGCTTTGTGCCGTAGCCGCGCACGGTGGGATTTCCCCACTGGAGGAACCTCGGTGGGGACCGAGCACCGGAGGCACTGGACGTTCCCGTGGATATTGTAACAATCCCGAGTGATCGTAATTAAACCTGGCAGTTTGGAAGGGATATTAAACCTTCTGCATCCAAGCTGACGCCGGGCAATTTGAGAGCAGAATGAGCCCCCATGGGGAAGTGGGATTAAGCCACTCGGGCTTCCCATGGGCCTTTCCCGCGTCCCTCCGAAAGCGCCCAGTCGTGCCAACGAACCGATAAAAGCTGGAAGTTTGTGGATTCCTCCCAGCGGTGGCATCTTCCAGGGCTGGAGCAATGGAGGGGGGAGCCGGGATGGATGCTTTTGTGACGCTTGAATAGATTGGAGGGGGGGTAGGTCTGCTTTGGCCCCCCCAGGTCCTGCCTGGGGACCCCATCTCCCCCCCCTCCATCCCAGCAGGTGCACCCATGGGGTTTTTCCTCGCCGTGCACCCACCTTTGCGGGGCACCCGGTGGTGCTGGCAGCTTCTTTGGTCTCCCCGGCATTTGGTGGCGTCTGTGAAATACGGTCATTGCTCCATCGTCCCGTTCCCCCCTCCATTCCCCGCCACTGCCTCTCGCTTCCCTGGTGGCAGGGGGCTAGTGGCCAGCGGGGGAGCACGGTTGGTAGCCGGCTGGGGAAGGCGCCTATTGTGCGGAGGCAGTAAGGCGTGTTTGTGTAGCCGAGCAAGCAAATGTGCCGGGCATTCGGCTCGGCAGAGCCATGTGCCGTGGCCGGGAGGTGCCTCCCAGTCCCACGCCAGTTTCAGAGTTGTTTCCGGCAACGACCCCACCGTGGGCATCGCGGCTCAGGGGTCCCTGGGCCAACCTCCCTGGACAGCCCAAAATTTATGGTGTGAGGCAGGGCTGAGGCTCGTGTTAGGTTTTCTGCCCGTCCGTAAACAGCTATGGGTGCCGGCGTGCAGTGTGCCTCAGTTTCCCCATCCCTGCCATGGGCAGAGCGGTGCTTCCAGCCTTCCCGGGCTTATTGGGATGATAAACAGCGGTGGAGTTGTGTGCCGGGAATCCAGGACCGTGGGGTCCTCCTGACCCATTCCGTGACTCAGTTTCCCAAGTTGCCACGACGCTTGTTGGGTTGAGCGGGAAAACACCTGCCCAGATGGGCCCGTGCTGATGTTGCCTTCTGTGCCTGCTTGGCCCCGGCGGTGGGAAGCGAGCTATCACCGGCGTGGGAAGGGCTTCGCACCCTTCTCACAACCGCATTAGAGCATCCTGATGTAACACTGGTGTTTGTTTAATCGATCTGGACGGGTGGATGCTAGAAAAAGGGCACCTGCGGCGTAAATCACTATGTTCTGGCATGGGAGCGGGTGGGCGCTCGCCGATACGCTCCAGCGCGAAGGCAGCGGGCTCGGTCCCCAGCCCCTCGGCC
>NW_009649443.1:110315-111483 GCF_000708025.1 Charadrius vociferus | reverse complement strand
CTCCGGCAAACAGCGTGCCCGGCTCACGAGGACTCGGCTCTGAATAAAGCGGGGAGAGAACCACGCGGCGTGAGGTTGTGCCGCCCGGTCAGAAGGAATGGGAGGAGAGGATTTCCCTCTTGGGATTTGCCCTGGAGCCATTTGAAAGAAGAAAGCCATCTAGAAGCGCTTGGATCTATTTTTTCGAACATTTGAATGCAAAAGGTGGTTCATGTTTGAGGTTCACGGGCTCAAAAGCCGGAGAGACGGCGGCAGCGGCTTTTCTGACCGCCCTGAAGCCCCAACCGAGCTCTCGCCGCTTTGAACCTTGTGATGTGCTCCGGCATCATCCCGAGAAGCCATCCAGTCCGGACTTGAAGATGTCAAGAGATGGCAAATCCTCCCCCTCCACCCCCCCTGCCGCCCTGGGGAGTTTGTTCTGATGGTTAATCACCTCACTATTAAAAATGTGAGTTTTCCCTCTCGTTTGCGTGCGTCTGGCTCTCACTCCCAGCCCTGGCAGCTGCTTGGCATCTCCACGGGCTCAGAGAAGCTGCTTTGCCTTACCTCCTGGAGCCGAGGTATCCATTTCCAGCCTCTCCCCCTGAGTGCCGTATGCGGCCGAATCTCCTTTCCCCCCTCTGCCAGGCAAACCATCAAAAAAAAAAGAAAAAAAAAAAAAGAAAGAAAAATCCCTTTTTTCCCCACTGGAGCGGCCGAGTTGCTTCACTGGCACCGGAGCAGCTGCGGGACAGGAGGATGATGAGCTCCTGGTTCCAGCAACCTGCGGGATGGCTGCTTGATTTCCAAATTGATCTTGAAAAGCTGCTGGGTTTGGGGGGGGTTCCCCCCGACAGCCTTTGCTGGGGAGAAAGTTTGGCCGTTTTGGTACGGGTGAGACCTCCTGGAGGGTCCTCGTTGGCTGGAGCAGAGCCCCGGTTCAGATGCGGAGATCACCTGTGGTTCATCCATGGATCGTGCCGGAGCAAACCATCCCACACCGCTGCTCTGCCCTGGGAACGGGCCCCAAAGATCGTTACGAAGATGCTGGGAGGGCTGGAGCCCCTCTGCTGGGAGGACAGGCTGGGAGAGTTGGGGGGGTTCAGCCTGGAGAAGAGAAGGCCAAAAAGGGGAGAGCTCAGAGCCCCTTCCAGTGCCTAAAGGGGCTCCAGGAGAGCTGGGGGGGGAC
>NW_009649443.1:109252-110276 GCF_000708025.1 Charadrius vociferus | reverse complement strand
TCCCTGGAGGTGCTCAAGGCCAGGTTGGACGGGGCTTGGAGCAACCTGGGCTGGGGGGAGGTGGCCCTGCCCAGGGCAGGGGATGGCACTGGGTGAGCTTTAATGTCCCTTCCAACCTAAGCCATTCCATGATTCTATAACACCTTTGCCCGTAAGCTCTGCCCTGTCACCAGATTGTGATTGAAGGACCGGGCTCACCATAGCTCTCTGCAGTGTTCCCATGGCTCGTTGCTTGCTCCCCTTGGAAATGCGTTGTTCTCTCTCCAAACACATCGACCTTCATCCTCCAGCACTGGCTTTGCCTTTGGGAGCTGGACGGCCCTGATGTCCCCATGCCACCGGCGCAGCTGTCCCCTGACCCAGGGACAGGCTTGGAAGCGTGGCTGCTGGCCATGGTATTGTGGTGTCTGAGGAGCGTTAAACCCACGGAGCTGGTGCCTTGAGTCGCTGAGGTGTTTTGGAAAACTCCATCTTGATTTCAGCTGATAAAGCATCTTCGCCTCTCCAGGCGTGCCGGGCTCTGGCTGGAGCCGGGGGGTGCTGGAGCGGTGCTGAGCTCTGGACACTGCGGGGAGGGTCATATCCAGCTCCCGGTGGCCGTGCGGTGTCAGGGTACGGGGCAGAGTGCCGATGCGATGTGGAGGTTATGCTGGGACAGGTTTGGGGCTGTAGTGGAGTTGGTTGGGACATCCAGCCCGCTCTTGTTTTCCTCCCCTGCCCGTCGCTCTGCTCGGGTGCTCACCAGGGGTCGAGGCCAAGCGAGGAGCTTCCCCCAAAGGGAACCGGGGTGGGTAATGTGTGGGACAAAGGACTTTGGCTGGCGGTGGCCGGTGTGATGCACCACGGCTCTCCCCCAGCAACACGTGGTTGGGTGGCTGTCACGGCACACGTGTGGTCCCGCTCCCCGGGGAGGTGACGCCACGAAACATCCATGCGCGGCGGGGATGCTCAGCTCCTGATTTCCTTCTGTCTTGCTTCCCCCAGCTCAGCCGCGGACCCTCGGCGCTGCCGCCCATCCCGGGCG
>NW_009649443.1:107006-108293 GCF_000708025.1 Charadrius vociferus | reverse complement strand
ACCCGGGGGTGGCCGTGGCCTGGCCCCCTGGTGCCCCCCCGACACAGACACCCAGCTCCCGCCTGCATCCCTTGAGCCTTAGCCCGAGGTGCTGGTGCCTGGCACTGCCCGTCCGGGGTGTAATTAAGGCATTATTTTCCCAACCCAGCAGAGATGTGACACCGTCAGTCGGCGTTGGTGGCCCTCGTGTGCGCGTGTGTATATATTTATATCCATCGGTGCCTACAGATAGCTGTAGTGGGGGTTTGGGGTTGGCTAATAACGACGTGGCGGCCGTGAGTCAGCGTGCGGGGTGATGGTATCTGCTCGGAGCCGGCCTTGCCGATGGTGGACCCGGTTTCCCGCGTGGTGCTGGGGTGGCCCAAGCCGGCCGTCCCATCCTCGGAGCCACCACGGCGATCTCCCGGCAGCCCGCGACCTCCCCGCTTCCCCCCCAACCTCTCCCCACCTCGTGCTGCCACCGCGAGCGGAGCTGGAGCCGGTGAGAAGCGATGCCACTCCTTGAGAAACTGGGACTCCCGGCTGCGAGATCCCGGCTCCGCGCTGGTGAAACGTGTCTGGGCAGAGCCCTGCACTGCCAGATCGGCCTGAAACGTTGCCTGCGCCCAATAGCTCATTCCCTTTTTTTGTTTTTTTGCCCCCCACCCCAGGCACTCTCTCAGCAGTTAAAATGATGATCGCGATATTAAAGCCTAAATCACCCAAAACCAGAAGCTGATCGGGTGGTGTCAATAATAAAGGTGGCCACCCCCGACCCGGCATGGGCATGGGATAAAATGGAAAATGCCCCAAAGCAACCCAAACTCCCTTTCCCTGCTGAATTCCCTTCGCTGTTTGCCACCGGGGCCAGAGCGGTGGTGGTGTGGGGATGGTGAGCGAGGGGATGCTCACCGGTGGCCGGGACACCCGTCGAGGGGATCGCCGGGACGCCACCACCACGCCACCACCGCTGACCCTTCCCTTCGCCTCCGCAGGTGGGCGAGCCGTTTTCTCCTGAGACGAGCCCAACCAGGTGATCAAAATAGAGTCCCTCAAGGTGACGGTTGACTTCTTGAAGGTGCCCCTGGGCCTGAAGAAGCCCCCTCTGAAGGAGGCCCTGGCCGCCGTCCCGGGGCCCCCCTGGGCGTGGAGCTGCACAAGCCCCGGCGCTCCGACACCATGGACAATGAGTCACAGTACTCAGGATATTCCTACAAGTCCGGGCATTCCCGCAGCTCCCGCAAGCACAGGTGAGGGGTCGGTGCGTGCCCCACGGCGGGGTCTTCTGACCCCGATGGGTGCTGCCCC
>NW_009649443.1:105364-105914 GCF_000708025.1 Charadrius vociferus | reverse complement strand
GGGGGGGGAACATACAGTACGATAAAACCCCAAGTTTCAGGGATGGCAAAGTGCTGTAAAACAGAATGTGAAAGTCTGAGGGAGAGGACAGACAGACGGACTGCGCCAGGGCGGTGTTTCCAGCGCCTGCGGCGCAACTTCTTCTCCCTCAGCTGAAACCCCACGTTTTAACTGGGAAGGAATCACACAGGTCCCAGGTCGTTTCCGTACCCCTCTGGCTTTGAGGAGGAGGATTTCGGGGGAGGGGTGGGAGACCTGTCCGGTGCTCTGAGCTACCGGATCACCGGCAACTTTGTCCTACCCGGCGCGGTGCTGGAGGAGGCAGCGCCTGATGGCGGTGAGGGTGTGTTGGGACGGCGGCCGGGCATGTTCCTTCTGGCCCTGCTAATGAGGGGGTTTGCCTGGAAGCTGGATCCTTCCCATTTCCAGAGCTGCTCGCGCCGGTGCTGGAGAGGCGGAGTGCGGCGGCACGGAGCCACCGACGGGGGGGGTTTCTAGGGGGTCCCGGTCAAATCTCTGCGTGTCCGTCCCCCCCCCCTGCCCCCCCAGG
>NW_009649443.1:104565-105326 GCF_000708025.1 Charadrius vociferus | reverse complement strand
CGGCGCGGCCGGTGGCCCCCCGGGACACTGGGGATGGGGTGGGGGGACACGACACGGAGCCATCCCCCCACGTAACCCTCCCATCCGCCCTCCCCAGGATGACAACTGGGGCGAAACCACCACGGTGGTGACGGGGACGTCGGAGCACAGCATCTCGCACGATGACATCACCCGCATCACCAAGGACATGGAGGACAGCGCCCACCTGGACTGCTCCCGGCACTTGGGCGTCTCGCTGGCTGGGGCGCCTTCCGCCCCCCCCTCGCCTTCATGCTCCTGCCCCAGCTGCTGTGGCGGGAGGAGCTGGAGCCCTGCGGGACGCCCTGCGAGGGGCTCTTCATCTCCGTGGCCTTCAAACTCCTCATCCTCCTGCTGGGCAGCTGGGCTCTCTTCTTCCGTCGCCCCAAAGCCTTCTTCCCCCGCGTCTTCGTCTTCCGAGCGTTGCTCATGGTGCTCGTCTTCCTCCTCGTCGTCTCCTACTGGCTTTTCTACGGCGTGCGGATCCTGGATTCGCGGGACCGCAACTACCAGGGGGTGGTTCAGTACGCCGTCTCGCTGGTGGACGCGCTGCTCTTCGTGCACTACATGGCCGTGGTGCTGCTGGAGCTGCGTCAGCTCCAGCCCCAGTTCACCCTCAAGGCCGTGCGCTCCGCTGACGGGGCCAGCCGCTTCTACAACGTCGGCCATCTCAGGTACGGGGGTGCTGCCGGGGGGGGGGTCCCGTGTTGGCAGGTGTGCACGGGGTGGGCGTGCGCGCGTGC
>NW_009649443.1:100399-103799 GCF_000708025.1 Charadrius vociferus | reverse complement strand
CCGGGGTGGGGGTCCCGTGTTGGCAGGTGTGCACGGGGTGTGCGTGCGCGCGTGCGGGTGTGCACAGGCATTGACACGTGTGCACTCACAGAATCATTTCGGTTGGAAAGGACCTTTAAGATCGTCAAGTCCCACTGTGAAATTCATGTGTGTGCACGTGCACACAGGTACGGGCATTTGTGTGTGGGTGTGCACGTGCATATGTGCACGGCCGTTGTTGCGTGTGCATTCATAGAGTCATAGAATCATTTTGGTTGGAAAGGACCTTTAAGGTCGACAAGTCCAACTGTGAAATTCATGTGTGTGCACGTGCATACATGTGTGGGCATTCGTGGGTATGTGTGCACGTGCATATGTGCACGGCCGTTGTTGCGTGTGCATTCATAGTCACAGAATCATTTAGGTTGGAAAGGACCTTTAAGGTCGACAAGTCCAACTGTGAAATTCATGTGTGTGCACGTGCACATGTGTACGGGCATTCATGTGTGTGCACATGTATGTGTGCGCACATGTATGTGTGCACTGGCATTGATGTGTGTGCATTAGTGTGTGTGCAGATGCATATGTGCCCGCATGCACAGGCATTTGGGCGTGTGCACAGCCATAAGTGCACGGCCGTTGGCGCGTGTGCATTTGTAGAATCACAGAATCATTTAGGTTGGAAAGGACCTTCAAGATCATCAAGTTCAACCGTGACATTCATGTGTGTGCACATGCGCATGTGCACAGGCATTAATGTGTGCACATACATATGTGCACGGGTGTTGATGCGTGTGCATTTGTATGTGCACGTGCATTGATGGCTGTACGCATGCGTATGTGCGCATACATACGTGCACAGGCATTCAGGCGTGTGCAGATGTGCACGGGCACTGACGCATGTACAGTCATAGAATCACAGAATCATTTCGGTTGGAAAAGACCTTTAAGACCGTCGAGTCCAACCATAAAACCCATCTGCGTGTGTGTACGTATGTGCACGTGCGTTCCGGCGTGTGCACGTGCACACTGGTGTTCACCAGTGCTTGTGCCCAGGCCACTGCCCTCCGTGGCACGGGGGGGCCGGAGGAGCTGCCAGCGTGCCCCACAGCGAGTACGGCCCCACTCCCCCTGTGGGATGACACGTCCCCGCAGTGCCATGCGCTGTCCGTGTCCCCCCGGCCCCGTCCCGCTCCGGCTCTGTGTGCCCCTCGGCGCGGCTCTAACCACCTCTGTGTGTCCCCCTCCCCGTGCCCGGCGGTGTCTCCCTGCAGCATCCAGCGAGCAGCCGTGTGGATCCTGGAGAACTATTACCACGATTTCCCGGTCTACAACCCTGCCCTCCTCAACCTGCCAAAATCCGTCCTGTCCAAGAAAATGTCCGGGTTTAAGGTCTATTCCCTCGGCGAGGGTGAGCTCCCCTTCCCTTGGCTTTTCCTCTCGTTCTCTCTCCTCCTTCTTTCCCCCATCCCTGTGTTTTCCTCTCCGGCGGCTCTTCTTGGCTCCGGAGAGCCCAGAGCGGGATGGCCACAGGGCAGGGGGAGCACCGGGTGCCCCGCAGCCCCCTCAACCCCTCATTTAACCTCATCCCTTATTCCCTGCAGAAAACACCACCAACAACTCCACGGGTCAGTCCCGGGCCGTCATCGCAGCGGCTGCCCGGCGGCGCGACAACAGCCACAATGAGTATTACTACGAGGAGGCGGAGCACGAGCGCAGGGTGCGCAAACGCCGCGCCAGGTACGGGGCTGGCGGCGAGGACCGGGCTGCGTGCGGCACCAGGTGCCCCATTGCTACATGCCCCATAGGGCATCCATCCCACCACCCACCGAGAGGACCAGGGCCATGCTGGCGGGAGGGAGGGGGCACTCCTGGGAAGACCCTCCAAGACAAGGTGTCCCTGCTCTTGGGAAATCATAGAAGGGTTTGGGTTGGAAGGGACCTTGAAGATCATCTCTTTCCACCCCCTGCCCTGGGCAGGGCCACCTCCCCCCAGCCCAGGTTGCTCCAAGCCCCGTCCAACCTGGCCTTGAACACCTCCAGGGATGGGGCAGCCACAGCTTCTCGGGGACATCTGCCCCAGGGGATCACCACCCGCACAGCCAACAATTTCTTCCCTCATCTAAATCCCCCCTCTCCCAGTTGGAAGCCATTACCCTTCATCCCATCACTCCCCTCCCTGACCCAGAGTCCCTCCCCAGTTCTCCTGGAGCCCCTTTAGGCACTGGAAGGGTCTCTGAGGTCTCCCCTTTTTCACCTTCTCTTCCCCCTGGCTCTTGCATGGCACAGCCAGATCTCCCCCCAAAACTGTTTTAGGGTGGCAGCTGGGTTCCTACCATCTATAGGTGGGCAGGCAGCAAGTGGTTTGCCCCCCAACCCCAGGGGATCTCCTGTCCATGGCCAGACTCTGCCCCGCTGCAGCCACCTCCATGGTTTTTCCCCCGGCAGGCTGGTGGTGGCAGTGGAAGAAGCCTTCACCCACATCAAGCGGCTGCAGGAGGAGGACCAGAAGAACCCGCGGGAGATCATGGACCCGCGGGAGGCAGCTCAGGCTATCTTCGCCTCCATGGCCCGGGCCATGCAGAAGTACCTGCGCACCACCAAGCAGCAGCCCTACCACACCATGGAGAGCATCCTGCAGCACCTTGAGTTCTGCATCACCCATGACATGACACCCAAGGTGCGCCGGGGCGGGGGAACGGCAAGGTGGGACGGGTCCACAGGACCACCCAAGGGCTTTGGCCAGAGGGTGAGGACTTGGGTGGGGTTTTTTTCCCCACCACGTGAGAACACCCCTCCAGGGAGGACCAGGGGTTAAGGGATAGAGCCAGAAAAGCGGGTGCAACCTCAAAGCAGCAACGCACGGCAATGGGAACCAGCAGCACAGGGATGTTTTTCCTGCAGGACCTGCCGAGCAGCTTGAGGCTGCAAAAAAAATAATAGGTTGAGCCGTAGGAAGGTGACGTTCACGTGGTCTTTCCCTCCTCCAAGGCGTTCCTTGAGCGATACCTGACGGCCGGACCCACCATCCAGTACCACAAGGACCGTTGGCTGGCCAAGCAGTGGACGCTGGTCAGCGAGGAGCCGGTGACGAATGGCCTGAAAGATGGGGTGGTCTTCGTGCTGAAGCGCCAGGACTTCAGCCTCGTGGTGAGCACCAAGAAGATCCCTTTCTTCAAGCTTTCGGAGGAGTTCGTGGACCCCAAGTCGCACAAGTTTGTCATGAGGCTGCAGTCGGAGACCTCCGTGTGAGCTGAAGAGGGATGGAGAGGGGTTGGAGGGGGGTGACCCTATCTGGACCCCTCCGGCTCGTCCTCTGGGGCTCAGGGAGTCCACGGCTCGAGGGCAGAACTGCAGTGGGTGCCGGGAAGCAGCACCCACGCCCAGCTCCATCACACCTACCTGTGACCACTTGCCCACC
>NW_009649443.1:95928-99424 GCF_000708025.1 Charadrius vociferus | reverse complement strand
GGTCCGTGTAGCATCCCCCTAGAAGACGCAGCCGGCGGAGGACAGTGGCACAGCCGGGAAGGAGACGGCGTCGCGGTGCCATAACTCAAGGGCTAACTCAACGTGTTCTTCACCAGCGTCTTCAAGCACCATCAGGTCCCAAGGACCTTCTGCTCTTGCCCGTTTTCTACCTGGCAACTGTCCTGGCTCTGGCCTTAAACCACTGCCCACCGTCTGGGGCTGGTTTTTAATCCTAGAGAGTTTTTTGTATTATTATTTTGGGGAGTATTTTGCAAACACCTCTGCAATCCGTGGCTGCTATGAAAACCTCCCCCGGCATCCAAGACGCCGGAACGGTGATGCTTCTGGCTGTAGGAACATCCTCCTGGCTGTAGGAACGTCCTCCTCACCTCTCTGCTGATGGTTTCTGCGCTCAGCTCTTAACAAAAGCCAGTGAAAATCTGTTTTTTTAAGAGAAGCAGAAGGGTTTTGGTTTTTTTTTTCAAGTGGTTTCCCCGCTCCCGAGGTGACCCGTGTCCCTCATCCCAGCAGCATCTCCGTGGAGAGATCTTCCCCACGCCGGTTGGAGCTGTGGCCGTGGGTTGCAGGTGGAGCAGCTTCAAATGTCTCTTGGGGGTCCGCTCCTGGACCCGGAGCCAGCGGGGGGAACGAAACGAGGAGTTTCTGGCAAGGGTGATGAGGGCTCGTGGCTCAGATGAGGTCCTTAATTAACGTCCCACGGTGGCAGGTGGCCCACAGTGGTCCCTGCTTCTCCAACGGGGACGTAAAAGCTTTTTGCCTTCCCTTGGTTTTGTTCAGGTCGCAAATACCTCATGGATTTATTTTAAATTTTTTCATATTTTTTCCCCTTGTTCCGACCATGCTGAGGTCGGGTCGGGGGTCTCGTGGGGTCCCAGTGCAGGGGCGGGGGGGGAGTTGTTACTGGGCACGGTGGGGTTGGTTTGATTGAGGGACCCGCCAAATTTCGTCCCGGGGAGGTGTGCGGTTGGATTTGATTTTTGGTTTATTTTGTCCTAAACACTAAAAGGGGTGAGTTTGGGGTTGGGGTTGGGACAGGGTGGGGCAACGATGCCGCTTGGGCCGTGGCACGCTGGCCATGTGAGCCACCCCAGAGGGGCCGGGGGCTTCCCCAGTAAGTACCAGTAGCAACAGTAAGATGCTGGGAGGGGCCCTGGGGGATCCTGATTTCTAGGAAAACTCAATTTTTGGGGGAGTTTCTAACCCCTGTCTGGGCTCCCCTCATCCCCCCCGGCCCCCCCCCCCAGCTCCATCACTGCTGCTGCTGCTGGGAACCCATTTTGGGGGGTTTTACTGCAAAAAAAAAGACTTCAGTGAGTGCGAGTGGACGGGTCGGCCAGGGAGGGGTGGATTTTCCAGTTGGAATTTGAGAAGAATAAACCCATTTTTTTGTTCTTTTTTTTTTTATTTTGTTTTGGGGTTTTTTTTGTTGTTGTTTTTTTTTTTTTTCCCCCGCAGAGCCGAGACCTTGTGCATGCGTGTAGAAAATTGTAAAATGTAAAATTGTTTTTTAATATATAAAAAGCTCGTTTTTACAGTTTGCAGTGGATCGAAGCGTTACGGCAGTGGTAGGAAGTTTTGTTGGTTGGTTGGTTTTGGTTTTTGTTTTTTTTTTTTTTCATAGAGGAACTAAAATTGTAAAATTTTTTTTTTTTATGAAATAACCCCTTTTTTTCTTTTTTTTTTTTTTCCCTTCGTCTTCCCGCACCCGGTGCTTTGTTTGGGGTGAAGCAGCAGTTTTCGGTCCCAACTCTGGGCAGCTCAGCGGAGATGCTGCAGTGGCAGGATGTGGCCTCGAGGGAGCAGTCGGAGAGAAACCCCTCCTGCTCTTGGAGGGTGCTGGGCTTGGGGTTGGTGGGGGCCATGGATTTAGGGTCTCTGGGGCCAAGGGTTTGGGGTTTGAGGGGCCAAGGGTTTGGGGTCTACAGGACAAAGGGCTTGGAGTCCATGAGACCAAGGATTTGGGGTCGGTGGGGCCAAGAGTTTGGGCTTTATGGGGCCAAGGGGTTTGGGGTTTATAGGGCCAAGAAGTGGGGGTTTATAGGGTCATGGGTTTGGGGCCTATGGGAGCCAAGATCTTGGGGTTTGAGGGGCCAAGGGTTTGGGGGATGAGGAGCTAAGGGTCTGGGGTCTTGAGGGCCAAAGTTTGGGGTTAATGGGGTCAAGAGTTTGGACTTTATGGGGCCAAGGGTTTTGATCAGTGAGGCCAAGGGTTTGGGGTTTATAGAGCCAAGGAGTTGGGGTTTATGGGAGCCGAGGGTTTGGAGGCCCATGGGGATGGGGGTGTTATGGGGTGACAGCTTTGGGATGAGCGAGGGCCGCAGGGGCTGCTCTGCCAACCCCCTGTGCAGGAGGGCAAACCCCAACCCCTTTGCTGGGGGAGCGCGTGCACCCCAAGTACCGCTCCTGGGGGACCCCCCCCAGCGCCCCCACACCCCGGCTTGTAGGGGGTCTCCCCGCCGCCCCACAGTGCTGATTCACCGGGATGCAGCGTCGGCCTTTCCTTTGGCTTTGGCACCTTTTCTCACCCCCCACACCCACCCCACATACACACAACCCCCTATTTCCGTGCACCTCATAGGTGGGGGTGGGGGGAACGGAGAGAGGGGAAACTGAGGCAGCGGGGACCGGAGCCGACTGCCTGCGTTGCATGCACGGAGGTTGCTGGGGGGCGTGCTGCCCCCCCCCCCCGCCATGCTCATGTTCCTCCCTTCAGGCTCCTCATTTCCCCAAGGGACATTCTTGCTTCTCCCACGTTACCCACGGGGGTACTGGGGCTCCCCGGGGCATTTATTTCCATCCTTTGCCCCATCTTTTGCCCTGCGATGAGTTCGACAGTCCTCTGCTGAGCTGCTTTGAGGGGGGAGGACCGGATATTTCAGCCCTACGTGGGTGTTTTTTCACCTTGGTGAGGAACCGTGCACGCAAGAAGCTCCTTCCCCCAGCAGTGGGATGGCCGCCGGCCACCTCTGCTCCTTTCCGAGACACAGAGGGGGGAAAAAGTGACAGCAAGGCCAGCCAAAGATTGGGGGGGGCTGCCTGTCCCCGCAGAGCAAGTTGAGGTTCTGGGGTGAAATCCTGCTTTATTGGCTCGGCCGCAGCCAGCGTAGGGTGCCCCGAGCACCCCGTCCTTGCACACGGGGCACAGCAGTGATGACACACGCGTGGCCACGTCCCACGTGGGTCCCTCATCCCACGCAGGTCTCCATTCCCACCAGGATTTGGGCACACGCTCCACCATCCTTAGGAAGTGCCGAGGTGGCACATGATGATTGTGGCCCCCCAGCCACCACGTGGCCCCCCTGGGCCAGGAGCATCGTCCCAGCTCAGTCCCCACGCTGTCCCTCGGGCTTCGTGCTCCCTGGGGGTGTCCAGAAGCCACCGGGCTCCCCCACGAGTCCTCAGTCGGCACCGGGCTCCCTGGAGCAGTGGGGACCACTGGGGGCTGTGGGGGTGTCAGGCTGGGGAGAAGCAAAAT
>NW_009649443.1:88720-95798 GCF_000708025.1 Charadrius vociferus | reverse complement strand
CGGGAGGAGCTGCATGGAGCATCCTCATCCCCTGCCGCCGCTGCATCCCACGGCTTGTGATGCATGGGGAAACTGAGGCACGGGCTGGGGCTTGGCCCCCAAAGCCACACAGGGGTTGGACCGTGGCTCTCGGCCCTCCCAGCTCGGAGGATCCCCATCAGCTGGGCTCACCTGGGGATCGGGGATTATCGGGGTGGTGTCATGGCTAGGGAGGTGGTCCAGGGCTCCCAAATCTGCAATGCAACAATCTGGGATGTGACTCACGGCACACAGAGCGGGTCAACGGCGCTATACCGAGAGGACTCAGCCTCGTGGGGCTTGGGTTGACCACGTCTCACCTGAAGAGTCGCTGGTGGAGGCGACGTGGTCCTGGCTCCCTGCGGGACAGGGGAGACACAGGCGTCACAATGGTGGAGCCCACTGGGATTTGCAAAAAGCCCAGCAAGACCCTCCTGGGAAGAGTTCCTGGGGGGTCAGCTGGTGAGCTTTTGGGTTTGTTTTGTAGGAGGGAAACAAAATCCTCAAGATTTGTGTTAAAAGCAGAGAAGGAGAAACTCCGGGGCGGAGGAAAGGGCAGAGCTGGCAGCGAGAGATGCAAAACTGAGCAGAAAAGGGAGTTCTGGGTTAAACTTCCAGACTTCTAAAGCAAGAGCTGAGCAAGGGGGGAACCCTCACCATGGGGCTAAGTCGTGGCCAAAGGGGTTTCTGGGGACGGGGTCTGATCCTGCCCTTCCCCTCCCCAGCACGAAGCCAGACCCTCCTGCCCCCCCTCCTCCCCCACCTCATCGAGCTGCACCGGAATAACTGACTTTTTGCAGCACTTAACCAAACTTTGAGGATGTGGGCGGTGAGATGGCTGTCACCCTTTTCTGCCAACCCAACGCCCAACTGAGGGAAGGGACAAGGTTGCTGGTGCACCGGTGAGGGAAACTCACCTTCCCCCTTGGTCCGCCGGTAGGTGAAGAAGAGCACAAGCAGAGCAACCACCACGAAAATGGCAGGGGACCAGTACCTGACGGGAATGCCCGATGCATTTTCTGTGGGAAGAGACAGGAGATGTGGGCATGCTGCCCGCAAGGGTGGATGGGGACAGGGGGTTGCATGGGTTGGGAGGCACTGGAAGGTCTCTGCGGGGGGATGCAGGACCCTCCAGGATGGTGGCATGTCCCCAAACCACATCTTATAGAATCATAGAAGGGTTTGAGTTGGAAGGGGTCTCAAAGGCCATCTCATCCCACCCCCTGCCCTGGGCAGGGCCACCTCCCACCAGCCCAGGTTGCTCCAAGCCCCGTCCAACCTGGCCTTGAACACCTCCAGGGATGGGGCAGCCACAGCTTCTTGGGGCAACCTGCCCCAGGGGCTCACTGCTCTCACAGGAGAGATCCTCACATCTCATCTCAATCTCCCCTCTTTCAGTGTCAAACTGTTCCCCCTCGTCCTATCACTCCCCTCCCTGATCCAGAGTCCCTCCCCAGCTCTCCTGGAGCCCCTTTAGGCACTGGAAGGGGCTCTGAGGTCTCCACGGAGCCTTCTCTTCTCCAGGCTGAACCCCCCCAACTCTCTCAGCCTCTGATCATCTTCATGGCCTCCTCTGGCCCCACTCCAACATCTCTTCCTTTCTCTTTGTCACTCACGGGTTGTGTTCCCCGCAGCGCCTTCTTGTGTCAACGTGGGGGTGGTGACCAGGTCCCTGATCCAAGGAGGAGTCAGGGTGGCCGTTGGCCACCTCGTGAGCTTGTCCACTTCCCCGGTGCTGGCGGTGGGGTCTCCTGTTGGCTCCAGGCCATCGCCACTCTGCGTGGTGCTTTGCTGCCCTGGCTTCTCTTCTTTGAGGACAAGAGCTGGCAACGAGGGGCGTTAATTCATGTCGGTCCCTCCCCAAAGCCCAGCTGGCCCTCCCGGGGGGGCTACGGAGATGGGGTCTGCACCCACCCCACTGGGTGTCCTGCACTACAGACCTCGCTCAACCTGCACCACGGCTTGGGGAGACGCGAGGCGAGAAATGGCGAACCCACTTCCCTCGGGCCTCGAGTAACTTGGGACGGTGGTGTGGGGCTGGCAGGGGGGGACATCATATACAGCAGAGCTGCCGCAGCGCCGCGGTGGATGCCGGGGAGACAGTGCCGAGGGTTTGTTGGGAGTCACGCAGGGTCACACGCCGCCGGGGCAGCGTCATGCTGGCGCAGTGCCCCCACCGCGGAGCGGACGGAGGTTGGGCAAGCGGCAACGGTGGCAGCGGGGAGGGGTTGCTCCACGGTGGTGAAATGGGGTCCCCCAAGCAAACTGGCCCACAGCCCCGCAGAAGGGGCCGGGTGGGTCAGCGAGCATCCCTGCTGCTTGACCAGCGAAGGGATGGAGAGCCCAGGGCATGGGTTTGAAGCACGGGTGAGTGCTGGGAGAGCCCAGGAAACCCAAATCCTTCCCCCCAGAACACAAGCTGGCCCCAAACCAAACAATAAAGTGTGCACGCTCAACCTTGGCCCCCCCCTCAAACAGCTGGGGGAGCATCCTACCCTGCCCCTGGCACGCAATCACATCCACAGCCTTCACACCGCCCCTTCCTCCTCCTCCCTCTGGCCCCAGAGATGGGGGGAGCCCCTAGACCCCACACTATCCCCTCCCCGAGCCCCACTCACCAGCTCCGGAGCAGAGCACGGCAACGCAGAACCAGCCCGTCCCAACACCTCGCGGCTCCATCCCCCTCTGCCCCACCGAGCCCTCCACCGCCGCTCCCCCTCTTGCAATGTCTTCCTTCCCCTTTCTGTCCCCACCAACGGCTTCCTGTGAGCTCAAAGGTGTTGGCACTGAAATAGGGTGATTAATGGCCAGAAATCATCCCTGGGGCGGTCATTTCTGGGGTGAGGGATAGAGTGCTGTCAGCCCTCGGCGTGGGCGAAGGAGGAGGCGATGCTCCAGCACTCCCTTTGGACCAGTCCCCGGTGCCATCACCGCCGGTTTAAGCCCTGTCGAGGCCGGAGGTTGTAGTTACGAGGACAGATTTGAGTGCCACGCGGACGAATCCCTTAGTAAAATGCATGACCCACTGGGGTATATATTTTTAATTGATCAGCATGAATTTGAGGAACCCAAAAACAAGCCTTGTCCCATAGTCTGAAAAAACAGAGAACAAACAAATTACTCTGCGGGCTCGTCAACAACGGCCTGTTTTCACCCAAAATAATATGCAGGCAGAAATTGAGCACATATGCGTCTTGCATTTTTATTCCAGTAGCTCCTAGAGGGCTCTCCTGTGCCAGGCACTTCAAAGAAACCTCCGGTTTCATCCCTGAATAATTTACTATCCGCACAGACAAGACAAAGAGCAGGGGGAAGCGTCACTCACAGGAAGTCTTGCCAACGCGGGTGGCGTCTGTCTGTCCGGTGGCACCGGAAAAATTGATGCCAATGTGCATGTTTTGCTCAGTTGCCGGCTCTGGGAAGGTTTGGGGAACAGAGAGGGTGGGGATGTGCCCCGTGTCCCACGTCCCGCTCGCTGGGCACTCAGGTCCCTGTAAGTCCCGGCTCGGGGTGAAGCTACGCAGACCCCGCTGCAGGACACACATCCCAGCGGGATGCAGGCACCACCGCGCTGTGCAGGATCCCTGCATCGCTCGGGGCTCGGAGGAGCTGATCTCCTCCCTAAAGCTCTGCTGGGAAGCTGCCGAACTCTGCAGACATAACACTTTGCGTACAAATATTTAATTTAAGAATAAAACCTCATATACAAACACATCAGAGGAGCATAGCAGAACAGCACCAGCCATGTCCCTCATCTTATTTTCCCCCGTACCTGGACCACCTCTGCCCCTGCACCCCGGCACGGCTCTGTAACATCTCAGGGGACCGCAAGCGGCTCATTCACGCACAAAGTGGTGCTGAGCATGGTGCCAGGGCGCTGCGAGGTTCAGAGGGTCCCCAGCAGGCCCAGGAGCAGAGGGTGCTGGGGAAGCAGCTTGCACCGAAACCGCAGCAGCCTGCATGTGTGCGCTTGGGCAAAGGCACGTGTGTTTCCGTATTCGGCTTTCTACCACCAAGTGTTATTTTTGCTTTCTCTTGGTTTAGCAGGTGAAGTATTTGCCAAGTTTGAAAGCAGAACAAGAAGAAAAAGATTCGAGACTGTCCTCAAGTTTTCCCATCCTGAGGCTCTGCACTGTAAGGCACTGCAGAGTGTTTGGTCCATGATCCTTGGACTGATCAGAGAGCACAGAAAAAGGAGCCCAAACCCCGCATGGACTGCTGAAACACGGGCAGATGTCCTGTGCCAGACGAGCCTGTGCTTACAGGGCACTCACGTCCTCCCGTCGGTGGATGGGGACTGCTGACGCCAGGCGAATTGGAGGCAGCAACGATGGGGAGGGAAAAGGGGATGCTGCAGCTGGCGCCGGGCAGAGAGGATCATGCTCAAAGGAGGTTCACAGGCACACCAGAGCCGTGCCAGGGCTGTGCCAGGGGTTCTGTCTAGCTGACCGATGTGTAGTGGCATTTCTCATCCTGCTGCCGGCACGCCGGCACGCCGTTTCCCATCTTCTCATCGTCTGTCTGCAATAGCAAAGGGACAAAAGCTTTGTGTGGGATTGCAGGAGCTAATGCCTCTGCTGGCAAGAAAGAGGGGACCCACAGGCTTGGCTCAAAGCGCCCAGACCCCAAGAAAGCCCAGTGAAGGCCCATCTGTCTGTACCCCTTGCTCCTGGGTGAGGTCTCTCACCCTGCGGTCTTGCCCGTCTCCTTGCTTGGCGCTGGGGCCCCTCTGGGGGTGATGGCCATGAGCACCAACTCACCTGGCCCGTAGCCTGGATGGTGAAATAAATGGTTTTGGAGGTCTCCCCATCAGCGGACGGCGTCTTCTTTGGGTCATCTTGTTGTCCAGTGGAGAAACTCTGCAAGTGCACCTGGAGAAAGGATTTTTTTTTTAAAGTGTTTCCAGGGCTCGGAGCTGGCAAAAGGACCCCAAAGTGTGGGTGAGCCAAAGGAGCCGAGTTCGGTGGGACTGGGGACAGAGACCCTGGTAATGCACCGGGAAGTGCAGGCAGGTGGCTGTGGCCATGCCGGCTCCTCTTGGGCCAGCCCCAGTGGTGGCATGTCCCCCTTCAAGCTTCCAGGAGGAACTAACAGACAAAGTCAGGGGTTGTCCAGCTGCCGTCCTTCCTCCACGTCCCCGCGGTGTGGCCTCCGAGGCCATCCCCATCTCATGTAGGGATTCCCCGGCTGCACAGCCCGGTCTGCCCACGTACCGGGAGGACAGGGATGAACCTGCACAAACCCACCTGCTGGTAAGGGCCAACTTGGGCATACACCGTCGTGTACTCTGCTCCGGCCTCTGCAAGGAGGAAAAAGTGGAAGGTCAGCGAGGGAACATACTGCCGCTGCTGGGAAGGGGCTGTGGTGGATCCCCCTGCATGACCCACGGTGCCACCGGGATGCTCCTCGCCGAGGGATGGAGGGAATCCCGGTTTAAAGCGTGCTGGGTTTGGGCAAGAGCCCGGCTGTGCCGGAGCTGCGGCAGCACCGCAGAGCCGCTGGAGGTGTTTTTGCTGTGGGTCTGGGTCGAGGTGAGCATTGCTTCTCATCCCACCATCCCTCCTGCCCCGGCTGCTGCAGGAGCAGGGGCCTTGATTCTATCTCAAAGGACCGCGGTTGAAGGGACTTGCTAGTGAAAATCAGCTTTTTTTTTTTTTTTAATGTAAATACAAGATCGCCAGCTGCTTTTGGAAGGTGGTAGGCTTTTGTCTCTCCTTCATGTGTTGCCACCATTGCAGCAAGCGTTAGCGTCAGCTCGTTCTTTGGCTCGTCGAACGGAGGAGGGGAAGAGAGAATTCAAACTCTTTATAATCCCATTTTTTGGGTCGAAATTTCAGTGCCTCTCGTTTGAAGCGCAGCCGCCAGCCCCACAGAGGAATAGCCATGCAGGCTTCAGCCCGCGTGGAGAGGACCATTGCAGGGAGAGGTTTTTGCCCGTGGTTCCCGATGGGAGAGATGGATCCGAATTATCGGCTGGGAGGAGATGGTGGTCCTGGTGGTGGCTGTGCCCCGACATCCCTCTTGGGCACACGCAAATGCAAAAGACGAGGCAGGAATTCCCCCATTGGCGTCAGCTTTATTTCAGCTTATGGAAACAAAACAAACACGCACATAAAAAACAACAGCAAAAAAAAAAAAGAAAAAAGCAAAAAAAAAAAGCCAGCGAGATGTCTGCTGGGTGCTGGCTCAGTCACAGCAGTGACTGGCACAATGTGCCCCATCACAAAAGAGTCCAGAACAGCGGGGAGAGGAGATGGGGACTGGTCCGATGGTCTCTTCTTCCACCCAGTTTCTCGCCTGGACTCGCCCCGCTGAATCCCTGAGTTTCATGGAGCTGAGCCCGAAGTGATGCTTTCAGTCCTGGCGCCCACCATCCTGCTGCTCCGCCTCTCCCAGGACCCTCTGGTCTCTGTCTTCACCCCAAAAGCCGGTGAAATGGGGCAGCGGCTCTTTCATGCAGCAATTGACGGCAGTGGTTGCTAGAGTTGCACGTGGTGGTGCAGGGGGGTTGTTTCTGGCCGTGGGGCACATCACCCCTCATTGCTCCGGTCTCTGTCACCCCCAAGTTGTCTCTTGCCCTCTCTTATCTTTTCCCCACCCAAATCCTTCTTGCTTTGGCACTCTCATGGCTGCGCTCCCAGCTCCTTCTTGGCGGGCTGACACGAAGGTTTCCAGCAAAGGACTAGGGGAGAGCAAGGCTTCAGCCACTGTGCCATCACCTGGACCATCCCCTGTCCCTCGCCTCCATGTGTGCAGGGTTGGGGCGTGTGGAGGCATCGGGGTCCCGTGAGCCAGTACCAAGTCCCGGCAGTGGATGATTTCCCTTCTGATCTTAACTGCGACCAGGCTATTCCCATCAGGATAAAAGGGGAGGGAGGGAGGGAATTGCTTGGGGGAACCCCAAAGTCCTACCTGTGTTGGTAGCCCACGCCGCAGGCAAACAGAGAACACCCCAACCTGGGGGAGAAGTGACACGGGGGTCCCATCAGCAGCAATGACCAACATGAACCCCGCGCAACACCCTCAGCTCTGGCTGCCGCAGCCCCCCAGGTGCTGGGCT
>NW_009649443.1:80860-88677 GCF_000708025.1 Charadrius vociferus | reverse complement strand
GGTTACCGCAGGGAAGCCCCTCACCTTTGGATATACAGCAGTAGATCAAGAAGCCGAGCATTACTAAAAGCCCTCCGACTCCGATCACCAACGCAATCATGATTCCAGTCCAGCTGCTCGAGTAGGTGCCTTGAATGAGAAGAAGGTCCGGTAACAACATCCCAAAACATATCTGCCTCTTCCTGCACGAGTGTAGGGGGGAAACGGACACATCTCTGCTTCCACCCACTGCTGGGCCATTTCTTACTTCACAGGGACCCTCATTTCGCACCAACATGGTCCAACACGGAACAAAGGCGACACGCTGCACGAGGACAAGTGACTTTGCAGACAGAGCAGCGGCTGGGAGACTGCCGCCCAACTCCCTCCATGGCTGCGACCACCCCCAGCTGGTGTCCCCTTTGCACTCCGGGGACCTCACAGGTGGCTTTTTGGGGGAGGAAACCGCCCCTGTGGGCTGGGGACAGCAGATGGACACAGACCCACACTCCCACCTCCAGCCCCTCCTTGGCTCTGCCTCTCCATTGCACTCGTTGATTCGATGCTCCCATCCCAAGCTGGGGCTTTTTGGGGAGGCAAGGTAGAAACCCCCCCCCCACCTCCCCAAATTCCCCAGGTGACAAAGACAGCACACGGATGCTATGAGCACTGCCCAGAAAGCCTGGATATCCCCCACGAGGTGTTTTGGGAGGAGACAGACTGCGCTGGCCTCAGTTTCCCCATCTCCCCCCTCCCCAGCGGGGGTCCGGGGCGGCTGGACGCTGTTAGCTAGCTTGGGCATACTCAGACAGACGCCGGACACAGACAGGCGGTTCGGCAGCTCACCAGTGGTGGGAGAGTGGGTTGTGTTTTCTGGTGGCACGGGCGGCGCAGCGCAGGGGAGAGAACAGGGAGAGAGGTAAGTGCCTCTGCTGGGGGTCCGCGGTTCTTTTTTGCATGCCGAGACACAGCCCAGAGGAAAGCTGGAGCCGCTGGGAGCAGGATATGGCCCATCCCCACCACCCTCCCGCATATCTTTCTGTCCTGGTTTCGGCTGAGACAGAGTTAATTTGCTTTCTAGTGGTTGCTGTGTTTTCAGAATTGGTACCAAAGGAATGTCGATAATGCATATTGTTTTAGTTGTTGCTAAGCAATGTTTATACTAGTCAAGACATTTTCCCAGCTTCCAGTAGAAGCCGGGAAGGAGCATAGACAGAACAATGGGAGGGCCAGTGGAATATTCCATACCATAGATGTCATGCTCGGTATATAAATGGGAGTTGGCCGGGGGGGGAGGAACCCCCACTCACTGCTTGGGTCAGGCTGGACAACCAATTCACTGGGCGATGAGACTGACTTGTGCCTTGTATATATTTTTACCATTATTATTGTTACTATTGTTATTTTCCTTTTCCATTATTGTTATAATTAACTGTCTTTAACTCAACCCATGAGGTTTTTTTCCCTTTCCCCTCCTTTTCTCTCTCTTCTCCCTACCCCTCTGGAGGAGGACGTGGGGTGGTGAGTGGTCCTAGTTGTTGACTGGGGTTAAACCGCAAAACGAAGATGCTGGGAGGGCTGGAGCCCCTCTGCTGGGAGGACAGGCTGGGAGAGTTGGGGGGTTCAGCCTGGAGAAGAGAATGCGAAGAAGGGGAGACCACAGAGCCCCTTCCAGTGCCTAAAGGGGCTCCAGGAGAGCTGGAGAGGGACTCTGGATCAGGGAGGGGAGCCGTGGGATGAGGGGGAACGCTTTGACACTGACAGAGGGGAGATTGAGGTGAGATCTGGGGAAGAAATTGTTGGCTGTGCGGGTGGTGATCCCCTGGGGCAGGTTGCCCCGAGAAGCTGTGGCTGCCCCATCCCTGGAGGTGTTCAAGGCCAGGTTGGACGGGGCTTGGAGCAACCTGGGCTGGGGGGAGGCGGCCCTGCCCAGGGCAGGGGGGTGGAACTGGATGGGGTTTAAGGTTTCATCCAACCCAAACCATCCTGTGATTCTATGACTTTCCATGGCGGTTACCTGTACAGAGGGCAGCGGGTGAGATGACAGTGGCGTTGCGTCTGCTGACAGGGTTTTGCACCATGCACATCAGCGGTGGCTCATCCGGGGGTGGCTCCTCCACCAGCACCATGGGCCCCTCGCCCAGCAGCCGGTTCCCCGTGCTCCAGACGTAGGAGACGTTGCCGGAGCCGGGGCCTGATGTGGTGCAGTGCAGGGTGTAGCGGCAGCCGTCAGCCGAGCAGTTCTGTGCCGCGCAGGTCACCGTCGGCACCACCAGCTCCCCTGTGGTGGGAAGTGAGGGGCTGTCAGGAAATTCCCAACCCCCCATCTATCACAAAGCATAGGAAACAAACAAACAAACAAAAAAATGCCAATACTAAAAGGCACTCACTGTATACATGTAGGGTGAAGGTGGTTAAGGTGGTTTTTGCCCCAGCGGTCTTTGCGGTGTAGGTACCAGCGTCGTCCATCTTCAGCTGGGAGATGCTGAGCGCACTGCCATTCTTGGGGAAGGCCAAGCGCGACTTGTAGTTGTCGTCAAAAAACGTGACTTCAGGAGGATTGCCAAATCTCACGGTCACGATGAGTTCATTGTGAAAGCTCCAGGCAGTGACGGCATTCGGGCTCTGGAGGCAGAAGGTGACAGACCTGCCCACAGCCCCGGTCACCTCTGCCCTGTCGCAGGTACACACTGGGGAGAGAAGCTGGGCTGAAGGCAATGCCCCGGGTAGAAGATGCACAGGGAGCTTGGCAGAAGGCAGGAGGGCTCAGGGAAGGATTCTTGGCCAAAAGAAGAGCCCCAGATGAAAAGAAGAGCCTTGCCCCACCATGATCACACTGTGTGATGCCACGGAGACGCTGATCTATAGGGGCCAGAGCCCCCCAACTGATCATGCACAGGTAAAGTCACAGAATCATTCACAGGTTTGGGTTGGAAGGGACCTTTAAGGACCATCTAGTCCAACCTCGTGCCATGGACAGGGACATCTTCAACTAGATCAGATTGCTCAGAGCCCCATCCTGCCCAACCTGGAATGTCTCCATGGATGGGGCATCTCCCACCTCTCTGGGCAATGTGGACCAGAGTCTCACCACCCTCAACACAACAAATTTCTTCTTTATATTTAGTCTAAATCTTCCTTCTTTTAGTTTAAAATCATTCCTCCTTGTCCCATCAGCAACAGGCCCTGCTAAAAAGTTTGTCCCCATCTTTCTTATAAGCCCCTTTAGGCACTGGAAGGGGCTCTGAGCTCTCCCCTTTTTGGCCTTCTCTTCTCCAGGCTGAACCCCCCCAACTCTCCCAGCCTGTCCTCCCAGCAGAGGGGCTCCAGCCCTCCCAGCATCTCCGGGACCTCCTCTGGCCCCGCTCCACCAGGTCCATGTCTCTCCTGTGCTGAGGCCCCCGAGCTGGAGGCAGCACTGCAGGGGGGTCTCCCCAGAGCAGAGCAGAGCGCAGCAGAGGGGCACAATCCCCCCTCGCCCTGCTGGCCATGCTGCTGGGGATGCAGCCCGGGATGCCGGGGGCTCACTGGGCTGCCGGCACACGATGCCGGCTCACCCAAACCCACTGGGGTATCCCTGGGGACAAGGATGCACACCGGCTCACTGATGCTGGATGTGGAAAGCACTGAGGAACCACTCCATCGCAGGGTGGTTGCAGGAATTAGAGGTTCCTTTTTTATTTTAAATAAACAAATTGTCTCTGAGGTGCTGGGCTGAGGTCCCTCAGGAGGACATGTGCTTTCACATCCCCCAAGGGCTCGTGAAGCAGGAGGGCACCAGGTTCCCCTGCAGCTACAGGACATCCACACTGCTTCCCACCTTCAAAGGGGAACGGAAAAGGGGAAAAAATGTGCAAAAGGGACAGAGCCTCGAGGCGCAAAATGAAAATGCAAGGAGGAGTTTGCAATGACTCAGAAAGGTCCGGCAGCTTTCCTTCCATCACCAGACCAGCAGGCGAGAAACTGGGTGGCTTCTTCCCCAAATGTGCAGCTGCTTCTCCCCTCTTCTGAGAATGAGGAAGGCAGTTCCCCTCTTATTTCGTCTACTCCCTTTTTAAAAATCACCGCTGCTCAGTCTGGGCTGGGGACAGAGGTTTTCTCCCCAGTTTCTGGAAAGGGAATTGACCCCGGCTCAGCCGGGCAACTAGACACGGAGATTGCCACCTCACCCCGGAGCTCAGCGTTTCTGGTCCCCACTGCCTGAGATGCCTCCGGGGCATCTCCAACCGAATGGAAGGAAGAACTGGTTGCGGAGATAAACTCAAAGAAGGCAGTTCTGCTAAAACAGCAGATAAGGACGCTGGAGGGCTCATCCGGCAGTGAAACCCTCCTGGAGGCTGCGGGGAAGGCGGCTGGGGCAGAGGCAGCATCTCTGCTCATTTCCTCTTGCCTGAAAAGAGGCAGAAAACATCTCCGGTTCCAAACGGCCCTAAATACCCTGCGATGAAGCGGCCAGAGTATGGAAAACTCAGAGAAAACACATGGGGGAGCAGACCCTGAACCTGGCACGGTGCAGCAAACTCCTCGGCCGGCGCACATCTGGCAGCAGCTGGACAGAGACCCGGCTGGGGCTGAGACCTGATGCATTCACTTGTTAGCAGAGGGGGATCAAGCGAGAGAGCAGCCCTGAGTCATGCCGGGCACCTTTCACCCTTTATTGCCCAACATCCCTGGGACAAAGTCCATCCGCACAGGGCTGCACCTGCACCGCTGGTCCTGCACATGCCAGCCCTGTCCCCGCTCTCCTGGGAGTCCCCAAAACCACCCCAACCCCACTGAGAGCTCCTTCCCTTCCACCACCAAGGGAAAATGAGCACCTTGCACTTACTTGCTTGGTGGAGGAGGAGGAGGGTGAGCGGCAGGTACTGAAACACATCCATCAACCCACGGCGCACATTGAGGAGCATCTTGTCACTGCAGGTCATGGTGACGAAAGCAAGGGACAAGTGCCTTCAGACACATATATTTTCCTCCCACAGTCGGATGGGTGGAGATAACTGCTTCATCCAATGGCTGGTACCACCACAGTGACATCAAGCGATGACACTGGAGTTGGTTCCAGAAGGGGTGTGACAAGGAGGAAAAAGTCCCACGTGAGTAACAAAAATGTGTGCTGAAAAACCCCATTTTCAAGCAGAGATGAGCGCAGCAGCTGGGACAAAAAGCATCATCGTGGCTGTGTGTAACACTTGTCCCAGCTCCTCTATGGGAACCAGCCCTTAGAGAGGGGTATCATGAAGACCATCATGGGTTGGTGCCCAGGAGCACACTGATGCCCACAAACCAATGTCACCGGGGCATCCTTTGCAAAAGATGCTGAGCTCCAAACCCTCCATTCCCCCCAGACAGGACAGTTGAACAAGAACTACAGGGAAAGCAGCCGCTTCCCTAATTCAAGTTATTCTGGGAAGTAGCATGACACCAGCGTCATAATGAAATTCAGGTGGAGGAAGCGCTCTGGACCAGCTGAGCGTGTTAACCTTTAAAATAGTCCTGGTTCCTCTGCCCCACCAAGGGAGCAGGGGCTGCAGTTGCCTTCCAGCGCTGCCCTCGATGGGACATGTTAGGACTGGGACAGCAGCCTTCCAGTGCCTAAAGGGGCTCCAGGAGAGCTGGGGAGGGACTCTGGATCAGCGAGGGGAGTGATGGGACGAGGGGGAGCGGTTTGACACTGACAGAGGGGAGATTGAGGTGAGAGATGGGGAAGAAATTGTTGGCTGTGCGGGTGGTGATCCCCTGGGGCAGGTTGCCCCGAGAAGCTGTGGCTGCCCCATCCCTGGAGGTGTTCAAGGCCAGGTTGGACAGGGCTTGGAGCAACCTGGGCTGGGGGGAGGTGGCCCTGCCCAGGGCAGGGGGGGGAACGACATGGGCTTCAAGGTCCCTTCCAACCCAAATCATCCTGTGATTCTATGCTTGTATGACTGGCATTGTTGCTCAATACCAAAGCAATATCATCACTCAACCGGTAAAAACAGCCTATCTCTTCCGCAAAACCGTTGTATGACGGGTAGGATGAGAGGCACAGGAGACACCCCGCGGGACGAGTCAGCCCAGAATCCCCTTTGCCTCCTCTGACCATCCCCTGGGAGCAGACGGTGGCTGTGGCATCGCAGCTCAATGCTCCTCTGCAGTGCCAATATCAGCATTTTTACTTGAGCACCATATTGAGCATCTGATGTCCCCTCACAGCCGCGAGGTGGGCCGCGATGGTTGGGTGCACGTCAGGGCTGCACATCACAGCGTGCCCCATCGTTCAGCAAGGACCAGCACAGGTAGCGCCGGGCTCCATCCTGCACCAAGCACCGGGCACAGAATTTGGGCATTTTACACCATTTTAGAGGCACGAGGGCAAGCACGACCTTGCCCTTCCCCTGACCTGCCTGTGCTTCTGGGGGAAGTGGTTGCTTTGCGGGCAGACTTTTCCAAGGAAGCAGCTCAGCTGATTTTCTGTAGTAATGAAAGAAGGAAGCTACGGAAGTGAAAAAACAGTGATTTCTCTCTGCCTGTCCCCCATGTGTCCCCCCCACCAAAGTCTGATCCAGCCTCTGACATGCTTCCCCAGCAAACCTTCCCAAAAGGCCTCACTAGAAATTTATTTTCCTTTCCCTTAGCAGCAGCGCACGAGATCAGATCTGCTGTACGGGCTGAGTTATGTTGGGATTATAAAATAGTTTGGATTAAGTGGGGAGGCAGAGGAGGCAGGTTGGAAAGATTTTTACAGCCCTGGTCACTCCTCCAGGCCACCTCCAGCATCCCCGCACCACGTATTCCTGCAAGGAAGTCGAGAGCTGCTGTGGGCAGAGGGTGGCCGGACCACGGGCAGGGGCTGCCTCCCCCTCTCAGCCAGAAATTCAGCTTTAAATAGTCCACCTGGGAGATCCTCGCCTGTTCCCGTAGTCATTGGTGGAAAAGGATGGGGATGGAAAAGTGCGGTGGGACACGGCTGCTTCCCAAAACATGGGCATGTGCGGCCGGGGCTGGGTGGGGGCTGGGCAGGGCTCAGCCCTGATGGGTTTTGCAAAAACTTCTTCATCGCTTCGGCCAAACTCAGCGTGTGTTTCATAACCAGTCGCGGGGGCAGAGGTCGGAAAAGAAAAAAAAGCCCTCGCTTCTGATTTTTCTGTCCCTGGTGTCACTGGCTGCCACAAGCCAGGGGCTCCCTCTAGTGAATGCGGGGCTGCCAGATGAGGCTGTGGGGTGAAAACCCACGGCGCAGGGACGACGTTGGGGTGCAAATTTACTCTGGCCACTCTTCCTGGTGCTGCACCACGGTGCTAACGGGCTGAGCTCTTTGCTTTTTTTTGGGCCGTCCCCAGATCCCCCTCCATCCTTTCCCATTGCTTCAGCATCTTCCCGGCCACCCTTAGCCACAGTCCGGGGAGATTTCTTGCCTTGCTTCAGCCCTGCTCTTTGCTCCCCCACCGCCGCAGCCGTCGTTGCAGCCCCAGCTCAGCTGAGGCAGGGATCAGTGCATGCCGGAGGGTTTTACCCCAATTCCTCAGGGATTAGCGGAGTCTCTTCCAACCGGGAAAGTGGATGTCGGTGCCCGGCGAGCAGAGGCGGAGACCGGGCTGAGCTGCTGCCGGGAGATACTCAGGCCATGGGCATCATCACGCTGGCATAAACTGTCGTGGGCTCCTTTTCGGGGCTCTGCAGCAAAAAATGGGAGCGAAGGGGTCAGTGAGGTGCCTGAGCTGGGGGCACATCCATGGGTTGCCCCACGGCGATGCCCAGCCGGGGCGATGCCCGGGGAGGGGGGCAGCCAACCTTACCTGCGGGAGGGACGGGTGACCCTGCAGGGCGGGCGGCTCTGTCGGGGCACCGTGTGAGGGCCGGGG
>NW_009649443.1:67739-80801 GCF_000708025.1 Charadrius vociferus | reverse complement strand
AGGAGGGGTTTTCGGCAGTGGGGAGCCCTTTCTGCTTCTGCAAGGAGAGGGAAGGATGAGCAGCAGCGGGAGGGGGACCCTTCCCTCCCTCTACCCTACATGGACCCATCGTTTCCCTCCCAGTTTGTGCTGAGCAGGACTCGGGGAGGTGGTGGGGAACCCCACAGTCTGTCCCCAAAGCCACCCTGGGGTGCCGGGGGCTGGGGAAACTGCAGCACTCGACCTTATCCCAGCGATTCCCAAAAGAATGGCGGTCAGGCTGACTCCTGGAACGGCAGGGATGAGTGACCCCGGGGAGCCCCATTCGCCCCCCAGCCACAATTTCACCCTCTCCCTCACCCGCGGGGCTGTGTTGACCCCCAGTGGCCAAAGCCCATCACAGAGGGTGCCACAGACGGGCCAGGAGGCACCCAGCAACGCCCCAGGGCTTCAGATGCTGCTGCCCAAAGCCAGGTTGCTGCCAAGACCCCCAACCAAGAAAACCCAGCAGGGTCATGCCCGCGCTCCCCAGCACTTGGGGTCCCATCACTACAGGAGCACTCATAGAATCACGGGATGGTTTGGGTTGCAAGGGACCTTAAAGCCCATCCTGTTCCACCCCCTGCCCTGGGCAGGGCCACCTCCCCCCAGCCCAGGTTGCTCCAAGCCCCGTCCAACCTGGCCTTGAGCACCTCCAGGGATGGGGCAGCCACAGCTTCTCGGGGCAACCTGCCCCAGGGGCTCACCGCCCGCACAGGGAAAAATTTCTTCCTAACATCTCATCTAAGTCTACCTTTTTCCAGTGTGAAGCCATTCCCCCTTGTCCTATCACTCCATGCCCTTGTAAAAAGTCCTTCCCCAGCTCTCCTGTAGGCCCCTTTAGGGACTGAAAGGGGCTCTAAGGTCTCCCCAGAGCCTTCCCAGGAGCATTTTTCCCCCCACGCACCGAGACCAGCTGAGGTCGTGCCGGTCATGACTCACCTCCACCCGCTGCACTTGGGAGTAGATGGTGTGTACCTCGCTGTCCTCGGCGAGCGGCGGGCGCTCCTGCTCCTGGCTGGCTGCAGGGGGATAAGAAAAGTCACCTGCAAGGGGAGCAGGGACCAGGGGGGACCCTGGCGCTTTGCAATCCGTGTTCTGCTACTGTACCCCAAGGCACAGCGAGGGTGAGCGCCTGCTGGATCCATCCCCGGCACGGTGCCCGCTGGCTGGACCCGGCTGCACCCCTATTGCGGCAGCTGCCCAGATGTGGTCAGAGGAATTCTGGCTGCCACAGGTCAGCTTTGCAAATTTGTCACCACACAGGGAAGGGGAAGGAGGAGGAGGGGCCCAGCCCAGGTAAGGCACTCAGAGAGATGATGCTCTCTCTAATTTGGGCTGGGATCATTCAGCTCCCCTTGAGACCATGCGACGTGATCTCAGAAGCCTGTCATCCGGGTAAAGCGTTGGAGATCACGTGCAGGTACAGTTCTCTTTTTTTTTTTTCTCTTTTTTTCTTTTTTTTTTTTTTTTTTTTTTAAGCTGGTTTCCTTCCTGCCTTTTACTCTGTGCTTCAAGGGAAACAGATTTTGCTCCTTCCCAAGGGCCAGGGTAGTCCCAAGACAAAATGCTCACAGGAATCAGCCCCTTGGTCCATTCGCTGGGGCTGACTGGGGGGCAGCTTCTGTCCCCCTGCAAGGTTCACCCTACCCACAGACCACCAAACACCCTTTCTTTGCGACACTCACCACCAGACATGGGCAAATGGGTGGCCACGAAGACACCGGCGAGAATCATCACTGCGGTGGTGGGTACCACCACCATCAGCACAAGATGCTCTGTCAGAGAGGGGAGGGGGTCAGCCACCAGCCCTGGGGTCCCAGAGTCACCCAGAACTGAGCAGAACAAGTTGCTGAAATCTTTCTTCATCTCATCGCCTAATTTTGAGCTGATAATGTCAGCAGAACAGGAAACGAGGGGCAGGAAACGCTTCTCTTCAGCAGACCTCTCTCTAATCGCCTCCAGACTGCAACAGTCTGCAAAAAAACCCTTGCCGGGGGCCAGATCGGGGCCAGATAAAGCCCTCAAAACTTCCCTGGTGGCTTTACGGAGGCCTGGGGAGGGAGGAGGCAACCCCTTTGTACAACGCCCTTGCGTTGCAGGTGCATGAGAAAATGGCCCTGGGACAGAGCTCTGCGTGCAGCTCCAGCCACCGGCCGGGTTACCACTGCAAGGAGGCACCCGGGGTGGCCCTGAACCACTCCCCGGGACACCACACAGGGTTGTCCCATGGTACAAGGGGTTTTGGAGCAAGGAGGAGAGAAACAAGCCCGAAACGCCCTCCCTTGAGCATCTAATTTCAGCATCTCCCTTTCTTAAGCAAGAGTCCCTAGCGTTTTTTCCCACGGGGATATATTCTCAGCACAGGTCACTGCGAGAGCCCCAGAGGAGACGTGACTTCACCTCCAGGTCCCCGGGGAAAGGGGCAGCCACCACACCACCCGGCCCCTGCGAAAGTCCCCCACGTCATGAGGGAGTGCTAGAAAACCCCGGTGAGAGAGAGCGTGACTTTTGCCCCAAGAGCCTCCGAACGGGAAGTTGTCACCGAGGTTTATATCCTCCCCGAACGGCCCGGCATACAAGTCGCACACATTTAAAACGAGCCCAGGGCACCATGACCATTCTGTGATACCAGTGCATGGTGTCCGGGGAGGCAGGTGGGACCCGCAGCTCCGTGGCCGGCGTTTACAGGAAGGACCGGGCAAAAAGTGACGCAGCAGCCACTTTTCTTGCAAAAAATCTCCTTTTGAGGCTGCCTAAAGCAGCATGAAAAAGTCCTCTGCAAAGCAGGAGCGGGAGCGGGAGGCTGGAAAGAAACAGGTCAGCAACGGGGGACTTACCCTCTTGCTCGTAGCTGCACTCGGAGGAGTTGAAGGCGACGACCCGGCTGCTGACAGGGTTGCTGGCCATGCAGGCGCAGGCGACGCTGGTGTTCTGCAGGGGGTAGGAGAGGTGCAGGAGGCTGCCGTTGCGGGAGCAGAGCCTCGAGGTGTGGGTGTCCTGGCTACCCCAGCTGTAGGAGACATTGTCCCCTCGCTCCGCTGTGCAGTTGAGGGTGATGGTGCAGCTGCCGTTGGCCAGTGCCCAGCCGAGGATCTGGATGCTGGGATCAGACACCGGCTCTGGAGAGAGGGAGCAGGGGAAGGGGCAAAGGTTTGTGTCCGGGAGAAGATGCAAACGCCACCTTGGCCCCCACCTGCAAAATCCTCCTGACCTCTTCAAATTCCCCGGGAGATGGAGAGGAGCCAGTCTGGCCCCAGACCCACCACAAACATGTCAGAGAGGGACATGGTCTGCATGAACCCAAAGGCTCCTGGGGTTACCCAGATGGGACTGCAGGAGCATCCTGGACTCACTGCAGCCGCCTCGACATGAGGATGGGCATCTCCCACCCTCCTCGTCCACCACCCACCTCCCAGCCCTGCTCCCAGCACCACAAGAGGCTGGGAGCATCCAGCAGGGTCCTCCCAAAGCAGCATGTCTCACCGTACACCTCCAGTTGTATCTGCCAGACTTTCTCCTCCGGCCCCTTGCTGACTATGTACTCATGGAGCTGCCTGTCCTCCCGGCTGGTGTTCAGGATCTCCAGGGAGAAGTCTGACTTGTGGAAGCGAGTTCGTCCCTGCATGTAGTTGGTGTAGTTGCCGTCCAAGTACTTGAGCAGGACGAGCTTCCTCTGGGGGTCCTCCGTGTCCCGCTTCCAGACGGCCTCCCCGAAGCGCAGGGTGAGGTCCTGGAGTTCGGGGGGGATCCGCAATCTCGTTGCCTTCCCCATGGTGCCCAGCACCGTCTCCCTCGCCCCGTGGCCCATGCCTGGGGGGAGAGCGGAGAGAAGGGCTGAGGAAATCAGAGGGGCACGGGGGAGCTCCGAGCCACCGTCATCCCCCCCATCCCAGCTCTGCAGGTGCCCATGGAGCTGCAGTAGCTGGTGACAGCATTGGACCCACCCTGGTGATCTGCAGATTGGGGACGGCTTGGGCTCGAGTTAAATCGGTCAAAAATTGAACAGATTATCTAACCACATTTTCAAGCTCTGGGTTATCCACCACATCCTGCACCAACGATTGCTGGCAGGTGGGAAGAAGATTTGTTCTGTACTTTGGTGAGCTGTAATTTGGTGCGAGCTCTGCCCCACACCCGCCCCACAGCACCATCCCCAGAACCAAAGGAGAGACCCCCAGTCCTCGGCCCCACATCCTCCACCCCGAAGGATGAAGGTTGGGGGGTCAGCCCAGGAGCCAGAGGAGAAACATCTTCCTCTGCTCTTCCTCCCCACTCTCGCCTTCCTGGAGCAAGGCAAGAAAGTCTTCATTTGCATCAGCCTCAATGTTCTCCTGCATTGGGCACTGCTGTGTACGATGGCAAAATCCTGATTTAAGGGCTTTTCATTGGCACAAGGACAGCCAGCCGGAGTGGTGGAACATCACCCCATGGAGAGGAGCTGCCTCAAGCAGGGGAAGGCACCCGTGGTCCCAATCTGGTGGAGATGTTGGTCCTGGGAGAAGTGTCCTGGCAGCAGTGGGACCAGCCTGGAGTGACACCAGAGCAGTCCTGAGGGAAGCTGATACTTGGCGGCTCTTGGCCAAAGCCTGCAGTTGAGTGCCTTGAGCGCCTCGGCTCCAGAAACATTTGGTGGGGCTTTTCTTGTAGAAATTGCAGGAAGTGCAGCCTCCTGGAGGTGAGCTCAGCTGTAAATCCCAGGTTGTTCTTCTCCTGGTCGAGGTGGTCCCAGGTGCGCTTCTTGGTGGCCACAGAAGAGTGCTCTTAAGAAATCATCTCCCACATGTCCCAAAGCATCTCAAACTCCTGGATTTCCTGGAGAGCATGCAGGAGGATCTTCTCCCCCAAAAGCTTTTCCCGTCTTCAGTTACAAGGCAGTGATTCATATTTGCCCGCACCCCCGGGGCAAACAAGTTTGTTTTTGTAGGAAAAAACAGCATGGGGAAAAGGCGCCAGCTCACCGCTGCTGCCAATTGCCGGCAGCGGGAGCACGGAAGGAACCCCACCATCCCACCCCCGTGTTTCCTACTGACTTCTTTCCATCGGGGTGAAGCTTTGCCCCAGAAGGGAAAAACAAAAATCAAAAAAAAGAGGGGGAGCTACCCCGGAAGAACAGGTCCAGGGAGGCCCAGATAGGCCCAGTACCCACCTCTCCTGTGGCGCATACGGTTCCAGTAAAAACCACAGGGCGAACGTTCTCCCTGCCGCCATCCCAAGCGAGTGCCATCGCTTATTTTTTTCCACTTCTGTGGCACAAAACGCAGCAGTTTCTGATCTGTCCCTGTGGACTACATCTGCCTAACGTCAAAGGAGCTGTGCGGACTTGGCCATCATCCTGCAGAAACCCCACCATCCATCCGACCTGGAGCCTCCTACATTTTTTGCTGAGATGTTTACTGTAAAGCCCAGCACACAGGCGGATGCCGTGTTTTCTCAGCAACGTGTATTTTTGAACGCGCAGTGGTCAGGCTCCTCGTTAATTACCAAATGGGAAAGCCCTTTTTTACATCACATTAAAAAAACCCTCTGCCCCAGTAAGGGGCATCTCCATCTGTGGGGAGGACTCGGGTGGAGCGAGGCTGCAGGAGGAGGGATGCAAAGATGTCTGGAACCACACAATGCCCAGGTGGAGAGGCTGGAGGAAGGCAAACGAGCCACACTGGCCCAATGCTGGGTCTGAAAGCAGCCCTAAACATCAGCTGTTGGGCTCGTGGGACTTTCGGTGCGCTGGCCAGGCAGAAAACACCGGGGGGATTTTAAAGGCAGGTATTCTAGTAACAGCGAGCCAGCAAAGCCAAGGAGAAACCCCAGTTCTGTCAAGGTCTCTGATTTCCTGGCCGAGCCCTTCGTTTTACACCCGGTAATTACACAGACGCAGTGGCAGAGGGTTCACGGGGCTGTGGGGACACGGAGCGTCCCCAAAGGAAGGGGCACGGACCTCAGGCTGTCACCAAGGAGAGGGTCAGGATTAGTCACAGCTCTGCTCGGGGGCCATGACTCCCTGGGTGCTTCAGCGCAGGCTCAACGCCACCAAATCTGATTTTGCAACATCCTCCCATAACTGCCAACAGGTTGGGACGAGAGGACCCAGCAGCCCTGGGGGTGGTCCGGGTGGCCCTCACTCCCTGGTCTGGGGAGGACTGTGACTCGTCCAGGACACCATCGTCCCCAGGGCACTCATCCACCACTGTCCAGGGCTCTCCAAGCACCCAGAGCACAGGCATCACCCCGCTGCCGGTCCCTTTCCACCCACCTTACACTCATTTTAGTGCTTGGGTACCATCCCCCAGCTCGCCAGCACCTCCTGATCCCAGGCACTCGGTATCGCAGACAGTGAGACCATCCACCAAGGACCTTGATCTCAAGTGCCCCAATTCACATCTGGTACTAAATTATTTGCTCAGGGCTATTAATACACCATTAAAACATGCACTAGAGTGCTTCACTATTGCAGCTACACTTTGTCTGTCACCATCTTTGTTCATTCATCATCTTTTATTCTCTCCTTCCCTCAGCCTGACGAGTCAGAGAGTATTAGGGATGCACCGCGCATCCAGCTCGGAGTTGCGAGCCATTTATCTTCTCTATGAATATTTATACTCAATCTGCCCGTCCGCCCGGCACGCAGCTCGTGGTTTCTAAAGGTCTTAATAGCTGACAAAAATCCCCAAAAGAGTCGAATCAAGCGTTTCGCGGAGAGGAAAACATACATACCCCAAACACAGCCAAGAGACATCAGCAGCCAGAGAGATGCGCTGCAGCCCATACCTCAGCTCACGGAGCCTCTGCTGCAGCGGAATCAGCATCTGCCACCAGGCTCATTATAAGAACAGGTGTACTCAAATCAGAGGCGCTGCCCTGGGCCATGTGTTTCCTGTTTTTTGGCTGAATGACTCCTTTTTTTTTTTTTTTTTCTTGAGTGGAAAGTATTCAAAGCACCGAGTCTTGCTGCTGAATGCTTCACCGGAGACAGCCCAAGAGACCTGCAGAAGGAAGCAGAGCATCAGTTCTGAGTTTGTACCAGAACTGCATCATCCCGCCACGGGTCCTTAACCCGACCCCAAAAGAAGAGGAAACGACCAGTGAAAAAAAAAATCATTTCACTTACAGTAAGAGCTTCCCGGGACTGTACAGAGCCAGCCAACCCTGCTACCGCAGAGTGGGCAGAGGTGGGCGGCTGCTACCCTGATGTGGCAGCATCCCAACCGCCGCAGCTCCATCCCAGTGCTGTGGGGCCGGGAACCGACCCAAAGCCTGCACGTAGCACAGCGGTGCTCGCAGCCACAGCCACGGTGCCGAGTGGGTGCAGGAAACGCCCAAATATTCTGGAATTAACCCATAGCCCTGCTTTGGGCTGCACGGGATCTACAGGGAGGAGGAGTGTGGGTGGTCGTTACAAACCCACCCAGGGAAAGCCCAATCCTTGTTCTCGGGCTGAGTGCTCAGGGAAGTGATCTGGACTTGGATTTGCTCCTGCTCAACACCATCCCCACAGCATGCTCGGGGATGGGGACGGTCCCGCCAGATGAGGATGGGGACGGTCCCCCCAGCTGGGGATGGAACAGGGACCGCAGCCTCTCGCGCTCAGCGGAGAGCCGGGGATGGGGAGCATGGGGAAAACACCGCTCGCTTGTTCCGCTGCTGGAAAGGGGGTGAGAAAAGCTCAGTTGTTTTTGTGTTTTTAGTCTAATGAATTATTCACCTCCTCCAGTGCTCGGCCCGCACAGCTTTAAAATGGGAGAAGTGTGTTGTTTTTTTTTTCCTGTTGCTTTCTTCAAGATTTCGTTGCTTTTTCTGGGTTCTGGTTCTGGTTTCTGGGCTCCTCGGGTCAAGAAGTACAGGGATCTGCTGGAGAGGGTCCAGCAAAGGGCTACAAAGATGGTGAGGGGATTGGAACATCTCTCTTATGAGGAAAGGCTGAGGGACTTGGGGGTTTTTAATCTGGAGAGGAGAAGACTGAGGGGGGATCTTATCAACACTTATTAATACTCCAGGGGAAGGTGCCAGGGGGATGGGAACAGTCTGTTTCCAGTGGTGCCCAGTGACAGGACAAGAGGGACCGGGCACAAACTTGAAGATAGGAAGTTCCATCTCCACCTGAGGAGGGACTTCTCTCCTGTGAGGGCGTCAGAGCAGTGGCACAGGCTGCCCAGAGAGGTGGGGGAGTCTCCCCCTCGGGAGCCATCCCAAACCCGCCTGGACGCCGTCCTGTGCAACTGCTGGAGGGGCCTCTGCTCTGGCGGGGGGTGGCACTGGGGGAGCTCCAGAGGGCCCTTCCAACCCTCACCAGTCTGGGATTCTGGGATTCAGAGGAGAGCCAAGGTGACAGCGTGAAGCAGGAATTCCTCCTCTGTTTTAAACCAAATGTGAGTGGATTACCACTAGGAAATTCTAGTATTTCCACGAGGAAATAAAAGGTGAACTTGCACCCCACAGCTTTTCAGTGGAGCCAAGCTCCAAGACCTCCATGAGTTTCATTGCCAATAAATTATTTCTAATGATAAATGCCTAAAACCACACTAAACCACCCTGGCATCCTGCTAGGCTGCTCCTTCCTTCTCGGATAACTTCTGGCTGAGGGGAAAAAAAAAAAAAAAGGAACAAAAAAACCAAGAAGCCATTTCCCAATAACCAGCAATTCACAGAAGGGAAGAGCTCAGCAGAGGAGTAAAAAAGAAAGGACGAGTAAGAGCAGCATGAGGGGACACGGCTGCTTTTCTCAGCACACACACACGCACAAGGATCTTCGGCTCAGCTGAAAGGCGGCGGTGGTTTCTACCGGAGGCAGCACTTGGCCAGATGATGGAGGGGTGAAGACATCACCTTGGGGTATTTTGCAGAGGAGCGAGCTGCCCCGGAACAAATCCCACCCAAAGAGCCGGTGGTGAGGAAAGAGGTCTCCAGTGGATGGGTTCCACCAGCTCAGCCCCCGCAGGGAGGGCGGCAGGATGGTGCCCAACCCTCCCTTTGCCATGGAGAGGTGTCCCGTGCTTGGGCGCAGGCTCTGCCAGCACAGAGAAGACCGTTAACCACAAACTGGTCCAGGAAAACCATAAAACCCCAATATCACCCATGGGGCACTACCACAGCGTGCCCTGGGCTGGGCTGGGCTTGGCTGGCACCAGCCAGGAGGAATGAGAAAAATTATTTAACAAGCAAAACCATCAAGAAAAAAATCCTTCCAGGAAGCACCAGGGGGGGCACAAAAACATAGAGAAAAACCTCCTTTAACAGAAAATAATGATCCTAAATGCCTTTAACTTTCCCCATCAGCTCAAACTGAAGTCTCCTGGCTGGAAAGATGACTGAGACATGGCACTGGGCTCCGTATTTATTCATCGCAGGAGGTTTTATGATGGTGATGGTCCTCAGCGGTCACCCTGAATTTTGTTAGAGGCTGAAGAGCCCCAAACCTCCACATGGGAATGGACCAAGACGCATGCAAATATTTTCAAGTGGGGGGATTTCCTGCAGAAGAATATACATTGGTGCTAAACCCATCAGCCCACCCAGAAGGAATTACCCCGAGATGCTCGTTAGAGCCAGGAGCTGGAACGACTCCTGCTCATTACTGTTTTTTCAAATGAGCTGGCAAGGTCCCTGTCGACCCTTTGATGAATCTGGCCTTAGGAGTCTTTGCTTAAAGATGGATCTGGAACGTGATGGCTCTTGGGTTTTACAGAGGGTAGAGCCCAGTTCGGCCCCTCATTGGGATGGTTTTGCCAGAGCTGGCAGGAACAGCAGCGTCCCAGGGCTGCGGTGGCCCTGACACGTGTCCCCATCCCTCCTTGCAGGCTGAGGGACCATCTCCATTGCCCACAAGACACATCCTCCCCCACAATGGGGCCGTGTCCCACCATCTGGAGCCAGCTCCTCCCATGTGGGACAATTGTGGAAGGGCCCCTGATCCCAGCAAGGGTGGTGGTGGGGAAAACGCAGCTCCCTCCATCACCCCCCCAGGCCCCGAGCGCCTGCTGCAGCTGGCTGACCCCAGAAAAGAATGCAGAACAAGAACCTAAAAATGTGGGGTTTAAGGTTAAATTGAATTTAATGTAGACACAGAAAGGTATTTCTGAAGGGAAAGACCGTATTCGCCCTGCCAGAGAAAGCCAAAAGTGCCACCATAGTTCTGCCCCCTCAAGATGCTCCGGTGCTCCAGACCTGGAGGTTGCACCCAGCTGAGCCCATGCTGGTGTAACTGGTTTCAGGCTAAACACGTCCTGCACTGTCACACCATAAAGGTCCCATAATGGGCATCGCCAACAGCAGGAGATGACTGAGGACGCCGCAGGTCCACAGGGACCCCTTGGAGATGCTCAGATTGGGTCTTCCCCCAGACCTGAGGTTTGGGAAGAGGAGGGTTTCCGAGCAGTTAACCATGAATTTAGTAATTTAGATTACCGGGGTTCTTGAAGCACCATTATAACAAAATTCATTCCCATTTAGTTCAGGTCTGGAGAACATGACCTCTGATTAAAGCAGAGGAGAAAAGATGAGGAGGGAAACTGAGGCACAGAGCTCCCCTGAGGGCAGCAGCAGAGCGACTGGCGCCCAGGCTGGCAGGAAGAAGGCGGCCGTGGATGAGACCGGGTGCGTGCTGGTGTGAAGGACACTGGTTGTAATGGGTCCCTTGAGCAACCTCATCTTTTTGTGACCAGCTGGGTTGGGGTCTCATCCAGGAGCTGGTCCCGCGGTGGAGGGTGATGAGATGAGTAGAGATGTCAACTGCAGAGCATCCTCAAGCCACAGTGAGGAGGAAGAGGAGGAGGAGGAGGTGTCCCAGGGCCATCAGCACGCTGATGGTGGTGCAGGGTGCAGCAGCAGAGGACTCACCTGGAGGCAGAAGGAGATCCGGGGTGTGGGGGATGCTGCGGTGTGCCCGGCCCTGGCAGGGGACCCCCGACCCCCTCCCCAGGTGGGCTCCTGACACCCATCAGCCAGCAGAGCAGGGGGGAAAAAACAACCCACCACTCCTGACCCATGGGCCACCTCCAGCCTTGCAGGGACCCGCCGTCCTCAGGGTCACCACCACTGCCCTGGGGGCCCCCCGAAGCCACCTCCACCTCGCGGCCCATCCCACCCGAGTTTTTGCCATCTCCTGTGCGCACCGTGGGCAGTACCTGTCCAGGAGCAGGGGTGCCTGTAGGTCAGCAAGGCGGTGTTGGAGGAGACAGGGTTGCTGACTTTGCAGGTGTAGGCTTCTAACGAGGGGTTGAAAGAGACATGCTGCTCAGAGGCACCTGCACCCTCTGGCAGGAGCTTGTGGGTGCGAATCCACTCGTAGGTCACCCCTTCGAGCCCCACCGAGCAGTGCAGGGTGGCTTCGCACAACTCCGGGCCAACCCTGGTCACTTCAGCGCTCACAATGGGCTTTGGGACCAGATCTGCAAGAAGCAGTGGGGTGTCAGAGCCTCCCTGTCCCCCCGCGGGGTGCTGGGACAACCCCTCCCCTTCTCCCAGCTCACCGTAAACCTTCAGGTGGACGCTTTCAATGCGCTCCTTGCCCATCGCATCCTCCAGGTACACCTGGTACACACTGCTGTCGGTTTTCTGCAGGTGGCTGATTTTTAAGGTGGCGTTGGGGAAGAGCTGCAGGCGTCCCTCGTAGTTGCTGTCGGGGGACTGGACCATCACCCCGTTCTCCCAGATGGCGATTTTCACAGCGTTGTCACGCCGCCAGTGGAATTGGGGGTAGGAGATGTTATTTTGTGGGCTGGGGCTGAGATACGCCACCCCATGAACAGCCCCGACCACCTCCGACGGCCCACGTTGTGCCCAGGCTGCCGAGAAAATGGAGACTGGTGCTGCTTGGCCAGCCGGGCAGAGCGCACCCCTCCCCAGGACTCATCCTCGCTTGGGAACCTCAAATTCCTCGCAGACACGTGGAAAATGCAAATCACCCGCTTGCTCACTAATTCCTAACGCCTTTGCAGTCCATTGGCCTTGGAGGCGTGTTGCAGGGACAAACCCTATGCCTGCTGCCAGATTTCTGCCTCCTCACCCCAAGCACACGACCACCCACATGCCCTGGTGAAGTTTCTTTTTCTCTTTTTTTTCCCCCTTTTGCTTTCATTTTTGGGGTCGTCTCCCCCCCGCCTCCCCTCCAGGCTCACCCAGAGCAGCCCCTCACCCCCAGCTCGGTCGTGGCGGTGCCGGGGGCTCCTGCAGGAAGGGGGATGGTGGGTAACACCTCGGGGACAGCAGAGGGGGAACCCACTGGGGGAGAAGTGCAGGGAACCCCAGCTGGGGAAGAGTGCAGGGATGGGGAGGGTTTACCCATGTGCACCTCCCCGAGGTCCCCCACCATCCCCAAAGCCATCTTCCCCCCAGCCCAGCACCCTCGCCCCGGGGGAACCCACGGCCGTACCTTGCTTGATGAAGAGGAAGAAGAGGAGAGTAATTGCAGCAGCAATCTTCTCTCCGTGTCCGCACCCAAACCCCGGGGTGGAAATCTCCCTCACCAGGCAGCTGCTCATCGAGGACCCCCTCCCCGAGCCTGCAGCCCCCCGCCACTGTCCCTAAACCCAGAGCTGGGTGAGCTCTGCAGGAAAGGGGATGACGAAGTGACAGGGCTACCGCGCATCCGGGAGATGGCATGAACCCACCACATTTCCTCTTCTGCTTCTGCGCTCAAGAATGAACCATCAGTCCAGGGTTTGCAAGTGGTTTGTGACGTTGGCCCATGGGCAGCCAGCAAGAATAGGTGGCAGCCCCGTGTCTCTCTGGGGACACTGTGCACAGCACCCCGTGGGCCACTGGCCCCCCAGTCAGAGTCACCCCATTACCATCCCGATGGTAAATAAAACGCAGACTCCAGGGGTCACATCTCCCCTTTACAGCTGCTGTAACCGACCCACAGAGTTCCCATTTCTCTGCCTGCACGTCCAGGTCTGTGTCCTCAACAAGGCCTGACCCAATACATGCTATCACAGACCTGCGGGGCCCTCTGGAGCTCCTCTCCTCCACCCCCCGCCGGAGCGGGGTCACCCAGAGCAGTCGCACAGGACGGCGTCCAGGCGGGGGTTGAATCTCTCCGGAGAAGGA
>NW_009649443.1:61819-67529 GCF_000708025.1 Charadrius vociferus | reverse complement strand
CCCCGCCTGTCCCCGGCAGAGAGATGCTCCAGTCCCTGAGCATCCCCATCCATCCCCATCCACAGCCTCAACTCGAGTGGAGACCACTGGCACCGGCTTTCGGGGTGTCCCCGTGACCCCGCTTCGCAGGAGGAAGATGCTCAGGGTGACTTGCTGATGCTAGAGCACGTGCCGTGGTCCCAACCGCTCCGGCCTTCAACCGGGGCAGATGCTTAAAATGCAGGATTTTAATTACAGTCTGGATTCCTTCCTGAAAGACGACATTTCAGGACCTTTGTTCGGGATGCACAGGGGAGCGAAGCCGGCGCAGCCCCCATGTTGGGGGTAAACGGCTGCCGGCGTCTTCCCACGCGCCGCCCTGGCTGTGAGCAAGGAGCGCCGGGGCCGACCCCGGCCCTGAACAAAGGGCGACGGCGGCACCCGCTGAGCACTGACCCAGTTTAATTTCAGCCCCGAGCGATCCCCATCCATCGGGGAGGAGATCCCATGTCCACGTGGGGAGACAATGGTCCGAGCACACCCGCAGCCACGCGATGACGCTGTGGCCGGATCGCTGGCACCGATCCGGTGGCACCGCGGTGCCGAGAACCCACCGGCTTCTCCCCGTGCCCAATTCCACCGCGTTGATAGAATCTGGCGGAGATGGGAAAGCAAACTTCCCTGGCAGGGAGCAAAGTGCTGCCTCAGCATTTGCAGCCAGCGCTGCAAATTATCTCTGATATGCAAAAGCAGGTCATTAGCATAAATTACAGCGCCGTGATGGAGCGGGGCTCTGGCAGGAGCTGACGTGCTGATGGATGCAGCAGCCTCCAGGCTCCGCGCTGTCGTCTTCAGATGTTTCTGTTCATCAGGAACGCGGGGACCCGGCGTTTCGGGCTGCAGAGGGGCTGAGATGTGGTTCCTGCTTTAGCCCCACTCCCAGGTAGTGGCCGCAGCCCAGCAGGGACTGCCCGCCAACAGGCTGCCGCCTCTCCATCATCACCTGAAAGGAGAGTGTAGCGAGGGGGAGGGGGGTCCTCCAGCTCTTCTCCCAAGGAACAGGAGGTAGGACAAGGGGAAATGGCCTCAAGTTGTGCCAGGGGAGGTTTAGGATGGAGATTAGGACAAATTTCTTCACCGAAAGGGTTATCAAACATTGGAACAGGCTGCCCAAGGACATGGTTGAGTCCCCATCTCTGGAGGGATTTAAAAGTTGTGTAGATATGCTGCTGAGGGACATGGGACATGCCCTGGGCAACCTGGTCTAGTGGGAGGTGTCCCTTCCCATGGCAGGGGGGTTGGAACTCGATGATCTCCAAGGTCCTTTCCAACCTAAACCATTCTATGATTCTATGATGATTCTATGGTTTAGCGGTAACATGGCAGTGCTGGGTTAATGGTTGAACTCAATGTTAAAGGTCTCTTCCAACCGCAATGATTCTACGACTCTATTCTGTGATCAATGTCGACTGCCCCGCGCAGAGTGGGAGCGCAAGAAACATTCTGCTCACACCTGCACATCAGGAAAAGCAGAGGATAAAGCTCAGGACGGCGTAATCCAGCCCGGCTCCGGCGGCAGAACCGGCATGTTGTACCTGAGCCTCCATCAGCATCAGCCCAGCCCCCTAAATTCCTTCGTGGTGGCAGCCAGACACCCTCTCCCTCCCTGTGCCAGCCTCCCAGTGCAGCTCCCGCTTAATGATCCCAATTAATGCTCCTTTCACCAGGAGCAGCCACAAAGCTATTTTGATCCGGGGACTCGGGCAGGAGGGGAGGGTTGCAGAGCCGCCGACACTCCCCACACTGCCATCAAAGTGCCACTTTTCATTTTAGTCTCAAAAAAAAAAAAAAAAAAAAAAAAAAAAAAAAAAAGAAAAGAAAAAAAAGAACCTTGATCTTTCTTTTGGGAAGATCTTTGAAGCCGGAGCCCCTTTTTCTCCACCTCCTTCTCCCAGGGCCACTCATACTGTAGGCACGTGGGATAACTTGGTGGGAAGGGACTTGGTGGCGTCCCCGGTCTCAGCTCGCCGTGGGGCAGTCGGGGCAGGGACTGTCCTGCCTGAAGGCGATGCCCACAGACACCTCTCCCCCAGCCCAACACACGCCACCAAAATTTTGCGAAGTGCATCTCCACTTGAGACGCCGTTCGCTTCAGACATGCCACAAATGAGGCAATTCCCGCTCCCTCCCTGTGCCCAAGGTATATATATAGCCAATTAAGCTAATTAAACAAGCACCACAACTGCCTCATGCAGTTCAGCTTATATTCGCACCTAAAAATAAATTCCCAAGGTGTATCAAGCCTGCTAAGACCGAAAAAAAACCACCCACAAGATCACACGTTGACACCAAAACACACACCCCACACACAGATCCTCTCCCCCCACGATCCCGCCTGTCCAATTTCACATCCGTCTCCTCCGAAGACAGGTTTCCGTCACCGAGTCTCTCCTCCTTCCCTCGCAGGGAAGCTTCCAAGGCGCAGCCAGGCTTTGCATCCTTGCAAAAACCCATGTCTGACCGTTTCCATCCTGAGCGAGTCCCTGGCTTTGCTGGGTGGGGGGTCTGGTGGGTGCTGGAGGTCTCTGGGTGCTCCAGGAGAACCTTGAGAGTCGTGGTTTAACCCCAGCCAGCAACTGGGACCACGCAGCCGCTCACTCACTTCTCCCCTCCGCCCCAGAAGGGTAGGGAGAAAAGGAGGAGAAAGGAAAAAAAAACCCCACCAATCTCACGGGTTCAGATAAAGACAGTTTAATAGAACAACAACAGGAAAGGGAAATAACAATAATAATAATTATAATGGTAAAAGAATATACAAAACAAAGTAATACAACACAAGTTGCTCTCCTCACCCAGAGACTGGCTGCCCAGCCTGTCCCAAGCAGTGCTCATGGATCCCTGTCCAACCCTCATGTCTACAGTGACCATGATGTCTATGGTATGGAACATTCCCTTGGCCAACTTTTTCTGTCTGCGCTCCTTCCCAGCTTCTGTGGGACGCTGAAAAAAAGTCCTTGACTAATGTAAACATCACCCTGCAACAACTACGACAATATGCATTATCGACATCCCTTTCGCACCAATTCTGAAACGCAGCAGCCCACTAGAAAGAAAATTAACTCCATCCCAGCCCAAACCAGGACAGGCCCGTAGGGTAGGGAAGGTCTTGCTGAGGCAGCCAGGGCACTAGGAGAGGTGGTGGCCAGCAGGAGCCGGTGGCGAGTTCTGTGACGGGGGGCACCAGCGTCTAGAACCCCCTGTAGCCTGCAAGGAGATAGGTGAGGTTTAGCACACCGTGGCCCCAAAAAGCTGACGAGCTTTGGAGATAATCAGGGATCATCTCCTCACTGGTCCAGTGCTTGTTACCTCTACGTAGGCGGTGGAAACCAAAGCTGGGTCCAGCCTCTTCTTCTTGAGAGAAGACGCCTGTGGAGCAGAGCAAGAACCTGCCGTTAGGCAATGCACGAGCTGGGAGGGTGAACCCGGCACCCGGTTGACCAACTGAGGGGACACAGGTCTCTGTGCCGCTGTGGCACCACGGCAGGACGACCTCACCTTCCTGCTGGGCTGGATCGTGGAGTAGATGGTGCAGCTTTCAGGCTCCTGAGGGCAGCTGGGTCCCTGCCAGGGCAAAAAGTTGAGGTGCACAAAAAAACCCAAAAACCAAGGTGTGGTCTTGGAAGCTGCCCTGGATGCATCCAGCCCGGGGGCTGCACAGCAAAGCCCATGGGGCAGCTCCATTCCCCCCCACCACCAGCACAGGACTGAGCTTACCTGCGTTTTGGTGATGATGGTGTAGATGGTGTTTCCTCCCACAGTGGCCTCACTGGTCCCATTCTGGGTCTGAAAACAACCCCAGGCTGGTCAAAGGACGCAACCCAGACATTTCCAGATGTCCCATCCCTCCAGGCAGCACAGGGAGGGGACACAACCAGGGACAACCCCAGCACTCACAGGGTCTTGGCCAGTTTGGGCTTTGCCCACCTCCTCGTAGATGGTCAGCATCTGCTCGACACCTGCTGGGGGAGTTTGAGGGGTCAGTGTAAGACAGTTGATGTGTGAGAGCCCCCAGACCGGGGGGGTTCAGCCCTCAAACAAAGCAAAGCAGAGAGAGAAAGAGGTCCACTGGTAACCGGGAGGTTTGGCTTCGTTGGCACCTGGCAGGGGCTGGGGAGAGATGCTCCAGCTCCGAATAAAATTGATATCCAAACACAAACAGCCCTCTAGACCCCATGGGACGAGTCCTCCAGGTTTGGGCACCCCTGCTTGGGCTGCTGGGATGCTTCGTCTAGCTCATCCACATGGACCACCCCACATCAGTGGGGATGGGCAAAAACTTTGCGCCCTGTGCAGCATCTGGCAGGGGGGTGACAGTGCCCGGTGGCTTGTCCTGCATCAGCCCCAGGAGGAGGGAGAAGCCCATGGCCAGCAGGGAGAGCAGAGAGGAGACTGTAGAGAGGATGGTGCTGGTCTCTTCTCACGGGTAATTAATGACAGAATAAGAGGGAATGGCTTCAAGCTCCAACAGGGTAGATTTAGACTGAACATTAGGAAAGAATTTTTCACAGACAGTGGTCGGGCACTGGAATAGGCTGCCCAGGGAGGGGGTTGAGTCACCATCCCTGGATGTGTTTAAGAGCCATTTAGATGTGGTGTTGGGGGATATGGTGTAGGGGAGAACTTTGTAGAGTAGGGTAGATGGTTGGACTCGGTGATCCCAAGGGACTCTTCCAATCTAGACAATTCTATGATTCTATGATTCTATGAGAGCATTAGGAGTATTAGCAGTGGTCAAGAGGAGGGCAGGCTTGCACAGCCAAAAACCCCACAGCTGCCCGTCCCACAAGCCACCACACCAGCCCCGGGGACATACCTCCTGGGGTGTTCTTCTTTTGCTTCCACCACCAGTAGCAGGCAGCCACCAGGGCTGCGATGACCAGCAACAGTACCACGGCCACTGCCCACAATGGAATGATGCTGAAAAGTCCTGGGGAGGAAGGAGAGGAAAAGGGAAGACCCTTGGCGCGGGGCAGAGCGGTTGGCCGTTTCTAAACACCGTCTCCATCACGACGCGCAGTTACATCACCTGCGCTTGGCTATCACGCTTCCGTTCCCAGCAGGGGAAGCTGGGCACATGTTGGCATCAGCATGACATCCTCCGCAGGATCACCGGCCCAAGAAGGACTCCGAGAGAGGACTGGAAGTGGTGCGGCTTGTGCACCCCCTAAATCCTGCTTTTATGGCACGGAGGGCAAATTACCTGCGGTGGCAGCGCGGCAGACTGCTGTGACGTCGGTGCTGGCCGTGGCCCAGCTCACCGGGTTGCTGGCGTTGCAGTGGCATACGGTGGGGTCGGAGTCCCCATGCACCTGCAGCTGCAGCCAGGGATGCTGCTCCAGGGCTCCCGTGGGACCCCCAGTGCAGGACCAGCTGTAGGAGACGTTGCTGGCACTGGGCACGGTGCAGAGCAGCGAGAGGTTGCACCGTCCCTGCTCCTGGTGCAGGATGAGCGTCTCCAGGAGTGGCTGGCGGAGGGGCTCTGCAGGGACGGAGCAAGTGAGAAGGGACGGGGGGACAGGGAGATGGGGCGATGGGGATGTGGCTACTCACCCCACACCGACACGCGGAAGCACAGAGTGGTGGTAACAGACTGTGATATGTTCACAAACTCTGCCTTGTAGACCCCGCTGTCTGCCGGGCTAACCGGGCTGATCCGCAGGGAGAGGGTGTC
>NW_009649443.1:59402-61354 GCF_000708025.1 Charadrius vociferus | reverse complement strand
CAGGAATTTTGCCTGCTGGACCCTTTTCTTTTTTTTTTCTTGACTTTCTGCGCTTGCCTCCCTCTATTTCAGCGCAGCCCCGGATGTCAAGGGCTCTGGCAGAAGCAAGATAAAAAAAAAAGCCCCTAAAACAAACGAACATCCGTGGCCGCCGGGGCCGAGCATGCACACAAGCTCACGGCTTCCTCACGGTGCTGCGTGTGGTTGGGGCAGTGCCGATGGTGGACTCTGCACAGCCCCGCGCAACCCCCTCGTCTTGCAAAGCCTGGCTTGCTCGTCAAGGCGAGTCAAGCCAGCTTGCCATCATGGCAAGTGTTGGCCTCTGGGAGCTCGGCTTAGCCCACCCACCCATCCCACAGACCCCCGGTGGGGTTTTGGCTACGCGCAGCTGGTGGGAACACCGAGCCGTGCTCAGAGGGAATCTGCGGAGCCACCAGCTTTGCAGCTCCAGCTTAAATTTTGTCTTTGAGAGGATGCCCTGGCTGGACCCTGGGGTGCAGAGGGGACATCTCACCACCCAGCAGATCTAGAAATGGGAGAAAGCGGCACAAGCAAAGGCAGCAGCATCCTCCCACCGGGGAATCAAAGGAGCCAACTCGGGAACAGGCACTATTTAGGTTCTCAGCCCTGATGGCTCCCACCTGGGACCTGCAGCTCACTTCAAAGAACCCCTTCCCACCGCCCCGGGCACCAAACAGCCTGCAAGAAATAGGGATTATTGCTCAGTGCTGCTTAGCAAACGCCTAGCACTGCAAGGCAGATGTGAGAGCACCTCAATGCTCTCGTCGTGGGCTCCGGGCGCTGCCCTGGAGGGAGGGTGTGCAGAGTCAAGGCGAAAACGATGCAAAAAAAAAAATGCATCCCGCAGCCCGGAGGTGTGAGCGTAACCCTCTGTCTGCCTGCAGCCGGCCCCCGGCGCTGGGGCCGGGCCAGCGCAGCGCGCCGCAGGTTCACCACGCCGCCGCCTGCGGGGAGGTTTTTGCAGCTCGGCTGAGCCCCGTGGGTTGCGCAGGCTCCGGCTGCTTTGAGCGAGCGACACCCCCTGAGCAGCGAGGGTGTCCTGTCCCCCCCCCAGCTCTGTACCATCAGGGTGGGCAACGGGGCCAGGAGACACGTCTTAGGGTGGCGAAAGAGGGAAGGTGGAGGTGATGCTCCCCTTCCCAAGAGCAGGGAAGGGTGGAACCATGGGGGATACGGCGATGCAACCGGGAGATGCTCCAGGGACCAAGCTGGACCGCAAATGCAGACATTTCTCTGTTCCACTCATGCAGAAGTTGCTGTTTTTAGGAAGAAGACCCTTAGACACCACCAGCTCTGTTGAAATAGTCAGGGAAAAGTGCTGTGGTTTTTTGCTGGAGAGCCCCGGCCTTGAAAAGCTGCATTTCAGGAAGCAGGAAAGGTCCGGGCTGACCGTGGGGCACAGGCACTGCTCCGGCAGGGAGCTGATTTCTTTGGACATGCCCTGGTGTGCTGCAGGCAGCAATGCTGGCTGCAGAGGGGAACTGGTGCTGCGTGAGAGCCGCGCTGGTTCTACCTGCTCTGGACAGGACTGGAGACGGAATATTGCAGAAAAGCCAAAAAAATCTCACCCAGCCTGACTCCATCGCCCCAGGGACCCCCTGGGGCTGGCTGCCCGTGACCCGGTTGGACGGGGCTTGGAGCGACCTGGTCTGGTGGGAGGGTTGGAACAGGATGAGTTTTAAGATCCATCCCAACCCAAACCATTCTATCACCACACAGCCTTCTCCGGCCCAAGCGCTGCGGATGCCTTCGTGCCAACCTGTCCCCATCCCCGCATCCCTCCTGCCCTGCCTGCAAACGCTGCCCCCAGTGCTCCCCCACCGCCAACCCCCGCTCTGTGCTGCGAGGCCGAGTGAGACCCCATCCCGGCACCGTGTCCCCTCCTCACCTTGGCCACCGGCCGTGGCCAGCAGCGCCAGGAACACCGGAGC
>NW_009649443.1:57880-59167 GCF_000708025.1 Charadrius vociferus | reverse complement strand
GCTCCCCCCCAGCGAGCTCAGCTGTGGGGCCGAGTGGCTGCAAACCTCAAAGGAAACTAATTTTAATTACTCGAGACGGAGGTGGGTGGCAGTTTTTTGGGGGTTTTGCTTTCCTTTTGCAGCTCTCTTCAGGAAGAGAAGTACACCGGGCGCTGCACGGCAGCGGTTTGTGACGTGCAGACATGTCCAGCGCCCCGACCGCAGGCTGGGGACAGCCCCGAGCAGCAGGATTCGACTCATCGGGGACAACTGGGCAGCCCACAGACCCCCCATGCCTCGGGATCAGGGAGCTGGGGAGCGGCGCAGCCCAGCCGGGGGCGCTCCCAGGGGATGTGGGGGGCAGCGGATGCAGAGCCAGGGCTGATCTTCCACCCCAATTCCCACCTTTCCTTGGGACAGCCATGGAGCACGTCGCCCTTCTCCTCCTCGTCTCCCTCTTCTTCCTCTGCCGAGCCCAAGGTAAGCGTGGGGTGGGGGGTGACAGCTGGCTGTGCCATGGGAGCTGCAATGAGTTGTGTCCAGCCTCTGCGCCAGGCATTGGCATGGGGCTGGCAGGTTCCTTGGGAAACTGCTTTTAAAAAGCACACCTGGGCTTGGCGCTTGGCTGTGGGTTGGGTTTTATTTTTCTTCTTCTCGTGCGAACTAGCAAGAAAACGGCTGGTCGCAGGAACAGAGCAGTCTCTGGGGCTGTCGGTTGAGAAAAAAACAACAACCAAACAGCCCACAAACCAAAGCTGAAAGCAAAAGGCTCTTTTTGAGGGTCAGAAAGCCTCAGGGCTATGTGCATCACTTAAACTGGGCCATTTAGAAGGAATTACTGTGAAAAAATGTCAGTTTTTAAAAGAAAAGGTGGGATAGCTAGGAAAAAAGTTCTCTGCTCATGAGGATTTGACTTGCTGTAGGAGGCACAGGGGAGGGCGGTGAGCAAGAGCTTCGTAAAAGTTTCCCCATCTTTGGAAGATGAGGTACCCTTTATATTACCCTGAGATAACAGATGTATATATTGGGAAAAAGATAACCCACCCAGTGCGTAGTTGGGAGTATCTCTTCCTCCCCAGCTGAGGGTAAGTGGAGGATGGGAGAGAAGGAGGAACTGAAAACTGTTTCCCAAACGGCGCTCGGCCACCCCGGGGGGACCCAGGGGAGGGCTGAAGGCTCACGGTGCCGGAGGATTCAAGCCTCAGATCCCCCGGGGTGGACGGAGCGGGGGCTGTGCTGGGTGTGGGACCCCTCCTGCGGTGGCGGTGACCGTGCCCCCTTGCTCAGCCATCTCCTGCAGGCAAAATT
>NW_009649443.1:57037-57859 GCF_000708025.1 Charadrius vociferus | reverse complement strand
GCTGTTCCCCAGGCTGGGTGGGCAAGGAAGGAGCTGGGGCAGAAATGAGCAACCAGATGTGATGACCAGAGGGTCTGGAACCACCCCGGCTCGTGGCAGGGCAGAGGGTATTGCATGAGCATGGGCCATGTGTGGACAGATAAGCGAGTGCGGACAGACACGTCCACCCCAGGGTGGTGCAAAGACGGGTACCCCCAGGGAGGGGGTGGCGCTGAGGAACCGGGCTGAGCTTGTCTGTGGGGGGGACCGTGCTGGGAGCTGTGGGTCCGGGTCACTGGTGGGCTGCAGCAGCCATGCCCCCTCCCCGGCCATGGAGCATCTCCTGGGGCCGCAGTCCCTGGCTCACCCCTCTCTGCTTTAGGATCCCCGGAGTGCCGGGAACAAGCCGTGTCTGCCGATGGAGTGCTGCAGCTGCTGCCGGAGAGACCCCCGAAGGAGTGGGTAATGGTCACCTGGAAAATGAGTCTGGGTGAACAATACTATCAGCGCATCCTGACGGCTGAGAAGAATGAATCTCACCTGCCCGCCAAGGGTCCTTTTTCTGGGAGAGCCTTTTTCCAGTGGGACACCCTCTCCCTGCGGATCAGCCCGGTTAGCCCGGCAGACAGCGGGGTCTACAAGGCAGAGTTTGTGAACATATCACAGTCTGTTACCACCACTCTGTGCTTCCGCGTGTCGGTGTGGGGTGAGTAGCCACATCCCCATCGCCCCATCTCCCTGTCCCCCCGTCCCTTCTCACTTGCTCCGTCCCCGCAGAGCCCCTCCGCCAGCCACTCCTGGAGACGCTCATCCTGCACCAGGCGCAGGGACGGCGCAACCTCT
>NW_009649443.1:48308-56952 GCF_000708025.1 Charadrius vociferus | reverse complement strand
GGGCTGCAGCTCCAGGTGCATGGGGACTCCGACCCCACCGTATGCCACTGCAACGCCAGCAACCCGGTGAGCTGGGCCACGGCCAGCACCGATGTCGCAGCAGTCTGCCGCGCTGCCACCGCAGGTTTGTGGGACAAATGGTTTATTTGGGGTGGGGGGCGATTTTCTGCCCCTTCCAGCTCCATAATGACGTTTGGGAATTAAAGCCATAGGTGGGAGATGTGGCCGCGGGTTTGGGGGCGCAGAGCAGCGCGCAGGTGGTGTGCGAGGTGCTGCGCGTCTGTGCAGCCATGCCAGCGGCAGTGGGGACGTGGCAGGATCAGTCCCGCACGTGATCTGACCCTGTGCTGTGGGTAACCCGGCCTCGGTGCCCCTGCGGGCGGGGGGACAGGGGACGGGGAATGTGTCCCCCTTCCCCATCCCCAGCTTCTGTCTGTTTGCAGGCAGTCAGCGGTCCTACTGCAGCGTGAAGGGGCTGCTCTGCCTGCTGGTGCTGGGCAGCCTGGTTGCAGCCATGGCCATCACGCACATCCTCGTCCGGCAGCGGGGACCCCCTTCCCGTGGCGATCCCAGCTCTTGGGGCACCAGGTAGGACCCCCGCAAGGGGAGAGCCTGCAAAGCAGCTGCCCGATCCCATCCCATTTCGTGCATCAGTTCAGGCCTCGAAACGCCCCACAAACACGCTGTTTTTAATCGCGGTGAGCTATTAACTCGCCTGAGCATGGATTAAAGAAAAATCGACTTTTCCCCCCTCCCAGTGTTCTGTATTTCAGGTTCTTGAACAAGTTCTGGGCTCTTCTGTGGAGGAGATCAAATGGGCTGCGCTGTTTTTTTACCCCAAAAGATGAGGGTCCCCTCCAGCAGCCCAGGGCAAAGCTTCCCCCCACCCCAGAAGAGATCCCCGGAGGAGAAGGGGGGGGTTCTCCCTTGGACTTTGAGGAAAGAGGGACACGGTCCCCTGCCCAGAGTCCTGCCAGACCCCTCACTCCGAGATGGAGCCATCCCGGTGGGATGGGGCTGCGGGGGCTGCGGAGCATCACCCCAGCCTTGCCTTAACCCATCCTTCGACGAAGCAGCTCGCCATGCCGGAGGTTTATTCCCTCTCCTAAATATCTTCACTTCAGATCTGCTGCGTTTAGATAAACCATGGATGTGGCGCTGTGTGGAAGGAGCACTGCGTTATCTGGGCGCAGCACCCGTTTGTCGGTCCCTTATCTAGCCCCGACCGATAGGTACCACCTCGTTAAATCACCCGTAGGTATTAACGAGCTTCGCCTGAGAGTGGTTTTACCATGATCCAGCAGCACTCTCGGCTTTTCCTGCGATATCGGGGATGCCTGAGAGCAGCACAGTCCCACTGAGGCCATGGGTCCCCCGTGCCCGCGCCGTCCCCTGCCTGGTGGCATCATCCGGTGGGTCACAGGCAGCCGCGGTGCCGCTGGAAGAGAGCAAGAGGCTCCGGGGCTGGTGGCCCCTAATCCGATCGCCCCGCCGTCTGCTTCTGCCCTCCGATCCGCGCCACTAATCACCTTATGGTAAGCTCATTGCCTCCTCGGTGGCCCCGAGCCATTCCCCGACCCCGCTGCCGCCGGCAGAGGAACAAACCGTGGCTAGGAACTGGGTGATGCACGGGATGAGTTGGGGACCCGGGGTCCCCGCTGCGATACAGCCCCCCCGAGCAGGGGCCGCTGGCTGGTTCTGCTGGGAACTGGGCAAAAGGGTGGGAAAGGGGCAGGTTCTCAGCAAAAGTCTTGGAAAAAGGCTGCAGAACAGGGAGCGGAGAGGGATGGGATCAGCTCAGCCTCTCCAGCAGCCGGAGCGGGTTCCCTGTAAGCCCGAAAACTGCCGGCATGTCCGGGCGTGCACACCCAAGGATGCACACGCTGACAGGTTCCTGCTCCATCTCCCAGCAGCGACTAGGGTGCAACGGCTTCAACCCCACCAGTGGGGGAAACTGAGGCACAGCCTGACCCCACAAGCCCAGACAGGGCCGACTGGAGGAACTCCGGCGGTTTTCCCTCCCCACGCGGTGCCCCGGCGGTGACGTGGGACGCGCTGGCTCCCATGGCCCCTTTCCTCCCCCTCGCCGGCAGAGGAGCTGGGGAAAAAGAAAAAAAAAAGAAAAACTAATTAAGGCTACAAAGGGAAAAGCAGCGTTTTGCAAGGTTGAAAACCTCCGCTCCAGAGCCGGGGCTGAGCCGATTAATTAGAGCTTTTGTCTGCAGCTCCGTTCGACATGTAGAGAACAATTTACATCAAGGGGACCTTCCCTGGGCTGGAGGAGCTTTGCCCAAGGAGCGCGAGAAAAGGGGGGGAGGAGAAAAAGGGAAGGGAACGAAAGGGAAACATTTACCACGTTTCCCGGACCACGTTGAGGAGGAAGGGAAGATGCTGCATACTTGAAGCACCGCATTGCAGAGGGTGTTTTTATTCAGCGCATCATCCGCGGTTTCTCATTCCCCTTCCAGCTAAATTTGGCCCATGAGATGCGCAGGCGAGGAGGGCGATGGAGGACTTGGGGAAAGGAAAGGGGGGGGATGTTTCTGCGCAGACAGAGCCGCGCGCCTGGTGGTGCGATGGCTTGGGGGACACGTGGCTGCTTTCCTGGCTCCGGCATCTCTCCGGTGTCGGGGAATGTGGCCGGTGTGGCCGAACCGGCTGCGTGGGGTCAAGGGATGCTGCAGGACGGGAGTGGGATGCTGCAGGACGGGAGTGGGATGCACGCAGCCATCCCGCAACGAGGCTTTCACACGGATGCTGCCTTTGGGGTCCCCATGGGGGACCCCCACTGTGTGTGTGTCCCTTCTCAGGCAGCTTTTTTGATGCTTTTCTGTTTTAACGGGCCGCAGCATCCCGCCTGCACTCGCCTTCTGAACCATGGAGAGAGGCAAATCCACATGTTTTTTAACCCAAACGCTCTCCCGGGCTGGAGAGCGGCTCTGCCCGAGAGGTGGCAGCATGCGACCGTGCTCGGTGGCAGCCAGGCTCGGTTTGTCCCTTGGAGGGGGGCCAGGCCTGGCCTTGGCTGGGGTCCCTGATCCCCCCCCAGCACCCATCCCGCAGGAGCTGAGCCTTGACTCCATGGGCTCATCCCAAATCCCTCAGGGGAAGTGATAAATGGGTGGAAACCATCACTTTTGAGTGGAACGGGGATGGGGGACATGTCGTGCAGGGATGGAATCTGGGGGATAGGGAGTTTCCACCAGGAGCATCATACGCAGCGCCTGAGCCTCCCCCCAGCCCCAGTTAAAATCCCCCTGGGCTGGGGGCTATGTCCCAGGTCCCAGTGGGATATCTCCAGTGGGATAAAACCCGGGATGTGCAGGGGAAGGACCTCAGCCCCAGCTCTGCCCGTGGCCCCTGGCCGGTCACACGCCACGAGGAGTGTCTAAAACCCTTGTCTCCCCTCTGCCGCTGGTCCCATCGCCTCCACCGGGTTAGTCATCATCCCCACAAGATACCAGTGAAGTGGGAGCTGCCTCTTCCTCTCCTGCTCATCCCGGTGCCGAATCTGGCCCTGGCATGTCCTGGCACACACCAGTCACCACCGCTTCCTCCGTGAAGCCCGTCCCACCCGCCAAGTCACCACTTCCCTCGCCCCACGAGCACCCATGTCCTTCCCAGCGGTGAGCCTTGTGCAATCCCTCTCTGACAGCACTGCCGCCAGCCCCGGGGATTTTTCTGCCCCCGTGAGGCTCAGCCCCATGTGTTGGGGACCAGAGCATCGGCTCAGCCCCCCGCAGCCAGCCCCACGTGAGGAGGGGACATGGCCGGAGTTGGGGCCAAGCTTCTCTGCTGCCTGCTGGCAGCCACAGCCGGGGGTAAGGATGCTCATGGGGCTGGGACGGGCAGTTTGCCACGGGCAAGGCTGGAGCATCCTGGCTGCACCAGCGTCCATCCCTAGGGATGCATCGGAGTGCTTCTTTTTGGGGAAAGGGGGGAAGGTGGAGACCACCCTTGTGATCACCACTGCTGGTATCCCCCCCCACAACCACCTCGTGGCACCCGGTGCTTTGCAGGTCTGCGACTCTGCTGTGGTGTGGAGGTGCTGAAGGGGCTGAAGGGACAGTCCCTGTCCTTCCCGGCCCCGTACGCCATGTCTGGGGACATCGCGCGGGTCACCTGGAGGTCCAGAGGGACCCACATCGCCGAGGCCAAGCCCAGGGAGAAGCTGTTCACCGTCGATTACCTGCCCAACTTCCATGGCCGGCTGCTCATCCACCCCACCAACCTGTCACTGGAGATCAGATCACTGAAGTTGGAGGACAGCGGGAGGTACAAGGTGGTGGTGGACACCTTGTCTGACCCCACCAACCCAAAGACCTTTTCATACTTCTTGCTCGTTCGTGGTGAGTCCAAAGGATGGAGGGAGGAGGGTCGCAGGGACCAGGTTTGGGTTCGGTCCACCCCAGGCATGTCCCTATGGGGGTGGGTTGTCACTGCGTGAGCTCCACCGGTCCTGAGCCCACCCGTCCCACGGCATCCCCCCCTTAACCGTGTGGAGGAGCCCAGGATGGGCATGTGGTGGGTGGAGAAATTCCCCTTCCTCTTTCACTGCCTGTGCCCACTTGCTGCACCAGCTGCCCCCAGCCTCGGTGGTTCCCCAATTCCTCCCCGCAAGGTGGGGGCCGGTCTCCCATCCCCAAAATAGCTGCCGGCCCCATGCCTTATGCCATGCCCTGTGCCCACAGATGGCTCATCCGAGACGGTGACCGGGACCGGTGACACAGGAGGACACTGGGGAGCAACCGTGGGACCCTGGGGAGCAACTGTGGGACCCTGGGGAGCGACCAAGCCCTGCACCAGAGATGCTGTGACGGATGGCGAAGGTGGGGGGCAGCCCCCGGGGGGTGGCGGGGGGCCAGGGACGTGCGGGGTGCAGGACCGCTACTGCGTGGTGAAGGGGTATCTTGTGGCCGTGGTCTTCGGGCCGCTGCTGGTGCTGGTGGCCGCCGTCCACGTCGTGACCAGGGCCAAAGCCATCGAGATGGGGGATGAGGTCGCAGCGGGGCAGAATGGGGTGTGAGCCCCCCAGCATCGCTGTTCCACAGGGACCATTCCCACGGCAGTGATGAGCCCGTGTTTGGGGCTCCGGCAGCGGTGGCTCCTCTGCCTCAGTTTCCCCAGTGGGGGAAAGCTCAGATTGCCCTAATAAAAGCCCCTGAAGGTTGCGAAGTGAAACCTGATTTCCTCATCTGTTGCACAATGAAAGCAGTAACGCCTCTTCCTTCCAGAGGCCACCGCAGCCCATGGGGGGCCCGGCAGCCCCCCGGCACTTGGCAGGACCAAAACACATCCCGGCACAGCCCCTGCACCGAGCGTGCTGCGGCAGCGGGTCTCAGCACACCCGATCCAGGGACACCTCCGTTACCGGGACATCACAGGTTTCGTATTTACGGCCCCGAATCCGGTGTGAGATAATAATTCAGCGTCTCATAAAACCTTCTATAGTTTATAATAAGTGAATTATTTACTGGTGACCCTGACTAAATGCTGCACGGCATAAATTATTGAGTGGCAGATCTGTCAAAAAGTTCTCATAAATAAGTTATCTGGTGCCGTCTTAATGTTCCCAGTAAATTACTCATTCAATCTCCCGTCTAAACGCTCTCCTGGGGAAATTACTCCCGCCTGCTGATTTATGAATTAGGCCTGGGCAAATAAGGACGATTAGGAAGGAGAGCCCTGCCAGGACACCCGAGGGTTTCGCTTCGCTGTGACGTTTCATTCCGAGCGTATCCCTGGTGCTGCCCCATCCAACAGCCTCTGGGTACCGGGTGGGACCGATCCTGGTCTGCCCGATGCGTTGGACTGTCCCCGCCTCGGGGTGCTCAGCACCCTCCTTCCAGCCCAGGCACCAGCAGGGCAGTGATCCTGGGGCCGGGCAGTGATCCCGGGACCCCAGAGCAATCCCAGAGTTGGGCATCAATCCTGGGGTCCTGCAGTGATCCCAGGGTCAAGCAAGGATCCCGGGTCCAGCAGCGATCCCAAGGTTGGGCATCGATCCTGGGGTCCTGCAGGGACCCCCGGGTCAAGCAGTGATCCCAGGTCCAGATGCGATCCCAGGGTCGGGCAGCGATCCTGGGGTCTGGCAGTGATTCTGGGGTTGCACAGCAATCATGGGGTCAGACAGCGATCCTGGGGTCTAGGAGTAATCCCAGGGTTGGGCATCAGTCCCGGGGTCCTGCAGTGATGCCTAGGTCAAGCAGGGATCCCGGGTTCAGGCATGAGTCCTGGGGTCCTGCAGCAATCCCGGGGTCAGGCAGAGATTCCGGGATCAAGCAGTGATCCCTGGTCTGGCAGAGATCCCGGGGTCCTGCAGCCATCCTGGGGTCGGGCAGCAATCTCAGGTCTTGCAGCCATTCCAGGGTCAGGAAGCAACCCCGGGATCCCACAGCATTCCCAGGGTTGGGCATCGATCCCGGGGTCCTGCAGAGATCCCCGGGTCAAGCAGGGATCCCAGGTCCAGCAGTGATCCCGGCGTCAGGCAGAGATTCCGGGATCAGGCAGAGATCCCTGGTCTGGCAGAGATCCCAGGGTCCTGCAGCCATCCTGGGGTCGGGCAGCAATCTCAGGTCTCACAGCCATCCTGGGGTCAGGAAGCGATCCCGGGATCCCACAGCATTCCTAGGGCTGGGCATCGATCCCTGTGTCAGGCAGAGATCCCAGGATCAAACAGTGATCCCAGGTCCAGCAGTGATCCCAGGGTCGGGCAGCGATCCTGGGGTCAAACAGCAATCCTGGGGTCTAGGAGTGATCCCAGGGTAGGTCATTGATCCCAGGGTCCTGCAGTGATGCCCGGGTCAAGCAGGGATCCCGGGTTCAGGCACGAGTCCTGGGGTCCTGCAGCAATCCCGGGGTCCCCCGGGGTCTTGGGGTCCGGCAGCGATCCCGGGGTCAGGCAGAGATCCCAGGGTCCTGCAGCAAACCCGGGGTCCCCCAGGGATCCCGGGGTCTGGCACCAATACCACGGTCCCACAGCGACCCCAGAGTCAAGCAGTGATCTCAGGGTCCCATAGCGATCCTAAGGTCAGGCAGGAATCCCGGGGTCCCGCAGCGATCCCGGGGTCCCGCAGCAATCCCAGGGTCAGACAGCAATTCCATAGTCAGGCAGCGATCCCGGGGTCCCTCGGCAATCCCAGGGTCCCGCAGCAATCCCGGGGCCCCGCAGCAATCTTGGGGTCAGACAGCAATTCCATAGTCAGGCAGCGATCCCGGGGTCCCTCGGCAATCCCAGGGTCCCGCAGCAATCCCGGGGCCCCGCAGCAATCTTGGGGTCAGACAGCAATTCCATAGTCAGGCAGCAATCCCGGGGTCCCTCAGCGATCCCGGGGTCTCGCAGCAATCCCGGGGTCCCTCGGCGATCCCGGGGTCCCACAGCTTCCCGCCATGATACCTGGGGAAGTAGCACCTGCTCCCAGCCTTGGGCCACTCTTCCCCATTTCAGGAGGGGGTCAGAGGGGCTCCCCCAAACCCCCGCAGCACCCGGACACCCCAAGCGACCCAGTGGCAGTCCCGGGATCATTACTGGTGCTTTATTGCCGGCAGGCTATGGCACACGGCGCCGGCCATATGTTTTATTGCCGTGATAAGCAATCACACGTTTCCATCTCCCCCTCACGCCTAAATCCCCCCCCGCAAGCAGCCCCAGGGCCGCTCCCAGTGTCTCGAAACGCACCGAGAACACTATTTCTACCGGGTCCCGGGTGTCGTTAAAGCATCGCCCGAGGAGTGTGACAGCCGCAACCCCGACGCAGAGGCGAAGCACCGTCACAAGCGCCGGGAGGGGGGACTGCTCCAGTTTAGCCGTCCCTCTGCCCCCACCACTGGCCACTTTCAAGGAATCTCTTTGCTCTGCTTCTTATTCTGGGGAGTGGAGCTGATTCAAATAATACATTAAGTACTGCTCGAGCTAATGGGGAGGTGGGATGGGGAAGTGCCTCCCTCCGACGGAGGCAATTAAACCACTCCTGGAGGATGGTGAATTTGCGGGGGGGCAGAGGAAAATTCCCGTGCGATAGCCGGGGGTTAATGGGAGACCGGGATGCTGCAGGGTTATCCATGCTGGGAGAACTGGATTTGTCCCCATGGAGGGGATGGGGATGGGGATGGGGATGGGGATGGGGATGGGGATGGGGATGGGGACGTCCCCCCCGGACACGCTCCAGCATCACCGCAAAGGCCACCCCGGCAAATCCGCGTGGGAGCCCTGCTCGCCCGTCACCGGCACGCCAGGCCTGCGCCGGAGTTTGCTTTAATAATTGAATGCCGGTTTGGGGGACAATTATTTATTTAAAGGAAACAGCGTGTTAACAAGAACGCAATCTAATCCCCAGTGACAGATGTCTGCTTTATTAGCACCTCTGTCCGAGAGCCGAGCCCGGGAGGCAAACAAACAAACACGACAAATAAAAAAAACCCAACAACTCGTTAGAAGATGTAAGCACGCGCCAGAAATTAGTGTGACGGGGGCGGGGAAGGGGGGGGATAAATAAATATTAAAAAGCGGCAGCACCCCTGAGACAGCTCCTCGCGCCGGGTTGGGGTGGAGGGAGGCGGACGCTCGGAGCCGGGGATGGAGGTGGTGATGCTGGAGGAGGCGTTTCAGTCAAATCCCCGGTTAGACGGCACCTGGGGGGGGGGG
>NW_009649443.1:47462-48004 GCF_000708025.1 Charadrius vociferus | reverse complement strand
GATTGCCCCACCCGCCGCGGGGGCTCTCCGGCATGTCCCCATCTGTTCGATGTCCGCTTAGGAAGTGCCACCATGAGGACCAGCTGTGAGCTGGCACCCGGCACCCCGCCGGCACCCGGCACCGGCCCCGAAACCCACTGGAGAAACCGGAGCGTCTGCTCCCTCGGGAGGTGTTCCCAGGGCCGGAGTCCCACCTCGACCACCTCCTCCTGGGACTCATTTCTGCTCCAAAAAATAAAGGAATTCCAGGAAAAAAAGAAAAAAAAAACAACAAACAAAAAACAGCATCAGCAAATTGTGGAGGGTTTGGCGCAGCGCCCAGTGGGGATGCTCTGATGTCTAATATAGGGTTGAGCCCAGCGAGCAGCCTCCCGGCAGCCCCCTCCTCGCCCCCCCATCGCCTTTCTCCCCGTGACTTCGACCCGCTTGTGAAATGGGGTTTAAAGCAGCCAAGGAGTTGAGGAGTTATTGGCAGGGAGAAGGAGGCCGGAGAGAAGCCGCCTTTTCTTAGGAAATCAAGTTTCCTGCAGCTTTTTCTTTTT
>NW_009649443.1:42520-43685 GCF_000708025.1 Charadrius vociferus | reverse complement strand
GGTGTGGGGTCCTGAGTGGCTAAACTGGGGTCCTGAGTGTCCAGACACCCCGACATGAGTGCACACATGCACACACATGCACACACTCCAGTGTGCAAAACAACATGGGGATACACAGCCCCAACACGCATGTACACATCCCAACACGCATATGCAAACACACACCCCGACATGCATGTATGCACCCCAAAATGCACGTACACCCCCCAACATGCATGCACACACCCCAACATGCCCACACGCACCCCAACATGCACATACACACAAATGCACACGACACACATGTATGCACCCCAACATGCACACAACCCCCAACACACATGCATGCACCCCAACATGCATGCACACCCCCCAACATGCATCTATGCACCCCTACATGCACACACACAAACATGCACACCCCAACAGACATGTATGCACCCCAACGTGCACACACCACCCCCAACACACATGGATGCACCCCGACATGCATGCACACACCCCGACACACATCTATGAGCCCCGATGTGCTTGCACACCCCCCAACATGCCCACACGCACCCCAACATGCACATACACACAAATGCACACCCCAACGTGCGCACCCCCCCAACGCACTTGTACGCACCCCAACATGCATGCACACCCCCCAACATACATGCACGCACCCCGACATACATGTATGCACCCTGACACGCACATACACACCAATGCACACCCCAAGACACATGTATGCACCCCGACGTGCACACACAACCCCCAACACACATGCATGCACCCCGACATGCATGCACACACCCCAACATGCACATACACATAAATGCACACCCCGACATGCATGTACACACCCCGACACACATGTATGCACCCCGACGTGCATGCACACACCCCAACATACATGCACGCACCCCGACATACATGTATGCACCCTGACACGCACATACACACCAATGCACACCCCAAGACACATGCATGCACCCCGACATGCATGCACACACCCCAACATGCACATACACATAAATGCACACCCCGACGTGCATGCACACACCCCAACATCCCCCCCACCAACGCACACCCCAACATGCCTGTACACCCCCCAACACACATGTGCCCCCCCAACACCCCCACGCGCGCACACAAACACGCGTGACACGCGCGAACACCCCCCCGCACCCCACCTCCCCCC
>NW_009649443.1:38958-41107 GCF_000708025.1 Charadrius vociferus | reverse complement strand
CCCCCCAAGCCCCGCCCCCCCTGCCCCGCCGCACAGGGGGAGCGTGCCACGCATGCGGCGAGCTCGCGAGGTCTCAGCCGCCTCCGTCCCTCCCTGCTCAGCCTCCGGCTCCTTCCCCGCCGCAAAATCCAATCTAATTTTTAATTGGGTGGGGGGGGTGGGCGTTGCTAAGATGCCAGGAGGAGGGGGGGATGGAATTGAGTCGACCCCGGGGTTTAAAAGGAGCGTGCAAAGCCTCTTAGGGGGCCGGGGGGGGACACACACAGATCCCAGGGTCCCCCGCGCAGGGCTGGGGGGAGCCACCGCGGGGCTCCGCTGCCCTCCCAGGAACAAAAGCGCCCGTTCTCCCGCCTGGGTGCCATGTGGATGTCGTCGGCGAGAGGGGCCCAACACCGGTATCGCCGCTTCGGCGGAGGGAAGAGACGGATGGCTGCTCCGGTGGCGATGTGGGGGGGTCACATCTCGGGGCGAGGGACGCTGTGACCCCCCAGTCCCTCCTGAGCAGCCCCGTCCCGTCGCCGTCCCCACCATCTAAGTTTTACTGTCGCCTCCCAGATGAGCCTTGCTCTAAACTGGGGTGCCGGGGTGGGGTGGGGTGTGTTGTCCTGCTGCTGTTGGGGGGCTAAATTTGGGGGTTCCCCCCTCCCAGAGCCAGTGTGTGCGAGGGGCGGGGGGGATTGTCGGTGCCATTCATGTCGTTGCGCACAGAGATGTTGAATGGGTTTCATCACTCTTCATTTCTCACTAAATAATTTTCTGTATCTTATCTAAATGAAACCCATTATTCTTCCCCCCGTTTCAATCACTCGCCGTGATTGCGCCTCAAATTGAAATATTTATTCATTTTCTGGGCGATTCTTCTTCTCTTTCCCGTCTGTGCATTGGGTTGGGTTTTTTTATTATTCCTTCTCCCCTCCTTTCCTTCTCAAAAGCAGCAAAATTGAAACAGCGGCAAGATGGGGGTTGAGGGAGGGGTGGCAGCGGGGGCTGGTGGCCCGAGGGCCACCCGGCTGTGTGGCTCTGAGACCCGGCACGCTCGCTACATGCCCCGGCTGAGCCCCGCTCCCGTGGGAGACCGTCGCCGCTGATGGAGCAGGGGGTGGCACCGGGTGGTTTGAGGTCAGGCTGGTTGTCCGTTGGCCGGTGACTTTTCCGGATGGAGCTGGGATGGAGCTGGGATGGAGCGAGGGATTTGGCCCTTTGGCCCCAAATTTCTAGGGCAGGAGGGACAGTGCCGGTGCAGGAGGGACAGTGCCAGGGCACAGGGCCACCCTGGCTGGTCCTGATGTGGGCTTTTAATTGCCCTCGGTGGCTCCCCGAGGTGGGAGGTGGCAAAGGAAGGTCCCGGTGGTCCCGGCACAACCGGGGAGATGATGGGGACGGTGGTGGGCACCTGCCTGGCCTCCCTGAGTGCCAGCAGCTCCGCTCCCCGCCCGCCGCGGGAGCCGCCGTGGCGTGATGTGGTTTGTAAGATGACCGTCGTCGTCTGCTGCAGGGTAATAAAAGCCCCCGAGAGACGTTCCGGGGCTGAGACGTGGCGGTGGGGGAGAGGACAGTGGCCTTCACAGCCCCCCCATCCCTGGTGCTGGGGGCTGCGCCAGAGCCGGCGGTGTTCGGCATCGTGCCCTGGCTGGGGGCATTCGGGGACCCACGGCGATGCTGGTGGCTCTGCCTGACCCACCACGGGGTCCCTGCGCCTCCCTTGGGCACTTGCCTGGGGTGTCCCCCCCGTCCCTGCTCTCCTGGAGGAGCTGATCCGTCTCTGGCTCTGGTTTGGCCTCACCACGGTGGCAGTGGCCGGGCTCTGCCTTGCCACATGTCCCCGTACCCCCTGATGCCACACGGACACGTGCCAGCCCTTCCCCACGTCCCCGCCAGGCAGGACCTCGGGTCACCGCAATTGAACCTGACACCCCTCCAGACCCCCGTCCCCAAAACCCCTCGGTGAGTGGGGGGACGGGACGGAACCGCAGTAAGTCGTTCCCCACAGCAGGATGACAACCCCATCCCAGGAAACTATTTTGGCAACTGGGACCAGGGCTCGTGGGCACTGGTGGGGTTCCGCCGATGCTTTTCCCTTCTCCGCAGCGGGCGGGGGAAGGGGCCGAAGCACCTTTCCCATCCTGGGGGTGCCTCCATCTTTCCGCAG
>NW_009649443.1:35923-38837 GCF_000708025.1 Charadrius vociferus | reverse complement strand
CCGGCCCGGGCTGGGCCTTGCCTGGCCAGCCCGTGCCAGGGCTGAATCACCCGCTGCCGCGCTGGGGCCCGCGGAACACTCCCCGGCAGCATCCTGCCTGTTTTCTACGGGACCCGGAGCCGTCCGTTTGTCCGTCCACAGTGACCCTCTGGCAGCACAACCGTCCAGAGGTGAAATCAGTCGTTGGGCAACTCTCATCCCACCGACCAGAGCTGGGCGGCGTTAATTACATTCCCGTCTTTTAATTGGGGATTGGTTTAATCCTGAGCCAGCTTTCCTCCTGGCCTACATCCTACCTGGGATCCTCCCACCCGGCTCGCCAGGATGCACAACCGTCCCGGTGAGAGCATCCCTGGGGATGCCGGAGCCGGCTCCGGACGTGGGACGTGGCACACGTTTTTTTCTCCTCTGCCACCGGCCGTGTGTCCGTCCATCCATCCATCCACCACGCAGCCCCCCGCCGCGCAGGCAACGTGGGGATTATAGCTAACTCTCCATAAAGATTCCCCTAATTGCTTGCCTTACCTCAGGTTTTATCATCAAAGCATCCGTTATTCCCTCTCTAGCCTCCTTTTCTTTTTATTATCTCTTAATTAATCACTCTAGCTTTCACACTTAGCAGATAATTACAGTCTCCTGGGCACACAGCTCATTTTCATAACCTCCTGCTCCCAGCCAGGAGTGGGCACGGCGCGGGTGGGAGGGAGGGAGGGAGGGAGGCAGTGAGTAGGGAAGATGGAGGGGACGGAGGGACCATCCCGCGCTGACAGTGTGAGCCACGTCACTTCTCTCGGTGGTGGCGTGGCCACCGCGTCACCCTGTGCGTGGGTGAGCGGGCAACACTGGGTACCAACCCAAAGGGGAGGATGGTCGGTGAGGAGCACCCCGCGTACCAGCGCAAAGGGAAGGATGCTCGAGTGAGGAACCCCCCAGGTACCAACCCGTAGGGGAGGGTGCTCAACAAGGAGCCCCCTGGGTACCAACCCAAAGAGGAGGATGCTCTAGCAAGGAGCTCCCTGGGTACCAACCCACAGATGAGGATGCTCAGTGACGAGTCCCCCCGGGTACCAACCCACAGGGGAGGATGCTTGGTGAGGAGCCCCCCGGGTACCAACCCACAGGGGAGGATGCTCAGTGAGGAGCCCCCCAGGTACCAACCCAAAAGGGGGAGGATGCTCAGTGAGGAGCCCGCCAGGTACCAACCCAAAATCTCGGTGGTGGCGTGGCCACCGCGTCACCCTGTGCATGGGTGAGCGGGCAACACTGGGTACCAACCCAAAGGGGAGGATGGTCGGTGAGGAGCACCCCGCGTACCAGCGCAAAGGGAAGGATGCTCGAGTGAGGAACCCCCCAGGTACCAACCCGTAGGGGAGGGTGCTCAACAAGGAGCCCCCTGGGTACCAACCCAAAGAGGAGGATGCTCTAGCAAGGAGCTCCCTGGGTACCAACCCACAGATGAGGATGCTCAGTGACGAGTCCCCCCGGGTACCAACCCACGGGGGAGGATGCTTGGTGAGGAGCCACCCGGGTACCAACCCATGGGGGAGGATGCTCAGTGAGGAGCCCCCCGGGTACCAACCCATGGGGGAGGATGCTCAGTGAGGAGCCCACCGAGTGCCAAACTGCAGGGGATGATGCTCCGTGAGGAACCCCCCCGGGTACCAACCCAAAGGGGATGATGCTCAGTGAAGAACCCCCCTGGGTACCAACCCAAAGGGGAGGATGCTTGAGCAAGGGGCCCCCCGGGTACCAACTCACCAGGGAGGATGCTCGAGCGAGGAGCACAGCTGGGTGATGGGGCAGAGTTAAGGGTGTCTGGAAAAGAGATAGAGCTCTAGACTTGGGCTCCAGCCTGGACTTTGCTGGGGTGCGTCTGTTGGGACTGGGAGCTGGAAAATGAGCTCCCTTCCACCCACCCGCCACAAAAGTCCCGTCAGCGTGGCATCGGCCGTGGCGCAGCTGGTGATGCCAGGCCCCGGTGGCGGGCTGGATCCGGTGATGCCGGAGGTCGCTGCCGTGAGGGGATGGCGGGAAGGAGGGATTTAAAGAGCGAACCCACTCGGGGAAGGCACAGGGAAGGGAAAAAGGGGGAGAGAGGCCTTTTCTGCAAGGGCTGGGACATAAAGGGCTGCCAGCGCTGCCATGGCAACGGGCGGATTATGATCCAAATGGAAATCAAAATAAGGGGGGGGGGGGGAGCAAAAGAGAGGAGTAAAGGAGGAGGGGAGGAAAAACAACTTTTATTTCCAATCGGAGAGCGGTTGTGCGCCTTGGAGGGGTTGCCATAGGAACGGCAAAGAAAAGGAGCTGGGGAAAGTGTGCGTGCGGGCGTGCAAGGGAGCGTGTGGGTGTGCAAGGGAGCGTGCGGGCGTGGGCGTGCAAGGGAGCACGCATGTGCGGGGGGGGCGTGCGAGGGAGCTGTGGTGGGTGTGCAAAGGGAGCACGCGTGCACATGGGCGTGCAAAAGGGGGTGGCGGGCATGCACCCCGTGGCGCCCACAAGGAGCGTCGCTGCCACGCTGGGCGACGCGGGTAGAGCGGCGCAGAGGAGCGGGACGAAGACTGCGGTATCCCCCTCCCGGGGCAAACACGCCGCCCTGGGCCTGTGGCACCGGGGACGCCCAGTGAGCCCCATCCCGTGGGAGCTGCGTGATTGGGGGGCACCCAGGTGGCTCCGTCCCCAGGTCACCTCTGAGCATCCTCGTGGGCGCACCGAGTTCCCGCTGGGCACGGGAGCACTGTGGTGCTGGAGATGGGAATATCCCGGTGCTACTGCCGGGCTCGCAGGGCACCGAGGACAAAGCGGGGCTGGTCTGGTTGTCCTGGACTGGTGTGGGTGCCCCGGAATGGTCTGGTTGTCTTGAGCTGGTGTGGGTGCCCTGGATTGATGTGGGTGCCCTGAGCTGGTGTGGGTG
>NW_009649443.1:34921-35569 GCF_000708025.1 Charadrius vociferus | reverse complement strand
CCCAGGCTGGGCCAGTGGGCTACTGGCTGCGTCTCAGGGGCTTACGATGGGATTGGGAGGGTGGGGGGGTACAGGGTGATGGGATGGGGTGGAGGCAGGAGGGCGGAAGTGGGGAAACTGAGGCACGAAGCTCTTGGCTTTTCCCCTATGGATGTGGGGGGAGAAACCCTGTTTCTGCCGACTGGTTCTGCCCGCCGTGGCGTTGGCCCCGAAAAGCCGGGGAGCAGCGAGAAGCAACCCCCAAAATTCAATTTCCTACCCCAAAGTGCCTCCCCACGCCTTGGGATCTCAGCCCCCTGCCTTGGGGCTCTCAGTCCCCCCAACTTTGGGGTCTCAGCCGCCCCCACCCACCCACTGTGGGGAGCTGAGGGAAAAGCTCTGGGGTTGGTTTTTTTTTCTTTCTCTCTTTCTCGCTCTCCCCCCTCGTCTTCCAGAGAGCCTTGGCAGGAAATTCCTCAAATTCCAGGCTTGTGGGATCATCGCTGGGCTCTGACCGCAGGAGCGGGGAGCGGGAGCCAGGGCTGCTCCCTCCAACTCCGGCTTCTCCTGGAGCGGGAATTGCCGAGCCCCAGAGGGGAGGGTGGGCTGCCCGTGTCCCCATTCCTCCCCCATCCCACCCCCCAAAAAAAAATCCAGTCACACACTGGG
>NW_009649443.1:33999-34702 GCF_000708025.1 Charadrius vociferus | reverse complement strand
GGGGCTCCCACCCCACTGTGTGTGTGTGTGTGTGTGTCCCCGGCTGCCGCCGTAGGGTTGGGGAAGAAGGAGCCAAAATTCCTGCCCGGATTCTCCCTTTGGGAGCAGAGAGGGAAGGGGAGCACTCAGGCCTGGGGGGACGATTTGGGGTCCCCACCGCGTTGGGGGTCCAGTGGAGGGGGACACCAACCCGCGCCCTGTCCCCGTCCCGATCCCTTCCAACCCATTCCCTCCGGGATTAAGGTTTTCTTATCAAATCCCGTTTGCCGGGGCTGGAAAGTGCTGCCAACGGCTTTTGGAGATGTGGAATCGAACCTCATCTCATTAGCGATGCTGACGGTGCCGCTTTTACTGGTCGGGACTGGAGGCACCCATGGGGAAACTGAGGCATGGCGTGGGGTACGCGTGCCCCATGGCACACACGGTCCGGTCCTCTGACTCATCCTTTTCCCTACGTCGGGACGCGGAGGCCCATATCGGAGCTTCGCGCTCCCACAGCTGCTTGTCCCGATTGAATGTGAATGATAATCCCATTATTAAAAGATGTCTCATTAAGACATCTGTAACGAGAAGCGCTTACCAGCAGCTTGGTGGAAGGATGCCAACGCTGTTTAAATATTATTTTTTTTTTCTTCCCCCTTCATTAATGATTAGGGATTTTTATTCCCCCCCCTCTTTTTTCCCAAAGAAGAACTCCCCTCCA
>NW_009649443.1:31981-33368 GCF_000708025.1 Charadrius vociferus | reverse complement strand
GGAGGGGGGGTGTGACCCCAAGAAACCTGGGTGGGAGCAACATCTGCAGCGTCCCGCACATCTGCAGCCCAGGCCTTTGTTTGGCAGTGGCGCAAAGGGCAGCGCTGGGGGGGGAGGAAGAGGAGGAGGAGGAGGAGGAAGGCTGAGGGTGCGAAGGCAGCTCCCATCTGCACCCTCCCCCCTTCAGCAGAGCCTCTGAGCATCAAAGGCCCCCGGGACCCCCTCCCCCCCAGGGCTGCTGTGGGGCCGAAGGAGCTCGTTTTGGGGTGGCATGGGGGTGGCTGTCCTCACCCGGGGCGTGCACAGGGCCGCACACGCGTGTGCACACACGTGGCCTGCGCTCACGCTCCCAGCGCTTCCAGGGCCAGATATTGCCGTGCACATGCACGCACACGCAGTGCACTGCAAGCACACAGGGTGTGCACACACACACACAGTTCCCACACAAGCACACAGCCACTGCATGCACACACACGCGCACACACACACTCCCAGGCGAGCACACGGCTGGTACATGCACACACATGCACACACACACTCCTGTGCAAGCACATGGCTGTACATGCACACACATATACACACACTCCCGTGCAAGCACACAACTGGTACACGCACACACATGCGCACACACACACTCCCAGGCGAGCACACTGCTGGTACATGCACACACATGCACACACACACTCCTGTGCAAGCACATGGCTGTACATGCACACACATGCACACACATGCTCACACACACACTCCCATGTGAGCACATGGCCGGTACATGTACACACATGCGCACACACACACTCCTATGCAAGCACACCACTGATGCGCACACACACACATACACACACACACATGTCCATGCACACACATGCACACACACACACTCCTGTGCAAGCACATGGCTGCACATGCACACACATGCTCACACATGCACACACATGCTCACACACACACTCCCATGTGAGCACACGGCCGGTACATGTACACATATGTGCACATACACACACTCCTGTGCAAGCACAGCACTGATGCGCACACACACACACCCACACGCTCCCATGCACACACACAGCTGGTACATGCACACACATGCTCTCACACACATTCCTGTGCAAGCACACGGCCGGTACATGCACACACACACACACTCCCATGCAAGCACATGGCTGTACATGCACACACATGCACACACATGCTCACACACACACTCCCATGTGAGCACATGGCCGGTACATGTACACACATGCGCACACACACACTCCTATGCAAGCACACCACTGATGCGCACACACACACATACACACACACACATGTCCATGCACACAGCCGGTGTGTGCCCCCCACATCGCCCCTTGCAGCCTTTGCCCGCTGGCCTTACCCGGCCCCCCGCACC
>NW_009649443.1:30335-31254 GCF_000708025.1 Charadrius vociferus | reverse complement strand
CCTAGACCCCCGACACACCACCCCCCGCCCCGCGCCTGGCTCGTTTGCCGTACCGCACTAAAGCAATTCATTTATTTCCATCTATATTTTCTCTCTCTGCCCGGGCACTGGTTTGTATTTTATTGGCATCTTCGCAGTGCTGAAAGTAATGTAATTACGAGGGGAATTTATATGTTGTTTCATAAGTCGGGAGTTCATTTTTTATTTTTTTATATTTTTTTTATATATATTATTATTATTAGGTGGGGAATATTTAAGGCTCCTCGGGAAGGAAAAATAGAACCCAATTCCACCACGTCATCTCCCCCGGTATTTATGCCTCTTTCCCAACGAGATTTTAATTGGAAATTGTTTTGCATGGTCCCCGCGTTGTGTATTTTTAACCTGCCTCTAATGACGACCCGGGGCCTCGGGGGATGGCGTTATCCTTGGGCTGAGGGACCCCCCCATCTCCCTTTGCTTGCTCCCTTCTCCGTGCCTCAGTTTCCCCGTGAGGGCGGTCAGCATCTCCTGGGGACCGCGGCAACTGGAGGATGCTGCCCCGGGGAGCAGTACCTGGGGTACCAGGGGACTGTCCCCACTGCCGCCAGCATCCCTCCACCGGGATGAGCTTGATGGGGTCCGACACGGAGGTGCCGGCGCGGTACAGCAGCGCCCGTCTCCCTGCCCAGGGAATAACTGAGGTGGAATATTTGATCGGATGGGAAACGAGCTGCTATATTTCTTGCGGGATCGGTGTCACCCACGATGGCGGCTGGGCCGGGGAGTGAGAAATTTGGGAGGTTGCGGGAGAAGCCGGTGCCACGGCGGTGAGGGGACACGGAGGGATGGCAGAGCCGGGGGTCACCTCAGGTGCCTCAGTGGCACGGAGAGGATGGGGAGCCCCGGTCCCGATGGGCGCCCGTCCTGCATCATGCTG
>NW_009649443.1:27810-28846 GCF_000708025.1 Charadrius vociferus | reverse complement strand
GGGATTACCGGAGAGAGATTTTGGGCAAATGGGGTCGATGCCTTTTGGAGGAGGATGCGCCGGGGGCTGGGAAAGAAGCTGGGGGGGGAGGGGGGCACAGAGCTTTGACCCCCAAATGGTGTGACCCCCAAGTGGTGTGACCAGCACCGGGATGGGTCCCCGGCTGCCGGTACCCCTGGCATCACCGTGCCAGTACCCCCACCATCATTATGCGGGTACCCCCGGAATCACCTCGCTGGTACCCCCAGCATCACCACACCAGTATCCCCAGTGTCACCATGCCAGTACCCCCAGCATCACCATGCCAGTATCCCTGGCATCACCATGCCAGTACCTCTGGCATCACCATGCCACTATCCCTGGCATCACCATGCCGGTAACCCCAGCATCACTGCACCAGTATCCCCAGCATCACCACCCTGGTACCCCCAGCATCACCATGCCAGTATTCCCAGCATCACCATGCTGGTAACCCCAGCATCACCACCCCAGTATCCCCAACATCACCACCCCAGTACCCCCAGCATCATCACACTGGTACCCCCAGCATCATCATGCTGGTACCCCCCGCATCACCATGCCAGTATCTCTGGCATCACCATGCCAGTATCCCCAGCATCACCACACCAGTATCCCCAGCATCATCACACTGGTACCCCTGGCATCATGCTGGTACCCCCAGCATCATCACACTGGTACCCCCAGCATCACCATGCCGGTAGCCCTGGCATCACCATGCCAGTATCCCCAGCATCACCATGTTCGTACCCCCAGCATCACCACCCTGGTATCCCCAGCATCACCATGCTGGTAACCCCAGCATCACCACCCCAGTACCCCCTGCATCATCATGCTGGTACCCCCAGCATCACCATGCCAGTACCTCTGGCATCACCGTGCCAGTATCCCCAGCATCGCCGTGCTGGTACCCCAAGCATCACCACACCAGTACCCCCGGCATCACCATCCCATGGTGTCCCCCCCGACTCTGGAGCTGCTCCGGCGTTGCCACCCCCCGCCCCCCAGCCACCTTCTG
>NW_009649443.1:22915-26662 GCF_000708025.1 Charadrius vociferus | reverse complement strand
CCCTGTCTTTTTTTTTTTTTTTTCCATATAAATAGAAGCGAACAACTTGGGAAGAGGAAGGAGGGGGGAAAGGCTTAAATTTAAAAGCGGCAAGAAGAGGAAGGGGAGGAGGGGAGAGAGATAAAATAATAAAAAAATAAAAAAATAAAAAAAAGGGAAAAAAAAACCTCTAGCGCAGAGAGATTTAGCTCCATCTGAAAGCTGTCAGCGCGAATAAAAAGCTTTTCTTTGAACCCTGAGTTTAATAGCGAGAGGAGAGAGAGGGAGATTGGAGCCGCAGCCCCGGGGCTTAATCAGCCCTTCATTTGATAAATAGAGGGAGACAGGGCCGGGAGTGGGGCTCCCTGCGCCGCGCCGGGGAACACGGCCAGCCACGCATGAGCCACGCATGAGCCACGCGTGGGCCCGACCGGGGCACGGCAGAGCCCTGCAGGGACTCGCCACCCGCCTCTGCCTGGGCACACGCGTGTGTTCCCGTGCACAGGGACACATTCCCATGCACACGTGTGTATTCCCACGCACACACGTGTATTCCCACACACACATGCACATGCTCCCGTGCTTTCCCACGCACAGACGCATTCCCATGCAGACAGGCATGTTCCCATGCCCGTCGGCACACGCTCCCATGCACACGTGTGTATTCCCACGCACACACATGTATTCCCACACACACGTGCACGTGCTCCCATGCGTTCCCACGCACAGACGCATTCCCACGCAGACAGGCATGTTCCCATGCCCGTCGGCACACGCTCCCATGCACACGTGTGTATTCCCACGCACACACATGTATTCCCACACACACGTGCACGTGCTCCCATGCGTTCCCACGCACAGACGCATTCCCACGCAGACAGGCATGTTCCCATGCCCGTCGGCACACGCTCCCATGCACACGTGTGTATTCCCACGCACACACATGTATTCCCACACACACGTGCACGTGCTCCCATGCGTTCCCACGCACAGACGCATTCCCACGCAGACAGGCATGTTCCCATGCCCGTCGGCACACGCTCCCATGCACACGTGTGTATTCCCACGCACACACATGTATTCCCACACACACGTGCACGTGCTCCCATGCGTTCCCACGCACAGACGCATTCCCACGCAGACAGGCATGTTCCCATGCCCGTCGGCACACGCTCCCATGCACACGTGTGTATTCCCACGCACACACATGTATTCCCACACACACGTGCACGTGCTCCCATGCGTTCCCACGCACAGACGCATTCCCACGCAGACAGGCATGTTCCCATGCCCGTCGGCACACGCTCCCATGCACACATGTGTATTCCCATGCACACGTGTGTATTCCCACGCACACACATGTATTCCCACACACACGTGCACGTGCTCCCATGCGTTCCCACGCACAGACGCATTCCCACGCAGACAGGCATGTTCCCATGCCCGTCGGCACACGCTCCCATGCACACATGTGTATTCCCATGCACATGTGTGTATTCCCACGCACACACATGTATTCCCACACACACGTGCACGTGCTCCCATGTGTTCCCACGCACAGACGCATTCCCATGCAGACAGGCACACGCTCCCGTGCACACAGGTGTATTCCCATGCACACGTGTGTATTTCCACGCACACACATGTATTCCCACGCACACATGAACGTGCTCCCATGCGTTCCCACGCACAGACACATTCCCATGCAGACAGGCACACGCTCCCGTGCACACAGGTGTATTCCCATGCACACGTGTGTATTTCCACGCACACACATGTATTCCCACGCACACATGAACGTGCTCCCATGCGTTCCCACGCACAGACACATTCCCATGCAGACAGGCATGTTCCCATGCCCACAGGCACACGCTCCCGTGCACACAGGTGTATTCCCATGCACACGTGTGTATTTCCACGCACACATGTGTATTTCTACGCACACACATGTATTCCCACACACGCATGAATGTGCTCCCATGTGTTCCCACACACAGACGCATTCCCATGCAGACAGGCACACGCTCCTGTGCACACATGTGTATTCCCATGCACACATGTGTATTCCCATGCACACAGGCATGTTCCCACGCACACACGTGTGCACGCACGCTCAGAGCCCAGAGCCACTGTGCCACGATCCCCCCCCACCCCGTGCCTGCTGGAGGGTGAGGAGCTGGTGGCATCAGATGTGCCGCGGCGCCAGCGCTTCATGGGGGATGAGGCGAGGGGGGGGTTACGGTGACGTTGAGGGACACGGCGGCGTGGGGGGCACCCCTTTGCCTTTTAAGCCTCCAGCCTTTGGGGAGCCGCCCGTCGCCTCGGCCTAACGTCAAGGCCCACGGAAAGCCTTTCAGCGCTCGCTGTGCCACCGCAATCGCTCTGCCCGCAGCCTCCCCCACGTCCGCTGGCCCCGTATCACCCTCCGCCAGACTAAACAGCCCTTTGCCCGGCAGGACGGGCAGCGCAGGGGGTTCCTCGATGCGGGGGGAGGCATTCGAGCCCCCCCGCCGCCCCCACCCCGGTCCCTTGGGACACCCAGCAAAGTCCCTTTGAGGAGCGGAGGGGAAGGGAAGGCGGCGGGCATCGTGCGCCGACAGCTCCCGCGCTCTGACAACAGTCGCCAGCATCCCACCTCGGCTGGCGTGGGGTGGGTGGCACCGGCACCCATGGGTCCCTGCCCTGGGGAACCTCCGCGTGGGGCACTGGGGTGCAGGAGGGTCCCGTCGGTGGGCGTTTGGGTGCTTGGGGACAAGCGCGTGGTGATGGGCACAGGGCACCGGTGGCGGTCGCATCCCCTCCACACCGGGTGGGTACCACGGGGCGTCCCTGCTGCGGCGGTGCCCTTGTCCTGCCGGGGAGAGGGAGCTGCTGCCCCGGGCAGCTCACAGTGTAAATACCCACAGCAGCCGATTATCCGCTGCTGGGATTAGCCGCCGAGCTGGAGTTTGCCGGGGCTGGGCAGGGGCGGCAGCGCCCGCAGCGGGGACGCTGGCAGGGCTGGAGGAGGGCAGAGCTCCCAGAGCGGACAGCCCCTCGCTGCCTGCCTCTGTCACCTCCTCGCGCTGAAAACATCACCCACACCGTGCCGTGCCAGCCCCGTGCCGTGCCAGCACAGTGCCAGCCCAATGCCATGCCAGCCTGGTGCCAGACCTGTGCCGTCCCAGCCCCGTGCCATGGCAAACTTGTACCAGACCAGTGCCGTGTCAGACCAGCGCCATGATAGCCCTGTGCCATGACAGCCTGGTGCCAATCCAGTGCCATGCCAGCCCAATGCCAGCACAGTGCCATGCCAGCCCCATGCCATGGCAAACCGGTGCCAGCACAGTGCCATGCCAGCCTGGTGCCATGCCAGCACAGTGCCATGCCAGCCTGGTGCCATGCCAGCACAGTGCCATGCCAGCCTGGTGCCATGCCAGCACAGTGCCATGCCAGCCTGGTGCCATGCCAGCACAGTGCCATGCCAGCCTGGTGCCATGCCAGCACAGTGCCATGCCAGCCTGGTGCCATGCCAGCACAGTGCCATGCCAGCCTGGTGCCATGCCAGCACAGTGCCATGCCAGCCTGGTGCCATGCCAGCACAGTGCCATGCCAGCCTGGTGCCATGCCAGCACAGTGCCATGCCATCCTGGTGTCACTCCAGCCTGGTGCCAGCCTAGGGCCATGCCAGCCCAATGCCAGTCCAGTGCCATGCCAGCCCGGTGCCAGCACAGTGCCATGCCAGCCCCGTACCATGGCAAACCAGTGCCAGCACAGTGCCATGCCAGC
>NW_009649443.1:21817-22766 GCF_000708025.1 Charadrius vociferus | reverse complement strand
CCCCCCCATCCCTCCTTCATCCCTCCCCTCCTTCCCTCGCCTCTCCCACTCTCTACTTCCCTTCATCTCCCTCCCCGCCTCCATCCCCGCTCTGTCTCCCCTCCTGGGGGGGAAAACACGGGGCAGATGTGGGCTGGGGGGGGAAGGGGGTCACCCCAAGTGGGGCGGGAGCAGTGATTGTCCCCAAATCCCCGCAGCGGGCTGCAGGTCCCTGGTGCGCGGCCAGCAGCGCGGCCAGGGCTGGGTGCTGCACCCTCTTATGTTGGGGTGCACTGTCGCAGGGGAACCCCAGGGAACCCTGCGGACCCCTTCCCGGGCATCCTGAGGTGCCATGTCCTGGCAATCCTGGGGTGCCCTGGGATGCCTGATCTGGGGGTAACCCATCCCGGGGATCCTGGGTGCCCCATCCCAGGGATTCTGGGGTGCCCCATCCTGGGGATCCTGGGATGCCCTGTCCCAGGGATCCTGGGGTGCCTGATCCAGGGGTACACCATCCTGGCAACCCTGGGGTGCCCCATCCCAGGGATCCTGGGAGGCCATGTCCTAAGGATGCTGGGGTACCCCATCCCAGGGGTTCCAGGGTACCCCATCCCAGGGATTTTGGGGTAGCCCATCCCAGGGTTTCTGGGGTGCCACGTCCCAGCAATCCCAGGATGCCAGGGCCCAGGGATCTTGGGGTGCCCCATCCTGGGGTTTTTGGGTTGCCCGATGCTGGCTCTTGCGCTCTACCTGTCGGCACAGCCTGGCACCAGGGGATGCTCTCCACCTCTCCCTGCGGATCGCCGTACCCCACCCCGTGCCAGGACCCACGGGCAGGCGCTGGGGTGCCAGTGGCGGACCGGTCCCCCATGGCGAGGAGGACTCCAAGCGCCAGCGTATCCCATCCCCCTTGGCAGGGACAGGAAGCCCGGCTGCGCCTTGGCACCGCAGCGTCCTCAGGACCGGCACG
>NW_009649443.1:19716-21071 GCF_000708025.1 Charadrius vociferus | reverse complement strand
TGCTGGAAGCAGCTCCACGGCGCTGGAGCCAGCGGCATGACGGAGCACCGGGCGCTGCCGGCACAGCCACCGGCGTGCATGGCACCCCTGGCCCTGGCTGAGCCCCCTCCTCTGTCCCCAGTGGCGCAGACGCGGTTCGTGGAGGAGCCGGAGGACCAGACGGTGGTGGCCGGCCAGAAGATCGTCCTCTCCTGCGTGGTGCTCAATTACTCCGGGATCGTGCAATGGACCAAAGACGGCCTCGCCCTGGGGATGGGGCAGGGGCTCAAAGGTACCCGTGGGGCGGCAGGTAGCTCTGGGGACGACACCGCGTGGGGCAGGGGCTGTCACTGCGCAGGAGGCTATTGGGTGTTACATCTCCTGCGTCGCCGCATCCCTCCGACCGGTTTCCCAGGTCCCTGTGCAGCATCGCCGGCTGCTGCGCGGCCGGGGCCACGTGCCCCAGCAGCGAAGCACCGGCTGTGGCTGAGTGCCCGCGCTCGGCTCCTTCCTGTGCACACTGGGGTCCATCCGTGTACTGGGGTCCCTGCATGCACTGGGCCTCTCCATGCACTGGGGTCTCTGCGTGCACTGGGGTCCCTGCACACAGTGGGGTCCCTGTATGTACTAGGGTCCCTGCCTGCACTGGGGTCTCTCCATGCACGGGGGTCTCTCCATGCACTGGGGTCCCTGCATGCACTGGGGTCCCTGCACACAGTGGGGTCCCTTCCTGCACTGGGGTCCCTGCCTGCACTGGGGTCTCTCCATGCACGGGGGTCTCTCCATGCACTGGGGTCCCTGCATGCACTGGGGTCCCTGCACACACTGGGGTCCCTGCATGTACTGGGGTCCCTGCACACAGGGGGGTCCCTGCACACAGTGGGGTCCCTGCCTGCACTGGGGTCTCTCCATGCACTGGGGTCCCTGTGCACCCTGGGGTCCCTGCATGCACCAGGACCCCTCGGTGCACTGGGGTCTCTGCACACACTGGAGTCCCTGCGTGTACTGGGGTCCCTACATGCACCAGGGTCCCTGCATGCACTGGGGTCCCTAGATGCACCGGTGTCCCTGCACACACTCGGATCCCTGCACGCACCAAGGCCCCTTCGTGCACCGGGGTCCTCAAGTGCACTGAGCATCCCACGTGCGCCAGGGATCCCCCGTGTGCCAGGTCCCCTCTGGGCGCCCCTGTCCCCACCAGGGCTGGCACCAGAGACCTGCCTGCAGGCCACCAGCCCCCCAGTCTGCCCAGGCTGTACCCAAATGGGCAGGAGCTGCTTCTCCATGAACAGGGGGTTCCCTCCCGCACCGGCTCCTCCTCCTTGAAAAAGGCACCCTGGAGCATCCCCCCCAGCCCTGGAGAATTGGGTGAACCC
>NW_009649443.1:15719-18748 GCF_000708025.1 Charadrius vociferus | reverse complement strand
CTCGGCTGGGGCAGGGCAGGGGGGTCCCCAGGCAGAAGGGGCCCCAGGCAGGGGGTTCCCTGGACAGGGGTTCTCCAAGTAGGGGCGTCCCTGGGCACAGGGGACCCTGGGCAGAGGGGTCCCCAGACAGGGGTTCCCTGGGCAGGGGGGTCCCCAGGCAGAGAGAACCCCAGACATGGGGGTCCCTGGGCAGAGGAGGTTCCTATTGATATCGGGGTCCCCAGACAGGGGGGACCGTCCCTTTCTGCCCATCCTACAACCGCACGCCTCCGCCAGACACCCAGTCCCCATTTCCATCGTTACCGCCAGTTCCCAGGGCGCTTTGCAAATAAGCCGAGGCCGTTCCAGCCACATCCACCTCCGCATGCGCGGCACGAATGCCCCCACCATGAGACCCCCCCCCTATCTCCAAGCTCCCCATGTCGGGGATGCCCCAGCCTAGCCTCCTGCTCTGACTTCTGCCGGCGCAGGGTTTCCTTCCCGACACCAAACGGCGCCTTTACCTCTCCCAGAGAGCCAAAGCCTAATAAATCAGTAACGGGGCTTTAACTTCTGATCAAAAAAGGGGATTTAATACCCAGGCGGCGCCGGGATGCTCTGCTGGGAGGAGGTCTACCTCCGCTGCCCCTAATGGCCCTCCCTTTATCAGAGAAGGATCAATTTTGCAGCATCACATGGCATGGAGCAGGGTATGCCCGTGCCTGGGACTGCAGGCAGGAGCCCTGCCTCCCGGACCCCGGCACCCACCCCGGTGTCCCCTCTCCCCTCTGCAGTCCCCCCCGAGGACCCCATCATCGACGGAGCCCCCGAGATCCTGCTGCGTGCGGGGACGCCGTACAACCTGACCTGCCGGGCACGCAGCGCCAAGCCAGCGGCCACCATCGTCTGGTACCGGGACGGGCTCCAGCAGGATGGAGCCATCACCAGCACGGTACGGGGACACGCTGGGATACCCTGTCCATCCCCTCCGCCCCACGCCGTGCCTCGGCATCCCCAGCATGGTGCTGGGAGCCGACGGGGACCGTCCCCTCTCCCCGGCAGGAGGTGTTGGCCGACGGCAAGCGGGAGACAACCACCAGCCAACTTGCCATCAACCCAACTGACCTCGACATCGGGCGGGTGTTCTCCTGCCGCAGCACCAACGATGCCATCCCGGCGGGCAAGGAGACCTTTGTCAAGCTCAATGTTCACCGTGAGTCGGTGGCGGTGGCAGAGGGGACGATGCGTGCATGTCGGTGGCACTGGGGTGTAGCTGGGGCAGGGAGCCAGGGATGAGTTCTCGGGGTACGTGGGCATCGTGGGGTGCCCGGGGGACCCCAGCACCGTGGATGGAGCCGGGTCCCTGCAGAGGGGCTGCGACCACAGGAAGGGGATTCGCCCAGTCCCACCCGGCTAGTGCCGAGCTGGAGGGGGGAGGCCAGACTGGGACTTGGTGGTGACCACCGACCTCCAGTGGCTGCTGCGGGAAGGCTCTGCCCTGCCGGGGCCCGGCACCCACCACCAGCACCCATGCCCGGTGGGGATAGAGGGTGCCGACGGCAAGCACCCACACCAGGCAGGGATGTGGGGCACCCATGACAAGCACCCACCACCCACACCAAGAAGGGATGCCGGGTGCCCATGGCGAGCACCCACACCAAGAAGGGATGCTGGGTGCCCACAGTGAGCACCGACAGCAGGAGGGATGCTGAGTGCTCACAGCAAGCACACACACCGGGCAGGGACGCTGGGTGCTCATGGTGAGCACCCACAGTGAGAAGGGATGCTGGGTGCCCACAGTGAGCACCCACACTGGGTAGCGATGTGGGGCACCCATGGCGAGCACCCACATCAAGAAGGGATGCTGGGCACCCACGGTAAACACCGACAGCAGGAGGGATGCTGCGTGCCCACAGTGAGCACCCACACCAGGCAGAGATGTGGGGCACCCATGGCGAGCACCCACATCAAGAAGGGATGCTGGGCACCCACGGTAAACACCGACAGCAGGAGGGATGCTGCGTGCCCACAGTGAGCACCCACACCAGGCAGAGATGTGGGGCACCCATGGCGAGCACCCACATCAAGAAGGGATGCTGGGCACCCACGGTAAACACCGACAGCAGGAGGGATGCTGCGTGCCCACAGTGAGCACCCACACCAGGCAGAGATGTGGGGCACCCATGGCGAGCACCCACATCAAGAAGGGATGCTGGGCACCCACGGTAAACACCGACAGCAGGAGGGATGCTGCGTGCCCACAGTGAGCACCCACACCAGGCAGAGATGTGGGGCACCCATGGCGAGCACCCACATCAAGAAGGGATGCTGGGTGCCCACAGTGAGCACCAACAGCAGGAGGGATGCTGAGTGCTCACAGCGAGCACACACACCGGGCAGGGATGTGGGGCACCCAGGACAAGCACCCACAGTGAGAAGGGATGTTGCGTGCCCACAGCGAGCACCCACACCGGGCAGGGATGCAGGGTACCCACACCGGGCAGGGATGCTGCGTGCCCACAGCGAGCACCCACACCAGGCAGAGATGTGGGGCACCCATGGCGAGCACCCACATCAAGAAGGGATGCTGAGTGCCCACGGTGAGCACCAACAGCAGGAGGGATGCTGAGTGCTCACAGCGAGCACACACACCGGGCAGGGATGTGGGGAACCCAGGACAAGCACCCACAGTGAGAAGGGATGCTGGGTGCCCATGGTAAGCACTCACACCAGGCAGGGATGCAGGGTACCCACACTGGGAAAGGATGCTGGGCACCCACAGCAAGCACCCACACCGGGCAGGGACCCCAGGTGCCCACAGCGAGCACCAGAGCTTTTGGGATCTCCCACGCCACGGGCCATGCTCTGGGTGGCAGTGCGGGGAGGGAGATTCTCCCTTTGTCCCCTCTCCCTCTGCCACGCTGACCCTGTGCCAGTGCCCGTGACGGCTCCATCCGCCCTCCTGCAGATCCCCCGACTGTCACCCTGTCCATCCAACCCCAGACGGTGCAGGAGGGCGAGAGGGTCATGTTCACCTGCATGGCGAACGG
>NW_009649443.1:14731-15396 GCF_000708025.1 Charadrius vociferus | reverse complement strand
CCGCTGGCGTGCGTGTGGCCCGCCCCCCCGCCGCTGACCCTCACCTGGACGAAAAAGGAGTCCAACATGGTAAGGTCCAGTGGCTGAGCTTGACGAGGGGCCGCTGGGGGGGTCCCATGCCCCCTCCCTGATGCCCCCCCGGCGCTTGCACCCAGGTCCTGAGCAACAGCAACCAGCTGTACCTGAAGTCCGTCACCAAAGCCGACGCGGGGCAGTATGTCTGCAAAGCCATCGTCCCCCGCATCGGTGTGGGCGAGCGGGAGGTCACCCTCTTCGTCAACGGTGAGTGCCACCCACCCACCCCTGCTGGGAGCCAGACCCCAATCCAGGACACGGATGGGTTGATGCGGTGGCGATGCCTGTGATGAGCGGTGCGGTGCGTGTTCCCCCCCACCCTCAACCCGGGGTTACGGTCAAACTTCCCCATTCCTCCAGCCATTGCCTCCCGCAGGTCCCCCCATCATCTCGAGCGAGGCCGTGCAGTACGCGGTGCGTGGGGACCGCGGCAAGGTGGAGTGTTTCATCGGCAGCACGCCACCCCCGGACCGCATCGTGAGTGCCGCAGAGGGGGGACCCGGGGTGGCGGGGGGTACTGGGGACGATGCTGAGCTGTGGGTGCTGACACAGCCCCCTTTCCCCCCCCCCGGCGGGACCAGGCGTGGGCC
>NW_009649443.1:13953-14302 GCF_000708025.1 Charadrius vociferus | reverse complement strand
GCCCTCCTGCCCCCTCCACCTCCTGGCAGTGCCCCTGTCCCCTGTCCCCAGCTAACGTCTCCCCGTCTCCTGTAGAGGTCTTGCCCGTGGGCATCATCGCCGGTGCCACCATTGGGGCCAGCATCCTTGTCATCAGCTTCCTCGTCGCGCTCGCCTGTTTCCTCTACCGGCGCCGGAAAGGAAGTGAGTGGGGCACACAGGGGGTCTGCGGGCACGGCAGAGGGGACCGTGGGTGCTACCCACAGCGGGGATGCCACCAACGGGGCGGGAGTGGGAGGAGGCTGCTGGCGGCCACCCCCATCCCCGGGCCCACGGGTCCCCAGGCCGTAAGGACGTACCCCTGCGCACG
>NW_009649443.1:13091-13857 GCF_000708025.1 Charadrius vociferus | reverse complement strand
GGCCATCTACTCGGTAAGGGACACCTCACGTCACAGGGTCACCCTTCAGCATCCTTCCCTGCCCCACGTCGGAATGGATGGGACCAGGGAGGAACGAGCCCATCTCTCCCCTCCTTTCCTGCAGTCGTTCAAGGACGACGTGGACTTGAAGCAGGACCTTCGCTGTGACACCATTGACACCCGCGAGGAGTACGAGCTTAAGGTCCGGTGGTGGTGCCGGGGCACGTGGGGTGTAGGAGAGGGGCAGATCCTGGTTTTGTCCCGGGTCGGGTGGCTGCGGGATGCTCAGCAGAGGGGAAAGGAGTCGTGGGTCCTCTCAGCACATCATCCGCCTCTCCTCACAGGACCCCACCAATGGCTACTATAATGTCCGCGCCCACGAGGACCGCCCGTCCTCCCGCACCGTCCTCTACGCCGACTATCGCAACCCCGGCCCGGCACGCTACGACACCCGCCCACCCTCCCGCCTCTCCCACTCCAGCGGTTACGCTCAGCTCAACACCTACAGCCGCGGTCCGGCGTCCGACTACAACGCCGAAGCGGCACAGGGTCCCGGACCCCCTCCCGGCACGGCGGGTGGTGAGACGGCAAGTCAACTCTCCTACGAGAACTACGGGGGTCACGCTGCCTTCCCGGCCAGCGCCGGTTACGCCACCTATCGCCTGGGGTACGGCCAACCCCCCAGCCTGGACCGGGCACCCTACGATGCCTACGACCCCATGGGCAAGTACGCCAGCGCCACCCGCTTCTCCTACCCCTCCCAGCA
>NW_009649443.1:12235-12812 GCF_000708025.1 Charadrius vociferus | reverse complement strand
GGTCCCAGCACCCCCGAGCCAGCACCCAGCACCCCCCCCACCCCCGATCCCATCCCGTCCAGACCCCCGGGGGAGGGAGCAGGGAGGTGCTATACGTGTGTATATACGTGGCTGTATGTACATACATATATGCAATACCCGCTTTCCAGTTTTGCCCAAAAAAGCCCCTTCCCAGCCCATTCCCATGCCCTGTGCCTTGATTTCGGGGATAGCCCCCCGCTCGGGGCTGGCTCCCCCCTTCCCCATCCAGCCCACTTGCCGATAGCCCTCGCACCCACCCTCAGAGCCGCAAGCAGGGGGTGCCCCGGGGTACCCAGGGGGACCGTGACCAGTGAGTTCGGAGCAGGAGACACCCCCCACAGCATCCGCGTGTCCCCCCCTCCATACGCACACTCATACCTATGGGTCAGGCAGCCGTGGGTTTCCACCCCACTGTTCTCAGCCCAACCCCAAGCAACACCCCGAGCAACACCCGGTTGAACCGGCTCCGTCCCACCACCGCAACCAGTGTGGGGACACTGGGGGGGTCCCATTTATGAATGTATAGAAAGGTGTATATAAGGGGGTGTGAGTACCC
>NW_009649443.1:11850-12204 GCF_000708025.1 Charadrius vociferus | reverse complement strand
ACCCCATCCCCGCCACGCTCCCGCCCTGGCTCTGTGGGTTTGGCGAATGTTTTGAGCCACAGCAAACCAAACCCGCCGGGAGCAGGGAGCTCAGCCGGTTCCCCCAGTTCAAGGGACTGGGAGGCACTGGGCAGCCGGAGCAATGGGGACACCCCCCACACACCGTTTCGCTGCCTGCAGCGATAACACTCGCCCGGTCACTGACTGCGAAGCTGGGGGACAAGGAACTTGCTGGAATGAGATTTGGAGGGAAGGTTTTGGCTTCCCGGTCACATTGCTGTCCTCGTGGTCCCCCGGGATTAGGTACGAAACACCTCCCCACGTGCAGCCACCCCGCGGGGTCTGCGCCAGGAG
>NW_009649443.1:9369-11128 GCF_000708025.1 Charadrius vociferus | reverse complement strand
GACACGTATCTGTGACCCCCCCCCCCGCCCCAACCTCCCATTTTTTATTTTCCATTTTCCTTTTTTTTAAATATTATGTACTATATTTTTAGTCTTAAACACGATATATTATATATATTTAATTTTTTTATATATATATATAAATATAAATGTTAAAAAAGGGGCTGCGGGTCGCCTTTGTTCTGCAGGAACATCGTGATGGGGTGGGTGCGAGCGACAACCCCCCCCCACCATGGGACAGACCGGGGTCTGCAAGGTCTTGGGGACTCGGTGGTGGCACGGCCAGCGGGGTTGGGGACATGGGTGCTACAGGGACAAGCTCCTTCCCCGGGCCCAGCAAAACCAGGCTCCACTGACCTATTTCACCGAAGCTTTTAGCCGGAACTGATGCCAGGAGGGGCTGGGGAGGTTTGCCAGCTCCTCCGCACCCAGCCTGGCTTTATTTTAAATATATATATATTTATTTATTTATTTTCCCCCAGAAAACCCTGCAAACAGGCTCGCTTAACGATTTTGTTTTCCTACAAATGTAGCCTATTACTTGGTGTGTTTCCACGCCTGGTTTATTATGCATGAACCAAGCAATTTGCCTGCTGCTCCCGGGACCCATCTTTAAAACAAAAAAGGTGCTTTGTCATTCCTAATGGCTTTCGCTGGAGCGAGGAGCGGGCGGATGGAAGCACAGATAGACGGATGGATGGACACGGAGGGAGAGAAATTAAGTTTCTTCTCCGTCCATAACCCCCTCTTAACTCCCAATGCCGCCGTGCGAACCAAGCCAGGCAGCTTCAAAGAGATGGGCTCAGCTCTGAAATCCAAGCCCCGGAGGTGTCTCTACCTTGCTGAAGAGGCAGGCTCCTTTCCCCAGGAAACAAATCTCCCCTCCTCGCCATCCGGCTAATTTATTCCCGAGCCGTATTCTAATTTATTCCCCAGGATGGCGGCAGGCTCACCGCCTCCACACAGCAATCTCTCGCCTTGTTCTTCCTCCCGCTTCCCCGGTGGGCTCGCCAAGGCTGCAGCCTTTGGGGGAGCAGGGGGGAGGAATTTGGGCCGCGTGATTTTATTTCCATTCCATCCCTGCGGGCCCTTCTCCCCTCGATGCGAAGGAGAGGAGGGCAGCAGGCGGGAGGGAAGAGTCTCTGCCAAAGTTTGGGGGTGCAGGTGAAACCCCTGTCCTCCTCCCCGCATTGCGGAGGGGGGAAACTTCCCCAGGGACCAACACGCACCCACCCTCAGGTCCCCGGATTTTCTCCAAAATCCAAGCCACACCAGCAAAACTGCCAACCCTGCAGCCTGGAGCTTGTTTACTGGGGGGGACAGACAGCCGTCATTTAACTCCAAGTCACCCTGACAGCTGCAGCAGGTTAAAAAAAGAAAAAAATTAAATAAAGATTCCCTCAAGAAAACCATAATTTGTCTCTCAGAGCCCAGCGCCCGATAATAACACGCTGTAACCAAACAGAGATATGATTCCCGTCCCTTCCCTCACCGCCGGCTGTCATGCTGGAATTTAATCTTTCAGCCCTCTGTTACCCAGGCTGGTGATAAAATATAATTTGATTTCGTTCCTAATAAATCACGAGCTCTTGGAGAGAAAAAAAAAAAAAAAAAGACAGAGGGAGGGTTGAGGTTCCCTGAATTTGTCTGCGTGGCAGGGGGATGGAAAAGTGGGTTAACCCAGCACCCCAGCTCCGTGCTCAGCGTTGGCAGCCACCCCCGACACAGGCAGCCGCCAGGAGCAAAGCAACAGATGCAA
>NW_009649443.1:4520-8483 GCF_000708025.1 Charadrius vociferus | reverse complement strand
CCGAGCTGGAGGCAGCACTGCAGGGGGGTCTCCCCAGAGCAGAGCAGAGCGCAGCAGAGGGGCACAATCCCCCCTCGCCCTGCTGTCCACGCTGCTGGGGATGCAGCCCGGGATGCCGGGGGCTCGCTGGGCTGCCGGCGCACGTTGCCCACTCATGGATGGCTTTCCCCCCCCAGAACCCCCATGTCCCTCTCGGCAGCGCTGCTCTCCATCCCTCCATCCCCAGTCTGTGCTGGGACCGGGGGTCACCCCCACCCGGGTGCAGGACACCGCCTTTGGCCGTGTTGAACCTCATGAGGTTTACACGGGGCCACTTCTGCCTGTCCAGGTCCCCACCCTTCCCTCCAGCATGTCGACCCTGCCACACAGCTCAGTGTCATCAATCCCACTGTCCATGTCGCCCACAAAGATTTTGAACATCACCGGTCCCAGTACCAGCCCCTGAGGAACGCCACTTCTTCTGTGCCATGCTGTGAACGCATCTCCTTCTGTAACAAGGTCATGGCTTAGCGTGCGAGGCAAAGGCTGTGGATATCGTCTACCCAGACTTTAGCAAAGCCTTTGACACTGTTTCCCACAGCATTCTTCTGGAGGAACCGGCTGCGCATGGCTTGGATGGGTGTACGCTTTGCTGAGTAACAGATTGGCTGGATGGCCGTGCCCAAAGATTGGTGGAGAATGGAGTAAAATCCAGTTGGCAGCCGGTCACAAGTGGTGTTCCCCAGGGCTCGGTATTGGCGCTGGTTCTCTTTAATATTGTTATCAACGACCTGGACAAGGGGATTGAGTGCACCCTCAGTAAGTTTGCAGATGACACCAAGTTGGGTGGGAGTGTCGATCTCCTTGAGGGTAGGATGGCTCTACAGAGGGATTGATGGGCCAAGGCCAATGGTGTGAGGTTCACCAAGGCCAAGCACCGGGTCCTGCACTTGGGTCACACCAACCCCATGCAGCTCTACAGGCTTGGGGCAGAGTGGCTGGAAAGCTGCCCGGTAGAGAAGGACCTGGGGGTGTTGGTCAACAGCCGGCTGAACATGAGCCAGCAGCGTGCCCAGGTGGCCAAGAAGGCCAACAGCATCCTGGCCTGTATCAGGAATAGTGTGGCCAGCAGGACTGGGGCAGTGATCGTCCCCCTGTACTCCGCACTGGTGAGGCCCCACCTCTAGTACTGTGTTCAGTTTTGGGCCCCTCATGACAAGACAGACATTGAGGTGTTGGAGCGTGTCCAGAGAAGGGCAACGGAGCTGGTGAGGGGTCTGGAGCACATGTCCCGTGAGGAGCGGCTGAGGGACCTGGGGGTGTTCAGCCTGGAGAACAGGAGGCTGAGAGGACACCTTCTCGCTCTGTACAGCTCCCTGAAAGGAGGGAGTAGCGAGGGGGGGATCAGTCCCTTCTCCCAAGGAACAGGCGATGGGACAAGGGGAAATGACCTCAAGTTGCACCAGGGGAGGTTTAGGATGGATATTAGGACAAATTTCTTCACCAAAAAGGTTGTCCAGCACTGGAACAGGCTGCCTAGGGATGTGGTGGAGTCGCCATCCCTGGAGGTGTTTAGAAGATGGGCAGACATGGTGCTGAGGGACATGGTTTAGTGGTGGACTCGGCAGTGCTCGGTTAATGGTTGGACTGATGATCTTAAAGGTCTTTTCCAACCTGTGATTCTTGGGCTGCGCAGTGCTGAGGGCGAGGACTGGCGAGAGCAGCCTGGAGGACATGGTTGAGCCTGAGACTGCTGGCAGCGGAGGCAAGAGGGGCCGGGATGGGCTTTGCCGAGCACTGTGGGGCTCTCCGGGGGAAAATGCTACTTGCAAAGTGCTAAATAGTGTTACTGCTGGCCTGGCCCCGGGAGGGACCTCTCCGTAAGAGTGAATCTCCATCCCTAACCCTTGGTGATAAATAATAAAACGTTGCGTTTCTCTTCTCCCTCTCTCCTCAGCCCCCTCCAGCAGCCGTTTCTGGAGCAGTGGCCTATTTCACAACAGGCACTTTTGCAACGGGGGGGGGGGCACTCACTGCGGTGCAGGAATTACTCGCGGCAGCCGGGCGTGCTTCAACCGCGTCGCAACTCCTTTTTCTGGGGAGCAAAAGGGTCTTCGCTGCCCTGAGTTCGGCTGCCTCTGCCCCTCACAGAGGGTCAAAACCATCCCCAGGTCGAGCTCTGGCCATGGCTGCGGGGGACACGGGCACTGCTGGTTTGTGTTACCTGCTGAGCCCCTCCTGGTTTTAAATGGTTTTTCGGTCACCAGTCTGTGCTGGAGGGAAATGGGAGCTGGTATCGGCTTGCCAGCGGGGTCCATGTTGGCCCTCAGTTCCTTCTTCTCGTGCTTCGGCAGCGCTGGCGGTGAGTCCGGGCTGTGGGGGGTGAGATCCCGACCCCGCGCTGGGGCAGGGGTACCCCATGGAATGGGGGGGCTGAAAACACAGCCCGGGGCTGGTGCAGCTCCATGGCACCTGCCAGATCCCTGCAAAATAACACGGGTTTTTTTTGTCTGCAGCGGGTGATGAGTAACTGTGACTGTCACTGGGTCCTTTCCTGAGGCCACACTTCCCTCTGCTGGAAGGCCACATAGGCGCATCCTTCTCCATCCAGGAGATCACGTTTTCTGGGAGTGGAGAATACCCCGAAACTCCTCGACCCTGTGCTGAGTGAGGAAAATGTGCGGCATGACATTTTCACACCCCTTTCGGGAGCTGAGGCGAGGGGCGCAGCCTGGCCGGGCATCGCTCCTGCTCCTCACCCGCCAGCTGAGCCCGGGGGCAACTGAGTGGCCACGTGGAGTCCCCTCCTTGTCACCCTGACCCTGCTAATGCAGGGACAGCAGCGCAGGTCTAAGGGAGGAGGTGAAGGATGGGTTTGCCATGGTGTCAAAACCCCAAGGGGAGGGGGGGTGGGGTGCTATTTATACTGTGAACACGGAAACACCCCATCTTTGCGCTTTCGTTTGCCGCCCTGTGTGCAAGACAGCAGTGAGGGTCAGGGATGGGGAGGCACCGTGTCTGCCTTTTTGGGGTTGCCTTGCTGGTCATGGCCGTGGGCTTTGCAGGTGGGTGAAGGGAGAGAGAGAAAGTGTTTGCAAAATGGCCGGGAACGGAGGGCTCGGATCGCCCGCAGCATCCCACCACCCGTCAGGCTGTGGCCAGCTCCTCCTGCCCCATCAGCCATATCCCCCACTGCGGGTGGTTTTGGGGTCCCCCATCGCTCTGTGCCTGCAGTCCTGGGGTGAGGGATGGGGCAACGGGCTCCTGGGACCCCCCCTTATCTTCTCTTCTGAACCCTGTTTTTTCTGATGCTTAATTACCCCAAGCCCAGCCCCAGCAGGTGAATGGTGTCCTTGGGGGGTCCGTGCTGCTCTCCCCGGCTCTGCCCCCCAACAAGACGGTGAAGGAGATCGAATGGAGCTTTTCAGCTGGCGCCGGTGCCACCATCCAAGTGGCAGAGTTCGGCCCCGGCGGCTTCGAGCGCCCCGACCCCAAGGACCGGTTCAAGGAGCGGCTGGAGATGTTCAACACGACGGCGCTGAAGATCAGGGCCCTGGAGCGGGATGACAGCGGGGTCTACAGGGCTCGGATTAAACTGCAGCCGGCGCTGGTGGAGGATCAGTCCTTCAACCTCTCTGTCTACGGTGGGTGGTTGCAAAGGAGGGGATGGAGATTACAGAAATCCTTTATTTTCATCATGTGGCCCCTCTGCTTAGTGCAGTTGGGATGTTTCCAGCCCTGGAGACAGATTCGCCCCTTGTGTCCCCCTCCCTCCGTGTGTGCAAAGCGACGATTTACAGTCACGTCAAGCTGAGTTCTCAGTAAATTATGTGGTTTTCCTGGCTGCGAACAAGCGCCGTCCCTGCCCCCCGCCCGCCCGGGGCTCATCGCCGCTCAGCATCAGCCACGCACCGGGCTGCCGGCTGCGCGCCGGGGCCCCGCTCTCCCCCCGCACGGCACGCAGGCACTCGCCGCTCCCCACCT
>NW_009649443.1:3818-4500 GCF_000708025.1 Charadrius vociferus | reverse complement strand
TGGGCGCCGTCGGGGGCACTTGTGGCCGCGGTGCTTGTTGGGCCACATCCTGGCTGCTGCCAACCATTCGGTTGTCCCCGGGGCAGGAGGGCAGCGGGCAGGATCTGTTTTTCCCAGTGTGTGTCGTCCCTTCCCGTTGCAGTGCCGCTGCTGGACCCCGAAATCCAGAGCTGGCTGCTTTCAAAGAGCCCCGAGTGGTGCCACCTCCTGCTGCAGTGCCACGTACCCAGAGGGACCGAGGGCACCGTCAGCTGGATGATACCCCGTGGGGACGCGGTGGGGGTCAGGGTGCATCCCCTCTGCAGCGGGATGCTCCACGTCGGGGTGCAGCCCGGCTCCCCCAACACCACCCTCACCTGCAGGGCTTGGCAGGAGAGGAGCCGGTCCATAGACCTGGCCAGCGTGTGCTGGAGCAGAGGTGAGTGCGGCGCGGAGGGGTCAGAGGGAGGAGGGTGAGGGGCTTTTCTGGGGGGTCTCCTGGTATCTCCAGGTGCCCCCGAGCTCCCTCCTGCCCCACAAAGGGCTGTTTTGGCAGCGGGGCATCCCCTCACCGCTCTCTTTTCGCCAGCGCAGGGGACAGCGTCAGGCCCAGCTGCTGGACCACGGTGGCTGCGGTGGTGCTCCTGGCAGCCTACGCCGCCACGCTGGAGGTTCCCAAAGTCCCTCCGCTGCACCGTCCCCG
>NW_009649443.1:2092-3668 GCF_000708025.1 Charadrius vociferus | reverse complement strand
CCCGCCGCCTGTCCCAACAACAGCCCAGCCCCAGCCGCAGGGAGCGGCTCCGGCAGCGGCACGTGCCAACGGGAATGACCGCCTTGGGACTGATCCTGTGCCCTTCCCCTGGGTCCCACGGACACCCCGACATCCCCGCAGAGGACCGAGCCGCTGGCATTTCCCAGCGCGATGGTGGGGGAGTGATGGAGCCAGCGGCTCCACTCGGTGTTTCCCAAAGTCTTGACCGAGCGCTCGACGCCTTCAGCCCACCCGGCGGGACAAGCCCCAGCCAGATGCTGCCCGTCTCCCCATCACACGGGCACCGCGGGGGATGGCCGGTGCAGCGATGCTTCACCTTGCCGGGGATGTCCCAGCGTGCGAAACCCCTCAGCGGCGGCTCGCAGGAAGGTGAATTTGGCAGGAGGAAGCCCGTGCCTTGCATAAGAGCCGGTGTCATCCCCGACGAGCACCTGCGGCGGAGCCCCGTCTCCGGATGGATGGCCTTCGTGCCATGCGGCTGCGTTGTTCTCCTCTTCCTCAGCTCTCGGAGGACAAGCTGGTTTTCCCCGTTAGCTGGAAATTTCAACTTGGCAACTTTCATTTCCCCTCTGCCCTCGAGACACGTGGGAGGAACTGGCAGATTGGGCAGCGTGTCCAGCCCCTGCTCGGCTGTCCGCTCCGCTCGGGGGGACCCCGACGGGCAATTTTGGGGCGTTCACTCATCACAAACATCCCGTGTCCCCTCCCCACGCCGCCCACAGTTTCCCCAGCACTTTGAGGATCCTCATTTGAAGGTGCCCCGAGAGAAGGGCTGGAGTTCATCGTCCCCTGGGTTAATGATTTTGCTTGTAGGCGGGGAACGGCAAACACTGTCCCCACCGCTCTGTCCTGCTGCAGCGAGAGCAGCCCTGCTGCTGAGGATGCTTTCCCCGTCCCTGTTTTCCACTGTGAGTTGCTGGAGGTTTTAAATAAAAAATAAGCTTTCTGTGCTGCTAATGGAAAGCGCTTCCTTCCAGCCACAGCCCCCGCAGCAGCTCAGGGCTCCTAAATCATGGCTGAGAGGGCTTGGGGTGGGGGGGATGGGGTTGGTGGTGGGGTGTCTGCAGCCCCCCAAGGGGGGAGAGGTGCATGAGGGACGGGGTGGGAGCCCATGGGGATGGTTTGGCAGGTCCACGGTTGCCTTGGCATCACCGCCAGACCCTGCCAGGGCATCTATTCCCCAGGTGTGTCCCCTGTGATTCAGCCAAGACCTCGCAGCTCCTCGGGGACATCCCCTCCCGTGCTGTTTTCTGCACCCTTGGGTGCTTGGGCACCCCCTTATTCCCCCTGGGAGCAGAGCTGGGGGTGCTCCCACCACGCAGCTCCAGGACTCTCCTGCTGCCTGGGTTTCCCCAGGGAAGTGCTCTCGATACGGGGAAGCCCCCGTTTGAACGAGCCCTCGGTGGTCCCCAGGGCCAGCGGGAGACCTGGCAGGGCTGTGCCGGGCATCGCCGGCGTTAATCCGGGCACTGAACCGGGCTGACGAGGGATGCGCGAGGTCGGGGGTCACCGTCAGCCCCCGCCACGCTCCGTTCGCATCCTCGCCGGCGCGGGG
>NW_009649443.1:391-656 GCF_000708025.1 Charadrius vociferus | reverse complement strand
CCCGTGGCGGCACAGACAGACGGACGGACGGACAGCGGGCAGATGGGGCACACGGGCACCCCCAGCCTTCGCACGGCTGCATCATTTGTCCAGGCTCCTCCGATGAGCTTCTGCAGGGCCCCCCCCTGCAGGTCCTTTCTCCTACTCAGGGTGGTGGCTGTTCCCTCCTGTCCCCCCTCAGTGCCCGAGGTCCCCCCAGCTTCCCCCTCAGCACCCCGCTGATCCTCCCCGTGTCCCTCAACTCCCACGCACGGGCTCAACATCC
>NW_009649443.1:0-365 GCF_000708025.1 Charadrius vociferus | reverse complement strand
GCACGGGCTCAGCATCCCCCCTCTGGGCTTAGCCAGACCCACACCGCCACTGGTACCCACACCACCACTGGTACCCACAGCCGGGATGGCTTCACGGGACCCTGAAAACTTCGGAGTCCCCCCGGGGAAGAGCCAGAAATTCGGTGGGATTTAAGATCCAGCTGGAAGGAACGGGAACCAAGCTGGGGGATAAGCAGGATCAGAGCAACCAAAAGCTCCAGCAATGCGGAGCACTTCTTTATACAGCAAAGCAAAGAGGCAGCTTGTAACGTGGGGCTGCTGGAGGGTTTTATACGGAGTAAACACTCGGATGTCTGCGTTTAATCTGCTTTAATATACAGACACATCTGCTTCTGCCTCCTGTG
>NW_009649442.1:32969-53975 GCF_000708025.1 Charadrius vociferus | reverse complement strand
GTGTAGTCCCCATGCATTTTGGTTGAAGCATCTCGTACCAAAAAGGTACCATCAGCAGTGTCTCGGAGCTTCTCATTTACTTCTTCTCTAAAATGAAAGCAAAAGTAACCGATCATTTCAGCTACTTCTCACTTATTTACCTTCTCACTGTGCTCTAAATTATTCTGCTTTAAAAAAACTGGTTTTTATAAGCCTTCTTGATCTCCATATTAATAAATAAAGTTATTTAATAGCTTATTTAACATTACTAGAGAACAACTGAGATATAAAAATGGTATATTCTATGTCCTCTCACTGCTGGAATAAAGATATATTAATGCAAAGGTCTTTCTGGTTGTTCATACAAGACTGCACAACCGGAGCAGCCAGTGCTGGTCTAATGCACCTATATATAGTACAGTTAAAAATGTTGCTAATATATGGCACTTGTTAGTCTGGCTTGTTAACTATTGTGCCTACAGTTGAGGGTTTTGGATAAAAGACAAGAAGAAAATACTTATTTCTTGGTGTTGTCATTTCATGCTAGCATTTCATATAGCTGTCTGAAAATAACAGAACAATCACTAAACCATTTCACATATTACATTCTAACTGAATGCCAGTAACTTTTTAGTAATTTTTGGAATAAACCCAACTGTAATATGTTTGTGTTGGAAAATATCCTAAAATGGCTCTTAGAACTGTAATTTTTCTATGCTTAAGAAGAATACATACACTTAGAATAACAGCAAGAACATAAAGCCAAACATAAGAAATACAGGTTTTGAGCTGATTTACCTTGAGATATCTCCCCAGTACCATTCAGCATCTTGTAATGACACGTTGTTATTCATGCTGTTGTTAGTTACAGTATTAGGTTTTGGTGGCTTAGGAGGCAGTGCTGCAGATGAAGTATGAAAAAGCTGATTATCACTCATTGAAAACCTGACCACATATTCCTTGAAATTACACATTATTACATGAATGAGAAAAAAATAGTTACAAAACAGAGTTTTCCATCACTAACAGTGTTAAAAGACATTGGAGGAATCAAGATATTTTACTGAAAACAATATAATTAAACAGGAAAGATGTACTGTTTCAAAAAAAGTATGTCAGTCTTGCAATAATATATTTTAAGCAAAATATAACACCATACTCATATCCTCCCCCTGTGAAGAAAGCATTTGAGAAAAAAAATCTGAAATTTGCTTTTACCTTCTTCTACTATCTTCAGGTGAATATAAATAATAAAACATGTAATTTTTTTTTCTCCTATGTAATGATCTTAGAGGAACATTGCCGCTTCCTCACCTAGAAGCTGAGTAACAAAAGATGCAAACTCACAGCAATACTGTTTATTTTAAGAAAAATGCTTATGCCCTTTCATTCATGTATCTTAAGACCATGAAAGCTCTACCTGGTAATCAGTTATAGCAAAATACTTCCATGAAGTGATGAAGAAAACACACACAGAAATTCAAAATCACTTACTTTGTAAATTATGCATCGCAAATGCTCGCCCTTGTAATACAGCCTGAAAATACAATCCAATAATCTGAAAAAATAATTGGTTTCCTCTTATAAAAATCTTGCTTTAAAAAACCCCCAAAACTCCTTTTAATAGGAAGCTTCTCTGAAGCAACTAAGCAAAAAAAAAAATCTGAAAAAGAGATTGCTCTGCTTTCCAACCAATGTTCCATAAAAATCTCTAAAAAAGCAGTAACATGGAGTGAGAAAATCCAAGCCTGCTCTCTCTTCTTAACTGCTTAAAGCTCTGTGCTGTGCAGAAGGTATCCCCTTACTCCGGTTCATCGTTAAAAAGTAAACCTGACTTTAGTACTGTAAAAAACCCATCTCTCTCAGATAGAGATCTCAGTTTCATGATTAACTTGGGCAAGTTCAAATATTTGCTGAGCATGGGATTTCAGGTGGGGGAGGGGGAGCCAGATTCAAAGTAAAAGTTGTCATCAGCTAACAAGTGGCCAATGTAGGACTAACTTTCTCATTTTAGTTTAGTAAATGAGAAGACCATGGTAACAGGCTGTCACTGGCTGCTGAGTGCAGTATTAAAGTCGAGAAAACACCATGAACAGCCAAATACAGGAAGTGGGTAACTAACTGCAGAAAAGAAAACCAGAATAAAAATCTTCCTTGAAAAGAGCTGTATCTCTCAGAGCAGTCCTGTGCAAGCAAAATAGCCTGCTTGCAAGCACAGCATCACCTCCTACACACTCATGCTAGATCACAAATACAGGTGTTGCTTGAAGATCCTTAGATGAAGCTGTGAGGCATTTTATCCATTTTCCATCAACTGAAAGTAGAAAAAACACCTGTTCATATCCATGGTGTTTTCCAGTATGTCAGGGCTGTTGATTTCTTGGGCAGGCAGGTGGGAAAAGGGACTGTACAGAAAGGGTGCAGTTCAGGTTAAATATATTTTCCTTGTCTTACTGTTTGGTGAAGATCAGACTTGCTAAAGGAACAGAACAGCAACTGAAGAACCTGCAACCCTTTGCCTACAGAGGTTAACTTCTTTGCCAGCTATACTTTTATAAGGAAATAAATCCAAAATGAAAGGAGAAGCAGACCGTAAGATTTAATTCAGAGAAAGAAGAGAAGGGGATTAATATTTTCCTCCCACTTGTTGGAAACAGTGAGAACTTCTAGTAGCTATGTTCCTTGAGATCAGCTCGTGCTCCTTACAGCAGTCAAATGGCATTGAAGTTTTCACCTCCCGAACACCCTACCTACCAAAAACCTCCTATGCTACAAAATACCAAACCCACTTGTACCTCATAATGAAATCTCAAATATCTGCAGTACATTTTTGATGTTTTACAGTTTATTGATGAGCTTCACCTATAACAATCCCTTGCATTTCTAGTTTTAGCCTTTGCCTACTTGAACAATTGTCAGCTCTCTATATAATCTAAAGCAGCACAGTCATAAAAGAACAGCTTACTTCAAATGGAGATGGTAACCGGCGTTTCTGAACTAATGACAGTACACAGAAGGAGAAGAGGAAAAATCCAATTTCTGACAGTAACTGATATGCCTCCTATTTACTGTTAAAATTACAGAAGGGGTTGATAACACTTTTTGCTTTATAGGGCCACAATACAGAAGCATATTCTCAAAGGAGATAAGACAACTCAAAACTGGTTCACTTAATTGTTTATCATTTTAAAAAGCACAGATACCCACACAGAGATAAAAGATAATACTTTGTTCCCAAGTCCAATTTTTTTTGGAGTCCAGTGCCTTGTGCAAAAATGAGTTCCTAATCATCCTGCAGAAGGGAATCATGTGTCTTGTCAAAAAAATACACCGTTATGCACACACCTGCATTTTCATACAATTGCCCCATCTTAACTTTTATTTAAATTTAGATTTCAAAACTTTGAGTGGTGCCCATTGAATCTGTAGATTTGTATATGCAGAAAGTTATCAGCCTATGACTTTTTGCAGTCATACTCAGAGTGGTGTTCTATCTATAAAGCATTTTGTTTCTAAAAATAGATGTATGAAGCAGGAAGAGAATTGATCAGGTTCAACAGGCTTGCATGTGTTTTACACATACTTACATACAAATACACACACATATTAATCTGTAAAAAAATCGAATAATGTCGTACATATTTCAGTTTTACCAAATACTTTCAATTAGGTATTAAGAAACATAAAGCATACACTACTGTCAAAATCTAAACCAAGAATACAGCATTGCTAGGTATGGTGATTAACAAAGCATTTTGCTCTCCGTTAAATTAGATATAAAGCCTGATTTTTATTAGCTTAAAAGGGGAGTCCTCTGCTGGGTGAGGTATGGATGCGCAATATCCTGTTCTCCCCAGGACAGACTACCTTCTGCATGCTCCAAACCATGCTCAGTGCTGCCAACAGTCCAGTCAAGCCCATGACATGATGCAGAAAAGTCCTGACAAGGGACAGCGTTTTTACATATTTGGCCGTGCCCCCAAGACACTACTGACAGGACTGTGGGCTGACCCTGACACAGTTAAACCTGTCGTGGTTTAACCCCAGGCAGCAACTGAGCATCACACAGCCATTCGGTCACTCCCCTCACTGTGGGATGGGGGAGAGAATCAGAAGAGTAAAAGTGAGAAAACTTGTGGGTTGCGATAAAGACAGTTTAATAAGTAAAGCAAAAGCCGTGTGTGCAAGCAAAGCAAAACAAGGAATTCGTTCACTACTTCCCATCAGCAGGTAGGTGTTCAGCCATCTTCAGGAAAGCAGGGTTCCATCACGCATAACGTTTACTTGGGAAGACAAATGCCATAACTCCAAATGTCCCCCCTTCCTTCTTCTTCCCCCCAGCTTTATATGCTGAGCATGACATCATATGGTATGGAATATCCCTTTGGTCAGTTGGGGTCAGCTGTCCCAGCTGTGTCCCCTCCCAACTTCTTGTGCACCCCTAGCCTACTTGCTGGTGGGGTGGGGTGAGAAGCAGAAAAGGCCTTGACTCTGTAAGCACTGCTCAGGAGTAACTAAAACATCCCTGTATTATCCACGCTGTTTCCAGCACAAATCCAAAACATAGCTACTGTGAAGAAAATTAACTCTGTCCCAGCCACAACTAGCATACCATCGCAGTCCAGGTCAGCTTTGTGACCAATTTCAAGAGGAACAGAATCAGCCTTTACACTCCCCTGCTCTGGTTGTTATGCCACCAAGCTTGCTAATATTTTGTTCAGCTAAAAGCAAAGTGTCTGCATCTTGGTGATACTGCCAGAACTCTTACCCCATCCCCAGCAAGTGAGCAGTTACATGTAAGGCAGTCTCATTACCTCACTTATTCTTAGCTATGACCCTGTGAGTAGTAAAACCTACCTCTTCATGCTTAAAACTGCAATATTTCACAGCTTGAAACAGTATTTACAATGTTATTTACAAGCCTGGGAAACAGGAATAAACTGGGATAGACAGTTTAGACAAAGCAGCTCAGCTTGAGTTAGTGTGCAGGCCATTAGAGGCTTCAATTCATCCATACAGGATTGCAGCTCCTTCCCACCACTGCTGGATCATCACTTCCTCTGCTCCTCACCAGCCTGTCTGCCCACAATGCCACCAGCTCTCCACATCTCTTTTGCTCTCCCACCACGTCCCCCTTCCTCTTTACCTTCCTGCAATAAGACACACCTTGATTTCACACGCCCAAAGCCATTCCGTGCTCCTCAACACACCTCCACCCCAAGAGGACTCCCATCTCCCTGAGTTCTCCTCCCAAACCCCCTCCTAATTCTCCTATCACACCACCTTCCTCTGTACAACCCAGCTCAGACAAACAGACCATGCCACCCCAAGCACCCACCAGGCCCCGTGGATAGCTGCGGGACCTTCATCCAGTGCAAGCCTGCTCCAGATAGGAAAACCAAGAGCCTTTACGATCCTCAAAAATGAACTGAAAAAAAAATCCAGTCTTCTATACCTACAAATATAGCCCATTTTTCAATATATACCTCTAAAAGCATATGCATCTTCACATCTCTCTATGTTGTGTGAGCCAACAGATAGGAATCATAGCCAAGCAGTAGGCTGCAATATACTCTCTGAATTAAAAACATCTAGTGATTACAGCCTTTGACCAGCCTTGCTGAGATGGGAGACAGTATATTGGCACAAGTTGTACAGTTGAGTTTTCCCACTGAATGTTTTTACTTTATGCTAATAAACGCAGTATGGATAAAATGTAGTTGAGGAGCTGTATGGTCTATCACAAACTCATCACTAACAGCATTCATTATTGGCAAAACTGGGTATGTGAGAAATGTGAATGGACATCTGGTTTCTCTAATGCAAAACTTGTGTTTGTATACACTAATGAAAAGACAAGGTGAACAACCTGGCACCTGCAAATAGCTGTCTAAATACACCCTGCCTTTGCAGACAAGACAGCAAGCAAAACTGGGTAAGAATTTTTTGAGTCAGAGACTGAAAATTTGGTCCCCAATTTTATTTTCAAATAGATGTTACTTTCAAAGTATGACTTAAAAAGTGGCAAATGTTTGTCTTGCCTACAATGGTATTACTAAACATTGATCACTTTTCTGCTTTCTAAATTAAATGGTGGAATAGGAATTGATCTCCAGAGGTCCCTTCCAACCCTAACCATTCTGTGATTCTGTAACAACCAGCAATCTGTTTTTTTCAAAATATTGCTATGTGTTGTCAGATCCTGTGTGGGAGAATTTTTAGAGATCAATGGTCACCCTGTGAGCACCCCAAGCACTGAGAACTTGTTGACGACAGTGTAAGCTTCAAGGAATGTCGAAGGTCAAATTGTGTTTTGTGAACGTCTGAGTTATGTTGAGGGAGGAAAGAACTGTTGCTGAATGTACTGATAAGCAGGATTTTAATTAAAACATAGAAGTAGATAACTAGGTGAGTGAACAGCTGGGGCTAGCCAATCATATAGTAGAGATGCTTGTTTGAACTATGCATGTAACCAATTATTGCTTGAGTGTTGCGTGGCGCAGGAGAAAATTGTCTATATTAGCTGAGCTATCTGTGCAATAAAGGGGCATTTACACTGATCATATTGGTCGTGGTGTATCTGTCCGTGCTTCCGCGTCAACAATCCTGAGATGTCAACAGAATAGGTGACACTGTTGAGTTATATGCACTCAGTAGAAGCAATAAATTGCCAAATTCCTCACCAACACTGCCAAGTATACAGGATTTAAGGAGGAGAACATAATAGTGTTATTCAAGAGTGCCTTTGATCATGGGAATCTTAAGCTTTTGAAATATCTTGCAACTGGCTAGCTTAGAATGAAATTTTTAAAGGCTGCAAGGATCTTAAAGCCTTCAAAGGTGTGCTTTTTGTCAAAAATCACTGTGATTGCTTTGCTATGTGAGGCTTTGCTAACAGAAAAAATACTTGCCTTGTACATCAACATTAGCATCTCTGAATGCCAGAAGTACTGTCAATAAATTAATTTTAAATGCCCATTGAGCTCTATAGCCATTGGCCTAGTAGACCTGCCAAGGCCCCATCAGTGCAGCTACCAGGCAAGTAGAATCATAGAATCGTTTTGGTTGGAAAAAGACCTTTAAGATCATTGAGTCCAACCATTAACCTAACACTGCCAAGTTACCACTAAACCACGTCCCTCAGCACCACATCTACATGTCTTTTAAATACCTCCTGGGATGGTGATTCAACCACTTCCCTGGGCAGCCTGTTCCAATGCTTGATAACCCTTTTGGTGAAGAAATTTTTCCTAATATCCAATCTAAACCTGCCCTGGTGCAACTTGAGGCCATTTCCTCTTGTCCTATCGCCTGTTACTTGGGAGAAGAGATTGATCCCCACCTCACAACAACCTCCTTTCAGGTAGCTGTAGAGAGCGATAGGATCTCCCCTAGGAGACTCCCCTCAGTCTCCTTTCCTCCAGGCTAAACAACCCCAGTTCCTTCAGCCACTCCTCATAAGACTTGTTCTCTAGACCCCTCACCAGCTTCGTTGCCCTTCTCTGAACATGCTCCACTTTTATACTTTTATACTCTGCCTTGCTCCTACCAAATATTTGATTTAAAACCAGGGATTTTTGCATAAATTAGAGGTGGGTTTTACTGTTTGTTGACTAAATTAGGTGCTAACTCACAGAATCAAAACAAGTGTAATCTAACTTTCCTGAACAGGGTGTTAATATTTTCCGCATTGTTTATCGATATTAAGAAATCTTTTGAGTGTCTGGATTAAAAATGCATATAAGTAAAGAAAGGGGGAAATCTTACTTTCTTTGGATGACCTCTATGGGGTATTATATTTCTAAGAAAATTTGCCTGGGAGTGAGAGTTAAATCTCCAGAATTTCCCCACCACCACCACTGCTGTATGATATGTGGTAAAAACCACAATGTGTTCAGAGTGTACTGGTAGAAGTCTTGTGTTCAGCGTCACACGATTGGGTAATTCTGAGATGCACTAGATAATTCTCACAGGTGCTGGTCTAACTTTGAAAGTTACCAGCAACAATATCCTGTCCTGACATATAACAAAATATATGGCCCACGTGCTAAAAGTCTATAAGCTGTACTTCTTTGAAATGACCGCTGTAGATGATGAATCTTACATGTGTTTATTTGTCACTTCATAATCTGCAACTCCCAACGTAGTGCAGAACACCATGACCTCTAATACATTTACTTTGTCAGAACTGATAAAAAGTTAAAAATTAGCTTTCTGAATACAGATAAATCCTTGATTGCCCCCCATGTTTTTATATAGTCATTCTACTTACTAAAATGAAGACAACTGTGTTATCCCTTATATTTTCCATTATGTTTACCTAAATAGATAAGTAAATAATACATCTGAATTGAAACAGTTTTCATCAAAAGCAGTGAAGAAGATCTTTTCTGAGATGCTGCCAGATTGTGCAGAATCTTCCATGTTCTGTGGGTGACAGCTGGACCACTGGATATTCAGAATCCTAACAAAAGCTTTTTGGTTTGACATTTGAAATAATTTGATATTCATACCTTGAGCTACAGAAAACATGTCACTGTAAACAGCTGCTGGAATGATGGGATTTGGCAGATCCAGGAGATATCTCTTGAGAGCATCTGATAAAGTATGCACATCAAATGTCTTTAAATCCAACAGAGAGGCATCTAAAGGGAAAGAGCAACATACTTTTTAAACATTAAAAACTAGAAGAAATACATATGCTCATGATATTAATGCTTTACACCAAGTCAAAACTGCTAACTTATATCTGGTTTATGGGGAACAACTTGTAAGAAAGAATCTAAGACACCAAAACACATCTTTGAGATGAAGAACGTACAGTGCTCAACACCATGCCTAGGCCTTTGGCATCTGATGAATCAAATGGCTTCCAAAGCTGTGTGGCCTTCTGTCATATACAGTGCAGGGCTGAAGTCAGAATAATGGTAGTGACTTGCTGTAAATTGGCAGTGTTATGGAACATCAGAGTATTTTTAACAGGTCTTTGCTTTACCTGTAAATATTTTGAGTAAGAAGTAAGTTTTAATCAAGGGTTTGGGCAAATGCAGCTTCTCTACTGGTAGCTACTTCTATTATGACTGGAAGCTTGATTAACAGCTTGGGACCCCAAGTCTGTAAATATTTATGTGAGTTGAAACAAATATACATGTGCAGAACTGGGTCCTTGGTGTTTTATGCAGCAGTTAGGATTTATCTTGTAAAACCTGGTATCCTTCCAGCATAGTTATGACTTGGGTTAAGGTTTGGGAGTGTCACATTGTGCTGGTTTTGGCTGGGATACAGTTAATTTTCTTCATAGTAGCTAGTATGGGGCTAGGACTACTTGTTAGAATTGGAGCAAGGAATATCATCAGCAAAAATAAAAATAGGAAAATATAGAAATGCTTACTTAATGCAGGCAAGATTAGGTTTCGTCTTAAAATGTGAAACTGGTGCAGTAAAGTACTAAACGTATTATATTATTCAGAACCAGCTCATCTATAAGTTGAGTAGGGGAGCAAAGAAAACAGGATCCGTCTGACCACAAAATCTGTATAAGTGCTTTAAAGAGAACTGTACTTACCACATTCAAGAATTTGTCTTAATTCTGCTGAGCTGCTTGAGCCTTGTGTTCCATACAAAGTTGAGCACTCCAGACCTTCAAAACAAAATCGATGGGATACATTAACATTCCAGTTACTGTTCCCATGAAACAACATACTTCTGTTTTCTTCAAATAAGTACTTATAGTATAAATTAGCAATATTCTCCCCACCATCCTTCTACCACCTACTGCACTAAGGAACATGATTGCTTTTTAAGGCTGTAAGACACCTCTTTGTACCTGCAAACTGCTGGATCTGCAGAAAGAGCTGGCCAAGGAAGATCAGAGATACCAGCAGTCCCATATATTCTGTAAAACTTTCCATGGGCTGACTGTAGAAGGCCAAGACTAGGAAACAGATTCACATACCCTAGGGAAGAAAACAGCTTGCAGGAGCAACATGGGAGCCAGATCTTCCTTTACATTCTACATGCCAGCTGGAAACACCAGGTCCTTCAGGTGGATAAGTGAGAAGTCTGAGTCATGATACCCCACGGGAATGGGACAGGGGCATGACAAAAGCTTTGACGCATCCTAATTAGCTTTAAAGATTTAACTGAGACTTATAAGTTTCAAATGTGCCTAACCTTTGGTACCCTATGCAGTCAACAGAGACAGTGAGTCCCTTCTATGGGACAGGTAACTCTTAGGCCACCTTCGATTATTCGTAGAGCCCATAACCTCACAGTGTATGTAGGATGAATGTCACATCACTGATGTGAGAGAAAATGTCTGTATATGCCACATAATATGTCTGAGAATCCATATGAATAAAAGACACCAATACAATGTTTTCATATGAAAGATACTGTTTACTACTTCCCTACTTCAGAGAAAATACAGAAGACACAAAGAAAGAGACCATACCCAAGGATGCAGAGCACTAACAATTTAATAGCATCACTAGCGTTTCCTAGAAGCAGTGTTTGCTTATGCAAACTGTTGCTAAACATTACCCCTAGCAGCTCTAGGAAGGGGAGATGCCAGCTCTGGATCTGATTCTGCAGTCTTGGTTCACACAAATAAAAAAAAAATCCTCGGTAGATCATTCTTCAGCCTACCTTTCTTTTCAATTGTTTCCACTATCTTGATGAGGATTGGTGGAGCAACATCAGGAGGTGCAAACTGTTCCGTAAGATCTGGAAGTGAAAAAGCTGTAAAAGAAAAGAAGAAAAATAAGCTAAGCTACAGTTAAATGAAATTTCTGTTTATGAAAGTCTGAACAAACATCCCACTTGTCAGGCCTAAATGAGAACACTCTGCAACTAATCAGAAATAAAAAAAAAAACAAACAACAATGACAACTGCATTTTTACAGCATTTTCTTTAAGACACCTCAGTCAGTCCTAGAATCACCCTCCATATTACCTAGGAAAAGAAAATACAATAAAAGTTTGCAACTTATGGATGGGCAGAAATACAGTGCAAGGATGAAAATTAAAAAATCTTTTGGTCTAAAACATTTACATCCAGTGTGCTGGGAGTTGCTGATCCCCTGGGTAAAACACACTTACAAAAGCCTGAAATAGCAGTAGAAACAAGTATTTCATTGTATTGGGTCTGCATGGCAAGGTTTTGGTAGCAGTGAGGGCTACAGGGGTGGCTTCTGTGAGAAGATGCCAGAAGCTTCCCCCATGTCCGATAGAGTCAATGCCAGCTGGCTCCAAGACAGACCCAACGCTGGCCAATGCTGAGCCAATCAGCGATGGTGATAGCACCTCTGTGATAACATATTTAAGAAGGGGGAAAAACTGCTGTGCACAAGTAGCCAGGAGAGGAGTGAGAATATGTGATAGAAACAACTATGCAGACACCAAGGTCAGTGGAGAAGGAGGGGGAGGAGGTGCTCCAGGCGCCAGAGCAGAGATCCCCCTGCAACCCGTGGTGAAGACCATGGTGAAGAAGGCTGTCCCCCTGCGGCCCATGGAGGTCCGCAGTGGAGCAGATATCTACCCTGCAGCCTGTGGAGGACCTCACGCTGGAGCAGGTGGACTCACCCGGTGGTGCTGCGACCCTGTGGAGAGCTGTCTCCCATGGGAGGGGCCCCATGCTGGAGCAGGAAAAGAATGTGAGGAGGAAGGAGCAGCAGTGACAACATGTGATGAACTGATGAACCCCCATTCCCCATCCCCCTGTGCTGCTCTGGGGCGGTGGGGGGAAGTAGAGAAAATCAGGAGTGAAGTGGAGCCTGGGAAGAAGGGAGGGGTGGGGGGAAGGTGTTATAAGATTTATTTTTATTTCTTATTATCCTACTCTGATTTTGATTGGCAATAAATTAAATTTCCCTGAGTCGAGTCTGTTTTGCCCATGACGGTAATTGATGAGTGATCTCTCCATGTCCTTATCACAACCCATGAGCTTTTCGTTATATTTTTTCTCTCCTGTCCAGCTGAGGAGGGGGAGTGATAAAGCAGCTTGGTGGACACCTGGCATCCAGCCAGGGTCAACCCACCACATTCATACTTGTACAAAAGCTCAATGATAACTTCTGTTTGTTTTCATTTTTTCAAACATGATAGTTTTAATGGTATAGTTGTCTTCAAGCAAAAACTTCCTTTTCTAGAATGACTGGTTAAGAATAAATAGCAGTATAATCATAAAGGAACATTTTTCAGATTCAAACAAACCTGCATATAGATTTTATACAACGTCAGTTTTCACACAATGCAGTTTCTTCACTGAGAGAATATACTGCATAAAGGAATGTTCTGGCTCTGTGATGTAAGAGATGATCTCTAAATGCACTGTTTTTGCTAAAAGAGTAATTCAAAAGTTTTAGAGCAGTCCTGTTTAACTCTTGGAAAGCAAGAATTTTTACATAAAGATATTATTAAACTACTGTCAGAAACATCTGGCATACTTTGATGGGTTATGATTGACAAACAAAGCTTAATCATTGAAGTAAAAGTTGCAAGTTGCCTAAGCGATGGTGATCTCTGCCTGATTAAACTAATCATATATAGAGAACAATAGAGAACAATTCTTAAACACACATGCATGTATGTGCCTACATGCATATGCATACATACGTGCACACATACACAAACACTGTATTTCTAGAAGACTTAAACTGAACAAAATTTTGAGGATAATTAGAAGGAGAAAAAACCAGTAAAATATGAATACAGAGTTTTTAATGAAAAACTTTTACATAGCCAAAAAAATAAATATACCACACAACTGAGAAAGCAGACAATTTTGGCTAAGAATTTACCCCATTTTGGAAGCAGCAATTATATAACTTTCTAAAAATGCAAACAAATTAAAAGTGAGAAAGACAGAAAGGAAGGTACAGGAGAAGTTTAGAAGTGCAGAAAACTGAGGAAAGAAATGAAAGATAATAAATAATAATTATTTATGAACTAGTAATGGAAGTGGAGCATAGTGGGACACTGAGACATGTTTCTTGCAAAAAAACCCAAGAATGATGGTATGATAATGATGAAATACTTTCCAGTCCATTCATAACTGAGAAGGATATTAGAAAAACATCTGTTAGTTATAACAGTTTCACTTAGGAGGCCCAGAAAATGAGCATTCAGGAGTCCCAAAAGAGTTGCCTAAGGAGATCTCTGGCCTGCTGATTCTACTTTTTAAAGACTCGTGGAAAATCAGAGCAAATCCTGGGGATCAAGAGAGTTCTAATGCTCAACCCACACTCTGAAAGGACAAGTAAGATGACCCCGATGACTACGCACTAGTTACATTATCAATGCTGGGCAAAAAAAAAGGAAAACCTGATACTAGACTCATATGATAAAGCAATAAAAGACAGCACTATAACTAAAGATTGTCTGCATAGCCTTTTAGAGGATAGGTTTTGTTAAAAATCACACTTCTTCCTTCCTTGATGGCACCATAGATAGCTGAAAAATCTAAATGAGTAGGCATAATAAACTCTAAAATTTTGTCAGATAATTGACTTAGCTACATCTACATAAAGTGCTCTGTTTGTATTTACCTTTTAATCACAGTGTTATACTGACCAGCAGATCTCCAAATATAGTTATTAATGCAGAACAACCTACTCAGGGAAGGAATGGACTTTTCATCTCTTTAAGTCTTCAAACTACTTTCAGGTGCCATCCAGAACACCTCTTTTAGCATAACATTTGCTTTATCAAACACAAGTTGGGTTCAAATGGAAGACGCTGCAGTCCAAGCAGCCTCTGCTGAGGCATGCTGAAATACAGACCATTTGATTTGTAGTATTCAGGTCAAATAATTCCTTTTGACCCCAAGCCATGAATCTATCTTATGGTGAGGGCAAATCTATTAAAAGAATAAATGAAGGATCAGATCAGAGTCACATCAAAGGGAATGCTATGAATATATTCAAATTATGAGATACTAATAGACTCACAGAATGCTAAGGGCATAAAATGCATCCTTTACATGGTGGCAGAGGAAGAAAAGGTTTTAAGAACAGAGTTTACATATTTTTACTTATGAAAATAACTTTCTGCTCCATTAGGTAGCTAGTTACATTAAGAACCTTTCTCTGTCTTAAGTAACAGCAATGAAATTGCATCATCTCTGAACAAAGATGCTCATCCCATAATTCCAGCTGGAGGCAGCACAAAGCTAACCGTCTTAACAGTCTAAACTGAAATTGAGGAAAGAAAGCAGAGACGAAGAAGAAACAGAGACAGAGGATGGAAGTCAAATCTGAGAGACATTTGAAACATTTCAGGTGACAGCACGGCAGTTCAGGGATGGTCCACCCAGGGTACTGAGCTGCTATTCTTCATTTCAGGCAGCAGAGAGAACTATGCTTTCTCACGTTAACCAAACTGTGCCTTGAAACGATGGCAAGAGATACACTGCAAATGCCTATGAACAAGGTGTATTTAGAAAATTCCATTTCCCATGAGATTTAGATTTTCTACACAAGGAATAGAGTCCAGACAAACCAAAAAGTAGAACCTAGTTCAGAGGAAGACTTCAGTTCATGGGAAGAAGCCCTTGCAGGGTGAAGAAAGACACTACAGAAAACAGCTTGTCTCCATTGGATGTAAGGAATGGGGTGGATGTAGACCTTACCCAGATTACTTAAACAGAGTGCCTCATCCTGCAACCTACCTAACGCTCCATGCTTTTCATCTACACTTTAAGTAGGATCTTAGCTTATAAACTAGGTTTGCATTATAATCTGTTACTGAAACTCTTTGTTGTACAGTATTCTTGGATCAATAATATATTTAGTGAAAGACTTTTGGAAGCTACACATCCACCTTTATATTTATATAAAATCTATAATATGTCTACAGAACATATGTATGTAAAACAAACATCACATTGGTTAAAATGAAAGATTTCCAACACTCCTCTGCTACCCTAAAATATGCAATTGGAAAAATATTAAAATATTAGGAGTTCAGAGGATTTCTGATGTCTCTTCCTCCCTATACTCCATTCCTTTTCTCCAAAACTAGAAATTTCTACCAGAGACATTGCTGAAATTTTAGATATGAAAAGAGCATTTAAAATAATGACAATCTATTCCATACATACATAAATTGTAAAATACTTATGAATTTGACTGAAAACTCAGGATATTCACCTCTCTCTCAATACTATGCATATGCTGGTGAGTATAAACTCTATAGCAAAATGACACACACAAACACATACACACACAGAATGGCAGGAACAAAACCTGCAGTTACGTTCAACACAGCAATGACAGAACAATACATCTAAGACACACAGTTATAGTGCCCAGGAACACTGAAAAAAAACCCATTCACTTTAGCACGTAGGAGATGCCATTAACAGATTAAAATCACTTAACTTCCCACCTGTTCTAGGATTTCCGACTCATTGCATCATCTCCCATATAATTAAGTCATAGCATCAAACTGACTTGTACTTTAAGGTTCCCAACTTTTGCAAAAAATAGAAAATTATGTTCATTTAAAGTTGAAAGACACACATCTGTCAGAAAAAAAAAAAAAGAGAGACTTAACAGTACTCATAGAACTGAATCCAGTTTATAACAATTACACAGAAGACAGCCAAATCTGGGAACACTGCCCTTCTTCTTCAAAATGCTGACAGGAAATAGCAGAGGCTAAACTGAAGAAAACTACAGCTAATTTTGGAAAAAAAAATTACTCCCAGAGCCAGAATACAAGATATCCTTAAAGAAGGCCTGATTCTGGATTATGTGTTCCAGAAGAAAACTCAGTGTGCATATTAAGAGATCTACAGAGGGAAAGGAAAACTTTTCAGATAGGTCATGTTCATTAAAAGAGAATAAAGGCTCACATGCAACCTTCATTTAGTACCTGATTTCAAAAGTATTTTTTGCTTTGAAGCATGCTGTAGCGCAACACAGAGGTTTGGAGAACCAAATCCACTCTTAATAATCTGAGCAACTTTGTAGATCCCTTTGCTACAATCCAGTATCAGTTTTTCACTTAAAGCAATAATTTATTACCCAAATTCCTGTAATTTTATTGAAATCCCATGGTCTTCAAAATATTATGGTTCTGAAAAGCTGTCATACAATTTTCATGTCTTCTTTATAGTCACAAGTCTGGTAGTAGGTTTCCAGATAGTAAAGAAGCTTCTGATGACACATGATAAAAGCTGGATTTTCCACTAGCTCTATTTTTACCTTGCCACAGTGAGAACCAATGAGATGAACCACAAGTCATGGTTTGCTCCAATCTGTGAGCTCCTTACTCGCCCTAACATAGACAGGCCTGAACAGCTCTAAGGCAATGGCAACATGTGGGAGATAAGAGCATACCTTATGTTCAAGGGTTGCCAACACAGATACAAAGTGCAAGATTAAAACAGCACACAGCTGCATCTTTTGGAAGGGTTCAGAAGGGTAAAAATTTAGAAGGGTAAAAATATTTGGAAGGGTTTGGAAGGGTAAAAAAAGGTATTTTAGAGTTAGCACCTGGCAACGACAAGTGGAAATTTAAAGCTAGAATTTGGCTTCAGATGTTTCTGGGCCAAATCTTTTATTACTGCTAGAAAAAGAATGAAAATGAATATAAAAAAATGAATATAACTTAGAATGTAACAATACACATCACTGAAAGGGGTTTAATGTGTAATTATTTTACAGGAACTATATACTAACATTACTTGAATTTAGCTCTGAATCAAGATTACTCCATGCATGTTGTTCTTTTTTCAGAAACAGCATTTAAGGTTGTGCTTACATATTGCATTTGATAACAAAACAGCTGTACATAAAAGTCTAATACTTGAGAGTGTAGGTCTTAAAATGACCATAAGTGGCTTATCTGCATGTATACTCTTCATGCATGCAACTGTATCCACTAAAATAGTGAATTATGCGTTCATATATTTACACATATTCTTGTTTGAAAGTCATACAATATGTCCAAATGTGAATGGTTTGACCAGCACTGAAATTAACTATAATAAACATAAGCATATTAATTAGTGTTGACGCGGAAGCACGGACAGATACACCACGACCAATATGATCAGGGTAAATGCCACTTTATTGCACAGATAGCTCAGCTAATATAGACAATTTTCTCCCGCGCCACGCAACACTCAAGCAATAATTGGTTACATGCATAGTTCAAACAAGCATCTCTACTATATGATTGGCTAGCCCCAGCTGTTCACTCACCTAGTTATCTACTTCTATGTTTTAATTAAAATCCTGCTTATCAGTACATTCAGCAACAGTTCTTTCCTCCCTCAACATAACTCAGACGTTCACAAAACACAATTTGACCTTCGACATTCCTTGAAGCTTACACTGTCGTCAACAAGTTCTCAGTGCTTGGGGTGCTCACAGGGTGACCATTGATCTCTAAAAATTCTCCCACAAATTAGCACAGAAGAAGCAATGCAAAAGTAAGGGTCATTGTCAAGCAAGTTGTGATAATGCCTCCAAAAAGATTAGCCAGTAAACTATAACAAAACAATGGCAGATCAAGCAAAATACTTTTGCCAGTGGCACCATCAGTGGCATAATGCATGACAAGGTGTGGACAATGGAAGATTTTCCAGAGTTCTACTCCTGCTTGCTATTGAAAATTCTGGGAAATGCAGGAGCACGCCTTCTTGACTGAAGTGCTGTTATTTCAGGAAATAAGCAGTTATGCACTCTACCAAGTATGGGAAATAGAATCCAAAAAATGTTTCACTATTATTACCCATCTTCCCTGAAACAGTATCTGAATTTTAATAAGGATCCATAATGGCTGAATTTAATTGCTTGTCAGTATATGATGTCAAATTCAAATAAAGATGCATTGGAAAAAAGGGCAGTTTGGAATTCCTGCATATCCTTTAAGGCAGTGGTATGAATTGAGGCAGTCCTGTGTACTGGAATGTGCTTACTGCTAGCAACCTCCAGATCAGAGAGACAGCAGTGCTTCAGAAGATTGCACTGAGAACATACCAAAAGCTGTGGCTGTGGAAACCTGATCAGTCTCACCTCTGTGCCTGGCAAGATCATGGAGCAGATCCTCCTGGAAACTCAGCTAAGGCACATAGAAAACAAAGAGGTGATTGGTAGCAGCCAACATGGCTTCACCAAGGGCAAGTCATGCCTGACACATTTGGTGGCCTTCTACAAGGGGGTTACAGCACTAGTGGACAAGGGAAGAGCAACTGATGTCATCTGCCTGGACTTGTGCAAAGCGTTTGACACTGTCCTGCATGACATCCTTGTCTCTAAATTGGAGAGACATGGATTTGACAAATGGACTACTCAGTGGATAAGGAACTGGCTGGACGGTCACACTCAAAGAGTTGCGGTCAACGGCTCAATGTCCAAGTGGAGACCAGTGATGAGTGGTGTTCCTCGGGGGTCGGTACTGGGACCTGTACTGTTCAACATCTTTGTTGGTGACATGGACAGTAGGATTGAGTGCACCCTCAACAAGTTTGCTGATGATAGGGGCAAGTCATGCCTGACAAATTTGGTGGCCTTCTATGACAGGGTTATAGCGTTAGTGGATAAGGGGAGAGCAACAGATGTCATCTACCTGGACTTGTACAAAGCGTTTGACACTGTCTCACAAAACATCCTGGTCTCTAAATTGGAGAGACACAGATTTGATGGATGGACCACTCAGTGGATAAGGAACTGGCTGGATGGTTGGTTGTGGTCAACGGCTCGATGTCCAAGTGGAGACCAGTGACGAATGGCATTCCTCAGGGGTCAGTACTAGGACCAGTGCTGTTTAACATCTTTGTCGGCAACATGGACAGCAGGACTGAGTGCACCCTCAGCAAGTCTTCCGATGACACCAAGCTGTGTGGAGCGGTCAACACGCTGGAGGGGAGGGCTGCCATCCAGAGGGACTTGGACAGGCTTGTGCAAACCTCGTGAAGTTCAACAAGGCCAAGTGCAAGGTCCTACATCTGAGTCACAGCAATCCCAAGCACAAGTACAGGCTGGGCGGAGAATGGATTGAAAGCAGCCCTGAAGAGGACTTGGGGGTGTTGGTGGATGAGAATCTCAACATGAGCTAGCAATGTGCACTCACAGCCCAGAAAGCCAACCACGTCCTGGGCTGCATCATAAGAAGCATGGCCAGCAGGTCGAGGGAGGTGATTCTACCCCTCTACTCCGCTCTCGTGAGACCCCACTGTGTCTAGCTTTGGAGTCCTCAGCACAAGAAGGACATGTACCTGTTGGAGCGGGTCCAGAGAAAGGCTACGAATATGATCAGAGGGCTGGAGCACCTCTCCTATGGGGACAGCCTGAGAGAGTTGGAGTTGTTCAGCCTGAAGAAGATAAGGTTCCAGGGAGACCTTATAGCAGCAATATCTGAAGGGGGCCTACAAGAAAGCTGGAGAGGGACTTTTTACAAGGGCATGTAATGATAGGACGAGGGGTAATAGCTTCAAACTGGAGGAGGGTAGATTTAGAATAGATATTGGGAAGAAATTTTTTCACTTTGAGGGTGGTGAGGCACTGGAACAGGTTGTCCAGGGAAGTTGTGGATGCCCCATCCCTGGAAGTGTTTAAGACTAGGCTGGATGGGGCTTTGAGCCAACCTAGTCTAGTGGAAGGTGTCCCTGCCCATGGCAGGGGGGTTGGAACTTGATGATCTTTAAGGTCCCTTCCAACCTAAACCATTCTATGATTCTATGAAACCTGAGTTCAGATCCTGTAACACTGGAAAGCACCAGGATGTGCCTCCACACAGGTGACAGCACAGCCCGATGCTTCTCACAGCCCTGTGTTGGCAGCTGGTCCAGATGCAGAGCCTCAGCCTCAGCACCTGCTTTCATCAGCTGGGGAAGAATGGCCACACAAGCCTCACAATCCATCAGAGATTGACTCTTACTGACATAAAACTCATAACTATTAGTGAGAGGACATTTCATGGTCCGTTATATGTTTCTTTACAGTCTTAGGAAGCAGCAAGTTTCTGCAGAAACTTTCAGTAGAACAGTATAAAAGAGGAAAAAAACCCAAACCCTGTGGAGAAAGCTTCCATAGAGATCTGGGCTTTAGGTTCAATGCCAGACCAAGACAGATTCTGGTATAAATAAATACCAGAGAGAAGTTCAACCTGAGATTTGAGGACCGTAACCTTGCCTTGGCATTTGTAATTTTAGAGAGCCTAATGGCATTTACCAAAAGAACAAGGAAATACATTACTTAGAACTGTCTGCCTGGTATTAGCAAAAGGTTTTCAGTGGGCAAGGATGAAAGACAAGAAGGTGAGAGTGAAGACAAAGAAGTTTATGTCACTGTGTGTCATAGATAAATTGAGGACTGCAATAGATAGTAAATTGAGCTGCAACTGTTGGAAAAGAAAGACTTCTCCTTAGACCCTCCTGACCTAAGATGATTTGGGTTTGGCTATAGTTAAATTCTCCCGGAGGCTAAAAGCATCACTGAAAACGGCAGGAGGAAAAGCTGTTCAGGGCTCAACCACGTTCTCCAGTACTTGTTTCATTAGAAATATTTGAAAAGACAACACTATTAATGGAAAAATATGAAAGAGATTTAAGCTTCATTGAATTTGATACATAATTACATGTGGCTTAATAAGTCTGTCTGCTATTACTTGTCTTTTATTTTTATCAGATGTCTTCAATCAGGCAGACTGCAGACTCAGAATACCACAGAAGCCTTGGCAGCTAAAGGAGACCAGATCCAGGAGAAATGAAAAGAGGTGAAGACTATATCCCAGCACTAGAAAAAGAAATGATCTGGCCCACCAACACTATTAGCCTTTGGGCTCACAAGAAACCCATTTTTACATAGGCAGGAAAAACATCTGTGAGTCAGAATTTATTGTGATACGAATGATCCCAAAGCTATGAAAAGCTTCTAGGAAAGATGGGGACAAACATTTTATCAGCGCCTGTTGTGATAGGACAAGGGGTAATGGTTTTAAAGTAAAAGAGGGAAGATTCAGACTAGATATAAGAAAGAATTTTTTTACAATGAGGGTGGTGAAACACTGGAACAG
>NW_009649442.1:32371-32947 GCF_000708025.1 Charadrius vociferus | reverse complement strand
CAAAAACCCCCGCAGCCGCTCACACAACTCCCACAGTCGTGGAAAAAGAAATTGTCAGGGCAAAACTCGTGGGTTAAAAGAGTGCAATTTAACAGAACAGCAAAAGGAAAGATGAAAACGCGATTACAGTACCGCTGCGAAGCGCATCGACCTGACCCGAACCACCGCAGCCTACCTCCAAGTGGCAACTGCTCTCCTCGCTCCTGCTAGCTCCTCTTATACACCTAGACCGGGCATGGGTCACGTGGTATGGACTACCTGCCCCCTGCCGGCTCCTGGGGAGATTAACCCCATCCCTGCCGGAACCAGGACATTATCCACCCCTTATTCCATACCATCTGTGTCATGCCCAGATCTTACAGTTCCCATAGTCTGTGGGCCATACCTCCAACGTGTCCATTGAACTCACTTAAAATGTCCATTAAACTCACTTAGTCCATGATTGTAGGCTCCATCTGTGAGAACAGTCTCTCAGGTCACATGAGATGGTGTGTGGTGCTGGACGGGTGTATGCTGATGCAGTCTATGCCCATGGTCCAAGATTGAAGATGTTGATCTCAAGGGGGTTGCTGGATG
>NW_009649442.1:19144-26828 GCF_000708025.1 Charadrius vociferus | reverse complement strand
CTCTTTTTCCCCTGAGGGTCTTGCATGGTACTGAGCAGTGTTTGGTAGATACTGGCCAGGGCCCAGCACAGTGCCGTAAGTTGTGCCTCTCTGGAGTAGCCACAGCATTTTTCTTTTAAATATTCTATTACTTTATCAGGGTCCTGGAGTTGTTCGAGGGTGAAGTCCCAAACCATTGGAGGTGAGAAATTCTCTAGATACCTGCCCATGTTCTCCCACATGCCATGCCACCCCTGACTATCCAGCCTTGGGGCAGATCTCTGGGTGGTAGACTTAAGCAGTTGCTTAACCCTAAACAAGATCTGAAAAACATTCAGCAGGCATAGCAATAGAAACATGCTGGTTTGAGCATCCCAAGGATATTCAAAGTTCTCAAGAGGTGTCATATCTGGCCCAAAGGAGAAAAGGGAGGCAAAAGAGCTGGGGAAAGTATCTCCCCCTGTTTCTCCCATAGATTGGGTGATATTATTAATAACTTCTGAAAGATGATAACCAAGGTATGGACAAGACAGCAATACTGCATAGACACCCCAACAAAGCCACTTCAATAGTGATGTTATCATATCATAAGCTGATATTGCACATGACAGCAAAATTATAGCCCTGATCCCTCTCCCCGAGATAACAAAGAGCATCACAGGGAGTACATAGAGCATATAAGAATTTGCAAAGCACAGTCACGCAAACAAACGAAGCAACATTGTAAACAGCAACTATCTAACCAATATGGGAAATGGATACAAGAAATTTGTTATTGCAACCCTTCGAGGCCCCACGTTGGGCGCCAAAAAGAACTGTCGTGGTTTGGCCTCAGCCAGCAACAAAGAACCACACAACCGCTTGCACAACTCCCACAGTCGTGGAAAAAGAAATCATCAGGGCAAAACGCGTGGGTTAAAATAATGCAATTTAACAGAATAGTAAAAGGAAAGATGAAAACACAATGACATTACCACCACTAAACGCACCAACCGGACCCAAATTATCACAGCCCACCCCTAAGTGGAAACTGCTCTCCTGTCCCCGGCTAGCTCCTCTTATAGCCCGGGCATTGGTCACATGATATGGAATACCTGCCCCCTGCCGGCTCCTGGGGAGATTAACCCCATCCCTACCGGAACCAGGACACCAGGGAAGTTGTGGATGATGCCTCATCACTGGAAACATTCAAGGTCAGGTTGGACAGGGCTCTGAGCAACCTGATCTAGTTGAAGATTTCCCTGCTCATTGCAGGGGGGGTGGACTAGATGACCTTTAAAGGTCCCTTCCAACCCAAACTATTCTATGATTCTATGAAAAGGAATAGAGAAATGATGCCTGCTGGTGAACTTAGGTGACTGGAGTACAACTGGGAAGCTGGATGGAAATACCGCTGATTCTAAATTCCTGTCAGAAAGCCCTACAGTACTATGCAGTCTGCCCAGTTTACTTCTTCCATCAGTCAGTAGGTGTTGAGTATGAACTAGAGGATGAAGTGACAACTTTATTCAGATGTTCTTTGTTAATGGTATGCTGAAAATTTTAGCCACAGAAGGAAATACAAATCTGTACTAGAAAAATGGTTCATCACATCAACTGTCAGCCCTCTTTTTCCTTTGTGATGGAGAAACACCTGAATAAAGCAGAACACCTTCCCTAGGACATCTCAATGACAACATTTAACTCCCACAGATAAACAGTACTCTGTTAGCATGCTTCTGGACTTCAAATAGCTTTTTAAAGCATTCATATTTCTGCTGTAATCCTACATTAGTAATAGAGTGACAAGTACTTTTCAAACAAAGATGATTAGGGGATTGGAACATCTCTCCTATGGAGAAAGGCTTAGGGACTTGGGTCTCTTTAGTCTAGAGAAAAGAAGATTGAGGGGGGATCTTATTAATACTTACAAATACTTAACGGGAGGATGCCAGGGGGATGGGAACAGTCTTTTTTCAGTGGCGCCCAGTGATAGGACTAGGGGTAATGGGCATAAACTTGAACATAGGAAGTTCCATCTTAACATGAGAAGGAACTTCTTTACTTTGAGGGTAGTGGAGCACTGGAACAGGCTGCCCAGAGAGGTGGTGGAGTCTCCCACTCTGGAGACATTCAAAACCCGCCTGGACGCTGTCCTGTGCAACCTGCTGTAGGTGACCCTGCTCTGGCAGGGGGGATGGACTAGATGATCTCCAGAGGTCCCTTCCAACCCTACCCATTCTGTGATTCTGTGATTCTGTGAAGGGGCTTACTCCAAAAGATGATGACTGCAGGAGTTTTCACCAATGTGATCTTCTGAACTCCAGTCAATCCCAATGTACTGCTCAAAATGCAAAGTGAGCATCTGTAGAATCCTGTACGAGGTAGGTACTGACAACACTGACTATAAGCTTGAAAAAGGGCACTTCAAAACGATTTTTGTGGAAAAACGTACACAATTTATTAGAATATATGTGGTACATAACAGAATAAGGCCATGCAGTCATTTTTCCAGGAGGACAAATATATGTTTATTATGATTAGGCCATTTATAGTCCAACCCACTGAATCTACCGGTGTCAGAATAGAAACTGAATGTTACTTCATTTTATCCTGGCTACACATAATATGTGGAAAAAGACAGTCACCTGGATAAATCAATGCTGTGACTGAGACAAGTCAAATACTTTCCAGGGTTATCAGCACAGATACGCAAGCAATGATCTGACTGATAAAATATCATGTGCATGGTGATTATGCAGGAAGTTTGGGGGCCTGGGAGAACTAATTCCTCTCTTCATCCCCATTTATAATGTTGCACCAGCTGCACTTTCAGGGCTAAGGAGAATAAGAGGCAACTATTGAAACAAAGGGGAAACAACCCTAGGCAAATACAAATTAGTGCAAGAAAATAATCTATAAAAAATAAATGGCAGAACTAGACAGAACAAAGCTTTGATTTGATATAGAAAGTCATACTTTATAATGTACCAATTCTCCAGAAAGAAATCTGGAGTCTCTTTACTCTTCTCTGACAAAAATGAATGCTTGTCACAGAGCTGCTGTGTTAATCATCAAAAAATTCCTCTAAGACAAAACAAAATGAAAGTGCAGAGAGAAAGAAAAAAAAAAAGACTGTCTGACTTGAGGAAAGTTTAGCTTCACAAATATGCAGAAAAATAAAACCACCAAGCAACAATAGTGTAGAATACTATATTCCTTTAAAATAGTTTAATACTTTTACTAGTAGCTGCTAATCATGTTTCACACCTATTAATTTAATGTTTCATAAAGCCCTATTTCTATCATCTGTTGAAAGAGAAGTGATACTGTCTGTACTGGGGGAGAATTATGTACATAATATTATATCAGATTAAACCTCAGTAACTTTATGAATTATGAGCTGTCAGGCACTTTTCTCATCTGCTACAGAATATACTTAGAAATAGGAGCTACAACAGATGTTCTTTGTTGGCTTCAACTAAAGCACAGATAATTTTTAAAAAGCAGCCTGTAGTTAAGACTGTTGTATAGACAGTATTCTGCTTCCTCCTATGGGTGAAACAAGCAGCCCTGTTCTGAGGAAAAAACTGTAAGAGTTAATATTTTTTTCCTTAATAAGTGCAACATATTCTAGCATGCAGTAAACTCCTATATAATGCCACACCTAATGCCTGAATTGTTTTGCAAAAGAAAAACCTCCCAAAAAACAAGGACATGATGGGAAAACCATCTGTTTATTCAATTGTTCTTTCAAACAGGTGTGAGATAAGCAGAAGCATTAAAATAAGAAATAAGCAAGAACGTAGTAAAAGAAGATTCATTTCTGCTTCTAAGTAGAGGAGGGCACTCAATAAGCTGAGGAGCCCAGAGGGGGCCCAGGACAGACACCGCTGGAGCTGAACCCTGAGCTGATAAAGGGGAACTAATTAAATGTTTCAAAATGAGCATCTGTGTAATAATAGTGTGTCTTGTAGTAGCTGGTAGAATGTGTAACAAGTTGCTTGCTTATCTTGGAAGTTGCTAAGTTGCTTATCTCGCTAAGGGGTTCAGAGACAGGAACCAAGGCCACAGAGACGGGCCAAAACCAGACTTGCGGTGTGGCTAAGCTCCAAGAACGATCTGAGCATGCTCGACAGGCAAAAGTTACTCGCGGTGACGAAGAGGAGCCTCCTTACTTCATCGCTGCGACCCTCGACGACCACCATAAGAAAGTACTGCTCAGACTCGCGTAGGCGGAAAACTAATTTACATGTGAAGCGGGAACAGATAATGCATATGCATGAGTATTTTGCAACATATACTGAATATGTATAGAACAGTAGCATAAATGTAAACCCTCGCTTTGTACCGGCACGCACGATTGTGGTGGGGCGACCCCCCGTGCTGCCCAGCGCTGAATAAAACATATCTACTTTGCAACTTTCTAAGTTGTGCGGAGTCTATTTTCCACATGTCATTTTGGCGAGCCAGCCAGGAGGCTCTCTGCTTGGCCGCAGGATCGACTGTGGAGCGGACGCCCCTAGGCGCACCCTGGGCACATTCCTCGGAGGAGCCTCCACTCCCAGCCGCTCACCAGCGGGAGTAGACAACAACCTCCTGAAGCCGCGGACAAACGGTATGTTTAAGAGGGGGGCCAGTAAGTCATAGGGGACGCCCACGCTTGGCCAGGGCCACTGGTAAATCGCGCAGAAACGTCTGGTGTACAGCATAGTCCCCGTATGGGAGAGGGGTACCCAAAGGATTTGCTGACCGATAGAGCGGCTGCTAGCGATCTTGGGAGTAGATCGAGTGAATCTGAGGTTATCACTGCATCCCGATAATGGGAGCCAGGACGGACCTGCTAATGACTGTATAAGAAGTAGGTGAAGGGTAAGCGAGCCTCAAGGTTATCGCTGCATCCCGATAACGGGAGCCAGGAAGGACCTGCTAATGACTGTAAAAGAAGCAGGAGAAGGGTAAGCGAGCCTCATATAATTTGCAGCTGCTGGAGGGATAACAACTAGAGTTGCATACTTTACCTATGAAACTCCCGGGTATTTTATGTTAAGAGTGCTTGTGTGTGTGTGTTTTCTGAAGTGTGCATGAGACGCAACGAAGTTGCAAAGTGAGTGCGGAGTCCTGATCCGCGGATCCGAGTTCTCCGCGAGGAGACCAGCCAGAGATGGATGAAGCAGACGAAGCAATTGAATCATTTAATTCAAAGTGGAGAACGAGGGGTCTCTCCTCAGATGGTTCGGACTTGAGTCCTGGGAATACCTGAATGAGGGAGGAGGTTGGGTAAGATGGGGAGAGAACTTAGTTTATATGAAAGGAGTTTATCTTACACCTATTAGTCACATTGGGACTTGATTGGGAACAAGCCATTGTGGATACCCTCACCGACCTTACAGATTTGAATCCCTCAATTAATGGGTGTTCTGGAGCGATCCCTTGTCTTGAATGCGGAGTAACCTCCTTTCATAATCTAGATGGCAGCTGGCACCAGAGTTGGGTACTATTGGTGTGACAGTTGCGGAAGGAAGTGGTATTGTTCGCCTAGGAGAAGGGGGCCAGAGTGTCTCAAGTGTCGATCCTCGAACACTCCTTTGTATAGCCAAAACCAGAGTCAGCAAGCTGCCAACATATTAAAACTGGTTTGTGGAAAGAAAAGTTTAGTTTTGGAAATTTGGGATGTGTGGGAGGAGGATTGGGAACAGACAAAAAAGGTTGAAAAAAAAAAAAAAAGGTTTGCGTGGAAACTGAGAAGGTAGCGACGAAATGGGCAACAGTCAGGGAGGGATCCTTAAGAAAAGCCCCCGGAAAATAGGAAAACTCTCATAAAATATTGTAATCAGTGGTGGCCACTGTATAAGCTAGAAGATGGAGCTAAGTGGCCGCTGAATGGATCACTAGACTATAATAATCTTTTACAATTAGTGTTATCTTTGAGAAGAGAAGGGAAGTGGGATGAAGTATCATATGCAGATATGTTTTTTACCCTCCAAAACCACCCGGAGTGGCAAAGGAACTGTGGCATGGTGCCACCACAGGACCCCATGGTACTCGCTCTCGAGCGAGAAAATAACAAAGAACTTAAGAGTAAACTGAAGCGGTGCTGCTCGGCATGTAGTATTGGACAGAGGTATACTAAAGTAGAGAAGACTCACCGAGCATCAGAACAAGATCTAACTGATTTGCTTAAGCCTCCTCCTTGGTCACAGGCACAGGATGTGGATTCAGATAAAGCCTCCACCCCTCCGGACAGCCCTGTATCCTCCCGTACTAGGAAAAAACATGCCCCAGCAGTTTTACATGCACCGCTCCGAGAGGCGCTAGGGCCTGAGGGAGGGACGATGTTAATTAAGGTACCTTTTTCCACTACCAATTTGGAAGCATGGAAAAGGGTTGCCAAGGATTACAGGAATGATCCGATAAGTGTAACCAAACACTTCCAGTTTATTGTAAAACAACATAACCCCAATTGGAATGACATATAGTTACTATTAGAATATATGACAGAAACAGTAAAACAATTGATTCTAAAGGTTGCCGAGGACTTGGCTGAGGACCATTATAAAGTTACAGGAGGGGATGTGAAAGAATACCTCCCCCTGCAGGATCCAAAGTGGGATCCAAATAGGTCAGCACATATGGGAAGGTTACAAGCATATCGGGGTGGATTTCAAAGGGAATGGAAAGGGCCATTCCCAAGTCTATTAACTGGTCAGCATTATATGCAATCAAGCAAGGCCCTTCCGAATCACCATCTGAGTTCCTGGACCGACTGAGAGATGTGATGCGCCGCAGTACACCGCTGGATCCTGGGTCAGAGGTAGGAATACAGCAACTAGTTTCTCTCTTTTTGGGTCAGTCTACAGGAGATATTAGGCGCAAGCTCCAAAAGCTGCGTCCCACGGAGAGCAGAAATCTGGAAGTGCTACTGGATGAGGCATGGAGAGTGTTCAGTAATAGAGAAGAGGATTACAAATGGGGACAAAGAAGGGTGATAGTGGTCATCAGGGAAGAAGAGGAAAGAAAATAGAGACGAGGACTGCCCCGATTAGGCAGGGATCAATGTGCTTTATACAAAAGATTCGGCCACTGGAAAGATGATTGCCCAGAAAAGCGGAGAAATAAGGAAAAGGGATGGAAGAATCAGAAAGGAAGAGTGTTGGCCCACGGGAAGGTAGACTGACGGGGACCAGGGGAGTCTACCCTAGCAGATCCACTGGTTACAATGAAGCTAGGGGAGGAACAAAAGAAAGTAGAATTTTTAGTGGACACAGGAACTACGTATTCAGTTTTGAACCAAGTTTGATGCCCTTGGGAAATGACTATATTGTAGTAAAAGGGGCAACTGGCCAAAGTGAAAAGGTATATTTTTGTGAACCTTTGAAGTATAAATTAGGAAAACAATGGGGTTCCTGTATATGCCTAACTCCCCGAAGGCACTTTTGGGAAGAGATTTGTTGGAACAATTAGGCGCAGTAATTAAATTTGAAAGGGGAGAAATTACTCTGGAAGTAAATGACCGACAATATCTCCAAATAATGAGTCTGTCTCTAGCTAGTATACCCATGCAAGGAGAAATCAGCGAAGAAATCACAAATCAGGTATATCCCGGGGTATGGGCCACTGATGTACCCGGAAGAGCAAAAAATGCTTTACCTGTTGAGGTCAAATTTAAAGAAGGACGACAGCCAGTAAGAATCAAACACTATCCCCTGAGGAAAGAGGACAGGGA
>NW_009649442.1:14290-15836 GCF_000708025.1 Charadrius vociferus | reverse complement strand
GTCTATGCCAAGGATGCATGGAGCCTCTGGGCCAGTCACAATGGGATGCTTTTGCCACTCATTCCCAGTTAAGCTTACTTCAGCTTCCAGTACAGTCAACTCTTGGGATCCCCCTGTTACTCCAGAAATACAAATGGGTTCTGCCCCTCTGTAATTTGATGGTATTAAGGTACATTGTGCACCAGTGTCCACTAGAGCCTTATACTCCTGTGGCTCAGATGTGCCAGGCCATCGAATCCACACAGTCCAATAAACCCGGTTGTCCCTTTCCCCCACCTGGCTGGGGGCAGGGCCCCTCTAATCCTGATCATAGTATCCGTTATTCACTTGTTGCAGAAATGACTTGGAAGTCCCTTCAAGAGGATCAGAAGTAAGATCAGGCTTCCTACTTTGTCTGGGGAACTGCCTGCTGGAAACTGGAGTGGCACTTTTCCTGGAAGGATCCCCTTTTGTGATTGTTCTTCCTCGCTATTCATGTACACATGCCTGCAGGGTCGACGTAGGTTGTCCATCCCACCTCCTCATGTCCTCTCCATGGTCAGGCAGGTAAAACCACAGGGTGCCTTGTGGTGTGTACCCTCTATATTCTCTCTCTTGAGTAGAGAAACACCTACTCCTAATAGCTGAGATACTGACTCGTACGGGTGGGGAGTAGGACATATTCTCTTCGAGTTGCTGGACTTTCAGGGACAATTTCTCCCCAGCCAGGATGAGGGGGAAGAGAGACTTTATTTGTATTGCTGGAGTCAGCCAGGCACCTCATCCACTGTTGGTCCTTCTTCACCTTTCCATTTCATCACTGCCAAGGAGTTGGCTTACAACGATGGTGCGCTCTGTACAAACTTCCACTACATGGGCCTTGTGCACTGGACTTCATCAGGATCCGTGGGTAACTGTGGGTTATCTGGGTCATAGTAAATCATCTCCCGTACAGCTAATTCCCTCAGATACTGGATACCTTTTTCCATGGTGGTCCACTTGCTTGGACGACATACAACATCTTCATTGAAAGGGTACCTTTCTCTCACACTTGACAGGAGTCTCCTCCAGAGGCTGAGGGCTTGTGTCTTTTTCCCAATCGCCTTGTCAATGCCTGCTTCTCTAGACAGGGATCCCAGTTGCCTGGCTTCCCTACCCTCTAATTCCAAGCTACTGGCCCCATTATCCCAGCATCGGAGCAGCCAGGTGACAATGTGCTCACCAGGAAGTCGACTGAAATCTTTTCGCATATCTCGCAGCTCACTCAGGGATAGGGATCGGGTGATTATCTCTGGTTCTGTCTCTTCCTCCTGCTCCTTTGATGGCCCTGGTTCGTCATCATCCCTTACTATGCGAACTGACTTCTTGGTGTATTTCTTCTTCTGTATAGGAGCAACGGATACTGGCACGGGTTGATTGTCTGGTTCAGCTGCAGTGCTTGCCACCGGGGTTTGAGTGGCTGCATTGCCTGTCACCAGGGTTTCAGTGGCCACATTGCCTGTCACCGGGATTGGAGTGGCCGCATGGTCTGCCACCGGGGGTGGAGGGGCCGGCTTGGTTGGCCAAC
>NW_009649442.1:12156-13547 GCF_000708025.1 Charadrius vociferus | reverse complement strand
GTTCACCTCCAGCCCCTGCCACCGGGTTTGGAGTAGCTGCATTGTCTGCCACAGGGGTTGGAATAGCTGCATTGTCTGCTGGTCTACTTTCCCCCACTTTCTCCTGAAGGCGCTGCCTAATATCGAGCAGTGTTTGGTAGATACTGGCCAGGGCCCAGCACAGTGCCATAACTTGTGCCCCTCTGGAATAGCCACAGGATTTTCCTTTCAAATATTCTATCAATTTATCCTGTAGTTGTTCGAGGGTGAAGTCTCAAACCATTGGAGGTGAGAAGTTCTCTAGGTACCTGCCCATATTCTCCCACATCCCATGCCACCCCTGACTATCCAGCCTCGGGGCAGATCTCTGGGTGGTAGGCTTAAACAGTTGTTTAACCCTAAACAAGACCTGAAACACATTCAGCAGGCATAGCAATAGGACCATGCTGGTTTGAGCATCCCAAGGATATTCAAAATTATCAAAAGCTATCATACCTGGTCTGAAGGAGAAAAGGGAGGTGAAAAAGTTGAGGAAACTATCCCCTGCTGTTTCTCCCATAGATTGGGCGCGATTATTAATAAATTCCAAGAGACGGCATCCAAGGTATGGACAGGACAGCAATACTGCATAAACTCCCCAACATAGCCACCTGAACAGTGGTGTTATCATATCATAAGTTGATATTACACAGGACAGCAAAATGATAATCCTGTTCCCCCTCCCAGAGGTGACAAACAGCATCACGGGGAGTATATAGGGCATATAAGAATTCACGTAACAGCCATGAGAACAAAGCAACATTGTGACCAGCAACTCTTTAACTAATATAATGAATGCATACAACAAATTTCTTGTAACAAGGTCTGGTCAGATCTGTCATTATCTCAACCCTTCATGCCCCACATTGGGCGCCAAAAAGGCCTGTCGTGGTTTGTCTTCAGCCAGCAACAAAGAACCACGTGGCAGCTCGCTCAACCACCATAGCTGTGGGTGAGAATTGGAAAAAAAAAGGCAAAACTCGTGGGTTGAGATAAAGGCAGTATAACAGAACAGCAAAGGAAAGAGGAAAGCAACAGCAATAACACTGATGGAGAAATGTACAAACATGATTACTGTACCACCGCTCACCAACTTGCCCCAGGAAGCCCCAGCCCACTCCCAAGTGGCGACTTCCTGCCCCCTTCCCTGGCCAGTTCCCCCGGCCAGCTCCTCCCTATATAGTGGGCATGGCATTACATGATCTGGAATAGAATCATAGAATCATAGAATGGTTTAGGTTGGAAAGGACCTTGAAGATCATCAAGTTCCAACCCCCCTGCCATGGGCAGAGACACCTCCCACTAGACCAGGTTGCCCAAGGCCATGTCCAGCCTGGCCTTGAACACCTCCAGGGATGGGGCCTCAACAGCCT
>NW_009649442.1:4109-11959 GCF_000708025.1 Charadrius vociferus | reverse complement strand
TCTCTCAGCCTCTCCTCATAGGAGAGGTGCTCCAGCCCTCAGATCATCCTCGTGGCTCTCCTCTGGACACGCTCCAGCAGGTCCATGTCTTCCTTATGTTGAGGACTCCAGAGCTGGATGCAGTACTCCAGGTGGGGTCTCACGAGAGAGGAGTAGAGGGGCAGGATCACCTCCCTTGACCTGCTGTCCACACTTCTTCTGATGCAGCCCAGGATACGGCTGGCCTTCTGGGCTGCGATTGCACATTGCTGGCTCAGGATGAGCTTCTGGTCAATCAGCACACCCAGGTCCTTCTCCTCAGGACTGCTCTCCGGCCATTCCCCACCAAGCCTGTATTTGTGCTTGGGATTGCCCCGACCCAGATGTAGGACCTTGCCCTTGGCCTTGTTGAACTGCATGAGGTTGGCTTGGGCCCACCTCTCCAGCCTGTCCAGGTCCCTCTGGATGGCATCCCTCCCCTCCAGCGTCTACCTCGCCAAACAGCTTGGTATCATCGGCAAACATGCTGAGGGTGCGCTCGAACCCACTGTCCATGTCTGCGACAAAAATGTTGAACAGTACAGGTCCCAGTACCGACCCCTGAGGAACGCCACTCGTCACTGCTCTCCACTTGGACATCGAGCCATTGACTGCAAATTTGCTCTTTCCTTTTTGGCTTCATAGGTCAGACAAATGTATTTTCATGAAGTTGTTCACACATGAATTCACATGATTCAAGTAGCTTGGGGAGAAAAAGAAAACCACAAAAAGCATTCCCAAGCCTTTAAAAAGATCACACCCACTTGTAGCTGCACAAAAATAGATTTAAGCAGTTTTTCATATTCCCTATGAAAAATGACCATCAAGCCTTAGCAAGAAAGCAGAGAGGGGAAGTGGGAGTGTGTGTGTCTGCAGACAGCAAAAATGGAATGACATTTCAGTGTCCAGTCTGCCAAGAGTGATTTCTATACAACATATGATACAGGCCAGAAATCTTCTGGTCCATAGATTTCTGCAGATTATGATCAACCAATCATAATTTCTCTCAGTAGCTGATGATGGATGATGCGTGATTCATGACCTAGCTAACCTTATTTTTAGATGTTGAGCTCTATGGCTACAGAAGAATTTGTGTTGTTTAACATCGGTTCAGGGAGCAGGAACGAGAAAAACTTGGTGTCTAAAAGAATCAGCTTACTGAGAAAAACTGCAACAGATATGTTCATTGGAGATTTAACCCTGCTTTCTATTAAGTGGACTAAAAATATGATAATAGCCTTTAAGCTGTGTTTCTTATAAGAACCTCTAAGGGCCAGTGAAAATGTTGTGAATATTAATAATTATTTCAAGCCTGTGCTCCCCGAGTGGGGCGACTGAAAGACATGGACTCTGATATGCAGGATCAAAATCATCTTTATTAAGCAAGCGTGTTCTTTATGTACTTTCTACCAAGGCCAGTAATTTTCTACTTTACTTGTTTACACCATCACGTACTCTAAAAGATCATGTTCCCACCGAAAAGGGAATCTCTCTTCCCTGTGAGCAACACCTCCTTATCTAGGGAGTAGCTTCACACAACTTCCTCATCTGCCAAAACAGTGCTGCAGCTGCTTATTCCTCCCTATTAGTTCTACCACACTTAACCCTTCTTTTGCCTCAGTCCCCACATCTGAGTACCTCAGTTAGGGGTATTATGTGACTACAGTGAGCAAAATATGGGCAGATTTTAGAATGGAAACCTTGGACAGAATGGGAATAGGAATCTCTTTCTGCTTCTAGAGTGGTTGCCTGGCCGACTTCCTCAGAGGACTTCTCCCAGGGCAAGATATGGACAGGCTAGAAGAATTCAGATACTGCATATCAATAATGAGCGGAAGAAAACAATGCTCAGAATCAGTCTTGCCCAAACCCCCCTTTACTTCCTTCCTCTTCTTCATTCTCACATTGGTTTTCACAATCAGATGTAGTCATAAAGCTGGTATAATGCCTCTAGTTACAAAGGCTGACAGGCTGGCTTCATGGAAAGCAATGACATAATTCACACTGATTTCAGAAGAACCAGAACTTCATCTGCACTGTAAAAGGCAGATTACAGATCATTAATATTGTACTGCTTTTGCAAGAGCATGAGATGAGCAGAACTGTCATTTTGGCACTATTTGGCACGAGACTATTTTGGAGCTAAACTACTCCATTCAGTTCAATACATAGGATGGCTGTGAGTCAGATGAAATAATTTGCCTCCTGAGTTCCCTCTAATAATATGAGCATTTGACTCTCATTTTCAAAGTAGCTCACATATAGACAGGAAGAGCCAGCCAAGGATTCTGGTAAAGAGACATCTCAGTCCTTACTGAAGTCTCAACAACTGAAATGCAGTTTCAAAACAACCTGTATTCTGTTTGAAGACTTATTACAATTTTTAAAGCAACTTAAAAACAAGACATGCACAGCTCCATCAACTCTATAGCTTGAACAAAATTTCAAGGAGGCATGTTTTCATTGTTGCCTTTTAAAGGCAATTTGCAACCCACTTTACCCTCCACCTCCTCAAACATCATTTTAAACCAAAGTAATCTTAATGTTTTAAAGACATTTAACAGAACAGAGCTTTCTTTTTAAAAACAAGAATAAAAAAATAGCAGCATCTTGGGCAGCTAATGCAGTCTCATTAGGACAAGTGCAATGTAACGTTACCAACTCCCACAGTCCAGTTTAGTCTTCTACTGCAGTAAATACAACATGTTCTACATAAAATGTTGCATTTTAGAACCTTGTCCCATGGGAGGCATTGTGCTTTGAGCTGCCTTGTGAAAGTGCTGCTGCAGTGCAGCATAACTCAGGGATTTAAAATAAAACAAAAAATTCCCCAAACCAAAAAAGCATACTAAAACAATTCCCACCCTTGAATCATATTAGATGCAAAAACTGTATGTCAATAGAAATATAGAAAAGCACCGTGTTTCTTCAGTTATATCCACATGCTTTTTTTTTCTGTAAATATTAGACTGAGAGCAAATCAAAACTGGAGTGAACAATATGGTACACAAAAACCAAACAACTCTGCAGTGAATAGGGCCTTTGACAGGACGCAGCTCTGTGCATTAAGGAGGGAGGGAAATGCAGAAGCCACACAATACCTAGGTACCAAAGAAAACCCACTCATGCCCACTTTGAGGGCGTGATCCTTAGAAATTGCACAGATCCTGTGTAGGCAGAACTTCCTCTTAAGAAGCCCTAAGCACACATCCTCACAACATAGTGATTATTTCTCATTGTTGCTTGTGCAAGAAAAGCAAGTGCCAAATTTGTGCACACAGTATTTTTTTCTCTGCTGCAACCACAGATGAAGAGTAGTAATACGGCACAACAGGAACAAATGATATCCCATACCGGGCTGGCATGCTAAGGATATGACCCACTGACATAGCAGAAGTTTTTTTAATATGAGGAAAATTAGATCCAAATGCCTTAACTACCATAAAATTTCTGGAGAAATTCTAAGTGAAACATCAATTCAGATTACATATATTTTGCTTATAGAGTAAAAAAACCCCACAATTTTACTCTTAAAATACTTAACAACCAAAATTCAACATATGTCCAAAGCGTTAACTTGCTACAAGTGTTAAATTGTTGTATATTGAACTAATTTGTAACTTCAAGCCCAGTAGTATGACTGTCATGCTAGAGTAATTGTTGGCACTTTTCAGAGTAAAAAACCAGTTATTAGTAAACCAAATTTACATGGACCTACAGGTCTGAAAAGAGGATGGAATGAGGAAGGGAAGGGATGAAAACTAAACTGCTATTCAGAAAAAAATATTCAGAATAATTTTGTAAGTGGTGACTATGCCGATACATTAATGTTGGTTAAATCTTGTTTCCTGATATAAATTCTAGTAAGAAAATACACCTATAGCAAAGCAAAGACAATCTACCAAAAAAAAGAGAGCACAAAGTCAAAATAAAATCAAAAGCCTTACAGCCTCAGAAATGAAGGAATAACGTAAAACATAAAAGATAATATAAAAACTATTGGAGAGTGGCAAATTTCTTCTTATTATTTCCAATAGCTTAATAAGCACTGTATACTTTGAATTAAAACACATGTAGCTCTAAGAAGAGCTATTATGAGAAAACTCCATGGGTATTACTCTTTTGATTGTGTGTGCAACTCCCTTTAATAGTAATGGGTCTTCCCTTTGCATCTCAGGGGAAGAATAAATTCATATCTTCATTTAGTCAAAAGTTTTCCAAGATTTCTCTGAACTTCATTCCTTTATCAATTTGCAATGTGTGAATTTCCTCAGTGGTCAGGACAGTAAATAACTGTTGCAAACAACTCAGTGAATTGTCCCTGAATTCCTAATAAGTTTTCTTTAGTGGAATTCACATATTTGTTTCCTTTAATTAAACCATAATAAGTCTCTGGGGCTTGAAATGATAGAAGTGTTCACTTTGATACTGCCTCAGTCTACAAACTTACAAAAATAAATCCAAAATTTTAAATATGAAAGCCTAATAATTTTCAAAACAGACGTTTTCCAGTCTTGATTAGCTCTATGTTGTATCCAATTCTTCTGAGTAAAGGCGGGAGGTTTTTTTCACAATACTAATACAAAAAACCTAAACTTAGGCAACAGTTTAGAGAAACTTTCTTCATATGAAATGAAAATACCTTGACATGCTGACAAAAATTCTGCCACAGTAGGTCAAGAAGTCATTTATTTACTCTGAAGAACAGATTCATTCTGAAATCCAAACTATCTACACCAGTAAAAATCTTCCTGTTTTTTCTGCAGTCACTATCAGAGAAGGATACACAATTTTTCATCTTCCAAATACAAAGACAATCATGATAGAAATTCAAAATACTTAAAAACCCAAACATAGCACAGTACCGTATTCTAAAGATATCTCTGAAACAATATTGGACTCAGTGATATTTTGTAATGTTCATATATTTTTTATTGAATAAAGCAGCTTTGAAGCTTACCAGGCACTGCCCAACAAAATATTTAGTAAAAAAAATTATGAACTTTTAAAACTTTGAGCTAATAGCTCGATATTCTATACAAAGAAAATTGTAAAATATTTCATAGTTTTAATTCTGAAATCAACTCTTGTTGGCTTTCTGCACATTTTTTTAAAAAAACAAACAACAAAATTAATAACAAAAAATAATCATCAGAACAAAATATTCCCAGGCAAAAGACAGAAAGAGAAAAGACAACAAGGAAATAAGAAAGAAAAGCAAGCTTAACCTGTAAATATGCTTGAAAGAAGATTACAGCCTAAAGAAAATCGAGTATTGCATAGCACAGTCTAAGAATTCAGCTTTCAGCAAACAGAAAAAGGAAAACAGAAGCAGTTTGGTATTGACAGTTTCCATCAATGATAATCATCCAATACTATGTACATTATTATATACTGTATGTCATTGAAAGTTCTGTTTTCTTCAGTCTTAAATATATTCTTAAAACAGGATTTTTAAATGTTTAAACAAAACACTTCCTGGCACTTCACTATTACCATTCCTCTGAACAACATACTGTAACTTTTAAAGTGTCCCTTAGAAATGAAAGTGCCATTCTGCTACATATCATTCACTAGAAAACAAAAAAATCCACAGTGCTGCATGTCTGGGTCCACAGAGTGCAACAACACCAAATCCAAGCCAGGTCTTGATCAAGAAATTCCAATAATCGAATGACAAAGACCTCTTACACCTTGTCTCTGGAGAATCCAACGTTCTTGCTGGTAAAGCTTCAGAAGTGGTCGCAAACAAGCACCATGGTTAAAGGTCTCTATGTCCCCGCAGGGAGATCAGGTTAGGATTTCTCTCTCTTTTGTTTTTCTTTTCTTAATTAAAAAAAAAAGCACTTCAGACTAGAAACATACATTCACAGCTTAATACTGTGATCTCTCCAACTGCAGTTGTGAAGGATAGCTCTAGTCCCATCTGAAGACAGATAGATAGCTTTGGTTCTGCAGCTCAGATTCTTGAGTAAGGCTGAAAGGAGCGTTCTCTCTCCAAAGGCCTCAATGTTGTCAAATCTTCTTTAGAAAAAAACCCAAATAATCCAGAGTATTAAGATCTTCATCGCCTCTGCTGTGCATATACTGGGTAGGCTAGTGTGACATTGAGGGAGTCATTGTGCTGCACAAGTAATGTGTGTTGATAATGTAGAACCAGTTCTTTGAGCGAGTTGTACAAATTATATGGCTCTGCAAATCCATACCCAGTGGGTGTTTTGTTTATCACACAGTGCTTTACTTCTCCATCCACCCTAAAGAGGAAAAAAAGAAAAAAACCCCAGTCTTTACTTTGTCAATACAGTAAAGTTAAGCTAGAAAATACGGTATTGGCAATAAATCTTAAAGTGCTAGTCACTACATAGAATTCCTGTCTTCTGTGGTGGGATAATGGTAAAAGCCTAGGTTTAACCCAAATTCCCAGATGCTGTGCTAGCTTAGGGAGGCAGGAGATAGGTAGGACTTAGCAGCTGCACATAAAGGAGTGCATCCATGCTCTGGTTTCCCTTCTCCATGAGGCTTATCTGTGGGAGTGGCACAGGTTTGAGCTGTGTAGGAAATGGAGCAGCAATAAGGATGGCCTCAGGACTTGTTGGTCTGCTTCTAAGACCAAAGATCCAATGGGATCCATGCATATGCAAGTGTCTATCTGCCCCTGGCTCAAGGTAGGTGCCTCAAATGTTGGTTATATCATTCACAAATTAGGGTACATACACAACAGAGCAAGCATAGCAGCCTTGTTTGCTGCTCTCTCGAACAAGGAATGTTCCATCTCGCTTTCCCCGCAGCAGATTTTCAGCTTGGCTTCTATTGATATTTCCCACATTCCATGTTTCTCATCATGATGGGGCAAGTCCTCATCATCTTCTACCATAGAGTATTGGCTGTTGAAATAGGAAAAAATGTGTTTGTGAAACACATTGCAGAGCAAAATCCATGAATTAAGTAGTCCCCCTTTCATATTACTTGAAAAAACAAAAAAGTCAGTGGTTAGTAGGATGTCTCCCTGGTAAAACTAGGGATGTAAACCATGTAATACTGCAACATTTCAACCACTGAATAAAAATAAAATATAAGTTCTGGTTCTTGTTTCTTTTAAAATACACTCATGTAAATCTGAAGAAGGATATAACAGGATGCTGTGCTATCTTTCAGAATCTGCTGCGAGCACTTCAGTACTTCTACTATTGCTCAGTGTTTTGGTAAATAGCAAGCCCAACGAAATCAATACCCTCTGAGTCATCTTCATTTCCAAAGATCAGAACGCTAGGTCAGCAGTGTCGATCATGCAATGTATCGACTACACCTGCTGCTTGGGAAAGCAATGAGCAGTTGTATAGGTAGACAGGTTAATTATTTGTAGGGTGATGGTTTTGTGGAAAGGGTGGAACAGTAGAGTGCTCTCTCTCCTTATAACCAGATTATGAGAAGAGCATATAATATAGGGCCTTCTCTACCAAAACAGCTACCAACTATAAAGCTGATTCAGAGTTATATAGAACCCTCTGAGCTAAAGCCCACCATGAAAGAAGGTTTCTCTGGTTCATCTGTGTGGACACCACTTTGATATTCTGCAGTTCCAGAGCTCCCCACTTGCCCAGCAGCCTGCACTGGTGGGCCCTGCCTCTCCTGCTCAGCTTGCAATCAGTCTGTGTTTGGCTAATGAATTTATTCTTTCTGTAATAGTTTTTTAATCAGTTTTCCTTGCTCTAAGAAAACATGACTTCTCACTCATCCACAGTTCTGTCTTTCTGAAGTTTCTCAAAGTAGTTTACAGAAATCAGCAACCTCACACAGAACACACAGAATTCAATTTTTCAGAAAGAAGGGTG
>NW_009649442.1:0-4085 GCF_000708025.1 Charadrius vociferus | reverse complement strand
CTATCTCCCTTATTCCATCATACTCCTTTGTCCTGCAAGATATTCAAATGCATTCAGCAGTGGCTCTAGTTTCAACCAGCACCTATAGAAAGGGATTCCTATTTTTACTGCTGCTCATTATACTGATTTTTTCTGCTTTACAACTTTAGAAAAAAGTCATATCTGAAAGTTTAATTTTTCAGCAGAAACCTGAGCACTTACCAGACTCACTGGCAAGGAGAGTCACAGAGTGAGAGAAAAGGAAGATTTTCTTTAAACAGTTTCACTTACTATTTTGATGCTATGTTAAAACCATGACCTGGCATTTTTCTTTGTCTACTATTTCACTGGTGGAGTACCACTGGAAACAGGTGTCTATATATTCTCCATCATATCATCTTTGAGCTGTGCTAAGACTGAGTGAACAACATGGCTTTGTGTGTATGTGTATGCCATTTTTATCCCCTGCTTCTACCAATGCAGCTGTAGCAGAGATGCACAATTTCCATGATAATAGTAGGAGACTCAGTAAACCAAGCCAAATTAAAATAGACCACTAATGTGGACAAAGCTAGAATGTAAATCCACAAAACAGTCATTGTCAGTGTGCTGCTTTTGCTGTATGTTCAGCCAGACAGTGTAAAATGCATGTACAGGAAACTACATCAGCAGAAAAGGTTGATATGAATATTATTTAGACAATTTTGTTTTTCTAGTTGTTCATTCTTCACTGTTACTACACTTTTGATATTATTTTGTGGCTTGCTTTTGTTTAAATTTGGTCTACATTTGCACCACCTGGGTGCTTTTTGCTTTTTTCCCAGGAATGAAGTGAAATGTATTCAGTAGCCAAGCCCCTGTCAGAACTTATACTAAACTAAATTGCTGAAATGACAGGATACTGTCCTGCCATTTCCAGAAAAAATAACCAGACCACACAACCAAAGAAGGACCAATCTTCAGCATACACAATTTTATCATCTCCAATAGTAATGCGATATATTGATGTGGGTACCACTATACTAGATAGCACCATAGTACCAACGCTTGAAATTTGGAAACAGCCTACCCATGCCTAAGAGACCTTCTGAACAATTTATCTATCCATATGACATTTCTACAAGATACTAACACCTTATAATCTGGTAAGAATAAAGACAATTCCAGTGCTTTGCTATAGTAACTTGATTATGCACTTCCATGAATAATGGCAGAGTAGTGGGGTGACACAGAGTCTTTTCTAATACTTGCATTACGTAGGCTGCCATGTGTTAACAGAGTGCATTATTACTGGATAGTTAGGCTTGAGATTTCCTCTGTGTGGTCCTGGAATTAAATATGCTTTATCTCACTTTTGTGTAAGATGACTTGAAGTACCAGTAATATTTAAATCTTTTAATACTCACTCTTCTGTATTTTCATTTCCAAGCCATTCATTTAGCTTCTTTTGCCGAACACCTTTTTGAGTCAGCCACCTGGACAATAATTGCAAATAAAATTACTTGCTAGTCACAGAAGTTGGATGCCAATAAAAATAAACCTTGTAAAAAAAGTTTTGCTAATTAATAATGATACTCACATTAAGTACTGATCTCTTGTCTTCCTCAGCTGTATGAGGTCTGGCTTAATGCTGTTCATACGCTTGTCTATCTCTCTATATTCAGCTGCTTGCTTCTTTAAATCCTCTTCTAATCTACGCCTGCTGTCCACAATTTCACTTATTCGAGACTTCAGTTTTTCATAGTTGTGCATAATTCTGAATGGAATAATGTGGTAGGTTATAGCCTGATGAAGTCTTACTCATGACTTTATATCTGCTATTTTCTCATGTAGACATTTAAGAGAACAGATTATTTCTCTAGATATAGGTACACATTTTGCAAGTTCACATCTACCCCATTTGAGGCTTGCTGTGCCTTGAACAACTTTAAACTTGCCAACTTGCTTTAGCTTTAGGCAGATCTATATTTGGCATTGTTTCTTTCTTCAAAATCATACAATTTAAAATATAAACACTGACCTTTGTATTTCTTTTTCATTTCCTTCCCGTTTAAATTTTTCAATGTATTCCTTACTGTATCTTTCTTGCGTCCGGCACTGCTCTTCAAATATTTTTATTGTTTCATTAAATGCTTCAATAGCTGTTCTTTTCATTTGAATTTCCTGAAAATAAAATAATTGTTATTACAGTTGTTAACAAAGAGGGGATGATTTATTGGCTTGTATCACAGAAACGCTTCAGTATTTGTAACAGAATGACTTCAATATCCCTTTACCAGAACACATTCTCTCTGCAGAGCCTTACAAAACAGAGAAAACAGGCCTGTACAAAAGGCTACCATGATGAGGCTTTCCACGAGGAGGTTTTCCAAGAAAGAAAAACTGCTAGACAAAGAGCTAGCTACAACCTTTGTTTTGTATAAATAAGTTTTATTTGTGATTCACTTGGCCCTTTTTACCAACTAATGTCCTTAGAAGTACATCTGGCTTTCTGAAATAAAGGTATAAGATATTGGGCTGGACAGGTCTCAAGAGGTCATCTTATCTATCCTCCTGCCCCTGCATAGCTAGTCGATAGCTAAGTATTTTAAGTTCAAGTTGCCTGCACTCCTCCATCTTTCTTCAATTATTTTGAGGTGTATTTCCTGAACATTTTAAGAAGCAGTCTTGATTCTGAGGCTGTAAAACAGCACAAATTGACTTGCACTTCAAGAATTGTCCAATAGTTTATTAAGATGTAAGAAGGACAGAGGCAGCTTTTCATTCCTGCACTGTATCTACACATGTCAACACTCCACCCTGCATAGGTGAAACCAGACACTTAAAAAACTAGTAATAAAATACAATGCTTCCCTGCAGATGTGTCTTGAAAACCTTAACTCAACTTGATGAGGTCAGTATGCAGAAGTGTTGGTAAATCAAGACAGTTCTGTGCTTGCTCTGGATGCGGGTGTCAGACGAGCACAGGGTTAGGTTACAGGTGGTGACTATTCAAACACGAGCAAGCAATTTTACTATACTGAGTGAGCACATCAGATATGTTTCCTCTTTTGGGCAATGGTAGTGGTGGTGGAAGGGAGGAGGATGGAGGAAGATGGCAGTATGAATTTACAGTAATATTCTTCTAAATCTACAGCAGTCTTCTACTGTCCCTTTGGTTTCAAATCTAGCTCACCTGAGATGTTCTTGTGTAGTCTTCATAGAGTCTGTCATATTCTCGGCTTTTTTCTTGAAACTGGGTATTATATTCATGTAATTTCTTTCCCACTGCTTCAATGCTATCCTCTTTTACAACTTGATCCTGGGATGATGAGCATAAGGAAAGATATTCCGTAAAGAAACAATTATATTGCACAGATTTTCAGGATAAAACTGCTTAAAAATGACCAGATAGTTACATGGTAAATGTGACTTCTCTTTTATCAATATGGAGATATGATATGCAAATTAGAAATAAAATTAATGACAAAAAAATTTGCATTGCAAGTGTTCAGCTTTATACTGAAAATTATATATTTCATCATTAATGAGTGGTATATTTATTAACATGCTTATTTCTTAATAATGTATCGGCAGTATTTAAAGTTTTAATTATTTATAAACAAATTGTGGAGCTGGTTTTAAAAAAGACCACCCATTTTTATACCCACTTTATTTTTTCAAATATTAACAGAGCTGAAATTCTTCATGATAAATAACTCCCCCAGTCTGCAGTAATTTATCTGTATTTAAGTGAAACACAAAGAGAATAGACCAAATTACCTGCTGGTACTTAGATACTGGATACAGTAATTTTACATCCAGTTTAGGATTATACTGGGCTAGGGATTCATTCCGGTAGTGGTTTATTAGCTCAACCACAGAGTTGAAAGTTAATGGGTCAGAAAAGCCATATTTCCCATCTCGGTGAAATATTTTGATTAATTTGTTATTTCCTCCTTTCCTGCAAATAAAGTTTGTTGAAAAGTTAGGCATACTTCAAATACTATTTCCTAAGGAACACTGTATTTTAAATGCAGTATTGCATTTTACTGTCAAGTATTACAGACCTAGTGTAATTATATTACCTTAGTGTAAGCGTGTAGTCCCCATGCATTTTGGTTGAA
>NW_009649441.1:0-6666 GCF_000708025.1 Charadrius vociferus | reverse complement strand
TCCCCCAATTTTGGGGGGCTTCTTTTTCTAAAGTAGACTTTCTACTTCTGTAAAAGAAGCCATCCAGAAAATAACCTATTGCAAGGTAACCATAAGAGGTAACATAATTATTCTTTTTCTTCTTCATATAAAACATGCCATAGAGTGAGGTTTTTCTTTTTTTCTTTCACAGTGAAGACACTGACTCATATCTTCTTTGCTGACAGATTGTCTCTGAAGAATGAATTTAGATGGTAAATGAAAAGTAACCTCCTAAGTTTTCAAGATGTGTTTGTTTAAGCAATAATGATCAAGGGCAAAGGTAACTCCTGGGGATTAGTGAAGTGCTGGGAGGAGCCTGATGGCCAGGTGAACACCTAGAGAGCATTATCACCAACCAGTCATTAATTCCAAATGGATGCTTTATGTCAAAGTGATCTCTTCTGTCTAAGGCAGAACAGAAACAAAACAGCTCTTCTTTATGGTCAAATCATTTAATTTTAGAATCATGGAATCATAGAATGGTTTAGGTTGGACAGGACCTTAAAGATCTTGTTCCAACCCCTCTGCCATGGGCAGGGACACTTTCCACTAGACCAGGTTGCTCAAAGCCCCATCCAACCTGGTCTTGAACAACACCAGGGATGGGGCCTCAACAACTTCCCTGGGCAATTTGTTCCAGTGCCTCACCATCATCATAGTGAAAAATTACTTCCTAATATCTAATCTAAATCTACCCTCTTCCAGTTTGAAGCCATTCCCCCTCGTCCTATCACTACATGCCCTTCTAAAAAGTCCCTCTCTAGCTTTCTTGTAAGCCCCGTTCAGATACTGGAAGGCCGCTATAAGGTCTCCCCGGAGCCTAGTCTTCTCCAGGCTGATCAACCCCAACTCTCTCAGCCTCTCCTCATAGGAGAGGTGCTCCATCCCTCTGATCCTCTTTGTGGCCCTCATATGGACTCCCTCCAACAGGTCCATGTCCTTCTTATGTTGAAGGCTCCAGAGCTGGATGCAGTATTCCAGGTGGGGTCTCACGAGAGCAGAGTAGAGGGGCAGAATCACCTCCTTCGACCTGCTGGCCATGCTTCTTTTGATGCAGCCCAGGATACAGTTGGCTTTCTGGGCTGCAAGTGCACATTGCCAGCTCATGTTGAGTTTCTCATCTTTTAGTTTGATCTGAACATTTCTTAGAGAAGTAGAATGTTTTGGGTTTGTTTGTTCGTTTGGGTTTTTTAAAGGTTTACCAAACTAATAAAAGGTATGGATGCATAGAAGCCAATTGAAATGACAAGAGAATTCACATATGTATGTGAGTCAGGTGTTTCCAGCTCTTAGTACGCTTCTGGCCTGCTAGTGTCTTATTTGCACTTACAATTGTATTAACAGCATGCGTAAATTAGGAATGAAAATGTACATGCATTTGTGAACCTGGTCTGAAGTGCCTGACAGTTTGTCGATCATTACTTCAACATTTTGCAGTCTTGTTATCAGACAGATCATTTGAATTTTGGTCAGCTATACAGATGTCACTTTCCATCCCACTAGTGGGCTGCTCGCTGTGCGTGTCATATGACATCATTTGTTGACAGTGATGTTGGTTTTGTTATTAACCAGATGTGCTTTTCAGGAGAAATAACTAAAAGGTGTAAACCAATAATGGCATTCTCCTAAAAAAATGAGTTCATTTCTCATTTTTTAGAATGTATTTCTTTTCTCCAATTATTTCTGTTTCAGGTTGGAAAACATTTCTTTGTGTTTTTAGCTCTGTCACTTTTCCTGCAAGCAGGTCATTTTTCCCTTTCATGGAAAACATCTTTTTTTTTAATAGCATTTATTTATTAGAGTACAATATTTTCATGCAAGCCTTGGACCTAAGAACATGTACTATTTCAGAAACCTGCATACACCGTGTCTATTCTGACAAACCTGTGTTAGAAGAACTTTATCCTGTGCTTCTTGTGCATTGACAAATTAACTTTAACAGACACCCAAGAGGGAATACCAGTTCACCACAGAAGTTTTAAATTGGATTATCAGTGTCTTGGAATGTTTAGCAGAAATAGCAGCTGTCAGGAAAAAAAAGGTTTTATCCCCATGATGTGTTCAGCATTTTTGACACCCCACTTGCTGAGTATGGTTCAGCATGGGAATGCATAACCATGGAGGATTTTGGGAAATACCATCCATTTTCAGTACTCTTCTGGCAGAGAATAATAAAAAGGTGAAGAATATGAACTGTATAAATCCTACGAGCTGATTTGCAGACTTATTCTAAATTCAAATTATTTTGAGTTTAGCTGAACGGTTTTGAGGCATTAATTTTTACTTTCTTGTTTTGATTTGAAATAAAAACCTTTTTTTTCCTTTCTGAAAGTTAAAATTTTTATGAAAAGACAATCAATCATCTCAATTTCTTTTAAAAAACAGCTTAATTAGAAATCCAGTTTTCTATCAAAAGGAGATTAGACAGAATTTTTTCAATCTAACCTACAAATAGCCATAATTTATCCTGATGCATTTAACCTCACTTTATTAGTTGGGAAAATAGGTATAATGATAATTATTACTATTCTCATAGGAGCTGTCAGCATGAATGGACATTCTTTAAGTACGCTAAGATGTAAAATGACAGATAATGGATATGTCCAAAGTATCCTTGCTTTGGTTTATACCTGCCAAAGGCAAATGCAGCTATGGGAATTATTATATACAATATCTCATTTTGGTATCAAACTTTTCGTATCAGCATGGTTTATAAAATAATTATCATAGACTTTAATTTTATTACCCAAGAAATATATTAAAAATGTAGATCTTTTATAATTCCTTCAATTAACAGTAGACACTTCTTGATTACTTTCTAATTAAATCATTTTCCTCCAAGACTTGGTAATTACAACAAGAAGTTATTAAAATTAGAAAACATTTGCTAACTCAGTACTTGTGATTATTAAGCCTTTATCACTTAATATCACCAAACAGTCTGTGAAGATATATGAAGCTGGAAATTGATTTTAATGTATTCAGCTATGATAAGTAACCATAGGTGTTCCAAACAATGCAATGCCTCTTTCCTGTCACATAGTTTCCTATGAAATCTATTGTTGCTGTTATTGAATGGATTTTTCATCTTATTAAGGTATCTTTCTATTGATAATATATTATTGTTCCTACTACAGGGAAGAATACTCTTGATCCTACTGTATTCATCTGGAAGAAATAGAAATGAAGAATATAATCTATATTAATGGGTCTATATATGGAAGAAGATTCTTTGTATGTATTTACATACAGTATCTAAGTATGGTATGCCCCTCCATTTACATGAAAAGGAGTCAACTAGAATCAATAATGTGCTTAATAACAATATGAGAGAATTTTGGTCAAGGACAATATCACAGAAAATTCTGTATTGAAATAGAAGTACTGTCTAGTATTCACTGTACTCAGAGAACAGGAGGGTCAGCAGTTTTCCAAAACTTCACAGCAGAAAGAAAGGGAAAGAAAGAAGACCTATAAAATAAACTGCTGGCATGCAATTTAACAATCTCTTGACTTGGGCTGAAGAGCTGAGGTGACCCAGGCCTGTTTCAAATGGGAGTCTCCACTAACATATGGGGTGAAATCTTGGCTGTACAATTGGTAAAATTGCCAACTGGAAACAGAGGAGCCAGGTTAACATCTTGGGTTTTTAAAGCTACTGTCATCTTTCTAGATAAATTCTACTCAGTCAAACTGAGTTCCCATTGAGAGGACTGTTATTTTGACCATCACTCAAGTTGTTTTCAATTAGATACATACACTCTCAAGCTGGTTTTCTAATGGAAAAATTATATGAAGGAGTCAGCCACACATAGAGACTTAGACTTTGCTTAATCCTGCTAATTTGTGAAACGTCTGAGGGCTTTTAAGCTGGAATATAGTTCCCTTCAGCTCCCTGTCTAGTCAATTAAGAGAAATAAGTTCCTTCACTAGTTAACTGAGATCAAAAGAAGGCTGAATTAACCTCTGGAGAAATTAAGCTCCTGCTTTTAACATCATGGAGTATTTTGTATGATTATAACCAATCAGCTGCTTAGGGAACAATGAATCTAGGCCTTTGTGAGTGTGCTCCTCAGTGTTCGGTTAGACAGCCTGGACAGGTCCTTCATTTTTGCAGATTTTTTTTTCTTTTTTTTTTTTCTTTTTCATTTTTCCACCCTTGGACAATGAAAACTGTAATCTGATCATGTTCAGAATGAAGAATCCTGCTGCGGGATCTCAGGTGGCACATCTTTCCCTTTCTATCATCCATTGTCTGATAAAGAAAACAGTCCCTGAAATTAAGGAACAGCAAATATGGATATAGTAATTTAAAAAAAAAAAAGTGATAAATTCATAGATGATACTTTTTTTTTGCTAGAATTTTGATACAAACCTCTGAGTGAATAGAATCTAAATCAACATACCTTTTAAAAAACTGTCTGAGAATCTTAGTTATTTATTTAACTTCATAACATTCAGAGAGTGTTGGCAAGTAGTTGTGTCCAGTTCTGGGCTCCCTGGTTCAAGGACAGGGAACTGCTGGAGAGGGTCTGGCAAAGGGCTACAAAGATGATTAGGGGATTGGAACATCTCTCATATGAGGAAAGGCTGAGGGACTTGGGTCGTTTCAGTCTAGAAAAAAGAAGACTGAGGGGGGATCTTATCAATGCTTACAAATACTTAAAGGGAGGGTGCCAGGGGGATGGGAACAGTCTTTTTTCAGTGGTGCCCAGTGATAGGACAAGAGGTAATGGGCACAACCTTGAACATAGGAAGTTCCATCTCAACATGAGGAGGAACTTCTTTACTTGGAGGGTGGCAGAGTGCTGGAACAGGCTGCCCAGAGAGTTTGTGGAGTCTCCCACTCTGGAGACATTCAAAACCCACCTGGACACCATCCTGTGCAACCTGCTGTAGGTGACCCTGCTCTGGCAGGGGGGTTGGACTAGATGATCTCCAGAGGTCCTTTCCAACCCTGACCATTCTGTGATTCTGTGACTCTGTGATTCTGTATTATCTGCCTTTTCTTATGGACCCCAAAAAAGAGTTGTAAGGCTTAATTAATGTGGATCATTTTAAGAACCTTAGATTAAAAGTGATATGCAAGTGCAAAAGCTCTGCCATTGATGTTTATGTCCAATACTCTGCAAGCTTGCCCGGTGGCTTTATTTATTTATTTTATAGGAAATTAGTCATAGCAAAGAAAGTAAATAAATGCTAGCATTATAGTTCATTTCTATATGTCACAGATTTCACATCACTTCATCTGATGATCAGAATGCCTAAATAACCTGGCCATTACACACCATCCTTATGATGCCTGTTTTCCCACAGTTTCTAACAGTCATCGTTACAGTCCCACCTATTTCTGGATTTGTGCCTGTATTTCTGGATTCTTCTACCCCTGCAACATGAGTCTGCAAATATGGTTGAGTAGTTTCCTTTGTTTATTGTCCGGTATTAATTCCAGATCATTTATAAGCTGTTCTGCAGCAGAGCTTTGATAACTTCAGCAGAGCTGTGATACTCTGGCTGGGTGTTTCTGACTGCTACTCACGAGAATCCACGGAAAATTAAGTCCTGTTTTTTGCTTCCTTGTGCATCACCATCACAATCTTGTTCTAAGCAATAAAACAATAAAAATCTTTGATAGTATGAAAAATGTAAGACAAAACATTATATATGAACTTTCTTTAAAAGAAAATTCAGTGTTGCATTTAGTTTTTCTTTTTTCTCCCCCAAACATCCAATTTGCCACACATTTTGTTTCTTCATTATGAAGAAATGCAGAGATTTCCCTGCCCCCCACATTTTAGAAGTTACTCATAACAGCAAGATATTGAGAAACAAAAATGACAATGATTAAATTCCTTATTTGCACTACTCTGACCAGAAGACGTGTAACTAAATCCTTCTTTTTTAAACCAAAATCTTGCTGAATTCACGGGATGAACTTTTCCTGTTCTGACATCATTTGGCTGATAATATTTGTGCACTTGCTAGCTGAAGATTCAGAAGGCATTTGATATTTCTGAAAGAAGCTAAGGACTCCTGCTTGAAGGTGAACCCTCACTTGCCTATACATCGGCATCAAGAACTTCCCCTTCCTTTCCTCTCAGCTGAAATCTGTTGTGGGAGACAGAGTTGGACAATTACACTCACTTTTAGTACGATCCAGCAATCCCATTGGATCCCATGGGCCAGATCTCTACAGCTACTTCAAGAGAACAGCTTCTGGATCAGCTGGTAGAGCACCAAATCTTACTTCCTACCTGTCATCTCTCTGCTTTGACTATCTCACTGTCAATAGGCAACTTCTTTGGGAATGGCTTGAGTGGGCCATGATTGTAGTCTTACTGAGATGCACCTTTGTCCTGCAGACAGATACCTCCATTGATTTCAACAGAACCAGACATTTTGGAAGGTCATGCATGTTCATAGCACCTGTTTCAATTAGGGCTTTGTAGTTTCAACAGAAGGTTGAGATTTCAGTCCAAGAAAAGGTACTAGACACTGACAAGATGCTTTTTATATGCCACTGAACTTGTAGTAGCACTTAACAATGAATTAAGTAATTTTAGGGGGAAAAAAAAGCAAACTGAATTCAGATCTAGAACGGGAAAATTTGGGTGCTTATGTGTGTCGTGGTTTAGGCCAAATCGG
>NW_009649440.1:34832-54571 GCF_000708025.1 Charadrius vociferus | reverse complement strand
CCACTGGCTGGCCACAGTCTGGCCAAGCAGAAAGAGAAGCTTCCCTGGTGTCCCCCAGATGGAGTCTCTAACTAACCTTGCTTGCATTGTCTCACTAAAAGAAGGCCCCTCTTCTTGGCCAAGTCTTCTTCAACATCTTGGCTCTGAAGAAGCAGGTGAAGCAGGCCTCTCTGAGCACCTGCCCAAGCAGCAAGGACATAAGCTGTCCTTGGCCTACAGGACTGGAGGGGAACATCCAAATGCTGCAGGTCATGGAGATGTTTATCCCTCACATGGAGGATGCAGTGGGTGAGCACCTTCACCCTCAGATATCTCCAGACTCCATGACGACACCCATATACTGCTATGATGCCTCCGTCTCTCAAGAGACACAGGCGCCAAAGATAGTGAGAGGGAGCAGCTGTCCCTGTGTTTGGAGGGGATCAGTCATGCCATCCCCCTGGCACCCTCCCTTTAAGTATTTGTAAGCATTGATAAGATCCCCTCCTCAATCTTCTTTTCTCTAGATTAAAAAGACCCAAGTCCCTCAGCCTTTCCTCATAAGAAAGATGTTCCAGTCCCCTAACCATCTTTGTAGCCCTTTGTTGTACCCTCTCCAGCAGTTCCCTGTCCTTCTTGAACTGGGGAGCCCAGAACTGGACACAGTACTCCAGATGCAGCCTCCCCAGGGCACGTCCAAGTAAAAACTCATCTTGCTTGCCTGATTAACTCAGTAAAACATATGGTTGTTAAATATGTATCAAAAGGCAGCAATGACAACACGGTGGTTTGTTCTTTGAAAAGGGAGAGACTGGCTTGCTTCTCACAACCAGGATGACATTGCATTTGCCACTCTGAGCTGTCTCCCTGGTGTGTTTGCTCTCTGATGTGATGGGGCTCTAGCAATGCAGAGAGGCTGGGGCTGGCTCCTGGTTTGTATTTGGATGACTCCCCTCATTACAGCATAGTTCTTCCCGATTTACAGTGACAAGAGACAAGTAACCAGCTTAGTGCCTTTACCTTTGTTTGCAATTTAAAAATAATTGTGTTTGTGATTTACAATTCCACTTGCCCCCCAGGAGATGACTTTTTAGAACGGGTACTTGATGTTAAATGGAGCTCAGTAGACTTCCATCTTACAGAGTGGACATCCTGAGAGGGCAAGTGGGGCTTTACAGGACACTGAACTACACTGAAGTTAGTCTCATGTTTTCACCCAGTTCTCTCTGGTTTGTGCTGCGATGTTGAGGCAGACCCTAGTTAGTGCCAGGACAGATGGTGTATCTCATTCCCCATGGGTAGCCTCAGTACAGCACATTTCTTTTGGCAACTTAATTGTCTAAGAAAGAGAAGAATACAATTATAACTCACCCATAGGGGTAAGTTACAGCCTTCTGCTCTACCACTATCTCTGCATGATATGCATTTCCCTTCATGCAAGGAGGTCTCAAGATGGCAGCATAGCAATTTTACATTCTCCCAACACAAAAATAACACCCCATTGCTCCTGGAAAAATGGGATGTGCATGTGAAGGACCCAAGCCTCACCCCACCCATGCAATAAAACTAGCAGATTGCAGAGCGTGTTTCTGCAGCAGGCAACTGCAGTGACACTGTATGCGCTACATTTTACCTTTTGGAAGTTCTCTGAAATGCCTGTACACCAATGCGTGTAGCATGGGGAATAAACAGGAGGAGTTAGAGATCTGTGTGCGGTCGCAGGACCATGATCTCATTGCAATTACTGAGATGTGGTGGGATGGCTCACATGATTGGAACACTGTCATGGAGGGCTATGTTCTCTTTAGGAAGGATAGGCCGGCAAGGCGAGGCGGTGGAGTTGCTCTTTATGTGAGAGAGCAACTGGAATGTATCGAGCTCTCCCTGGGAACAGATGAAGAGCAAGTTGAGAGCTTGTGGGTAAGGATCAAGGGGCAGGGCAATATGAGAGACACTGTTGTGGGTGTCTATTACAGGCCACCTGATCAGGATGGGGAAGCTGATGAGGCCTTCTACAGACAGGTGAGAATCGCCTCACAATCACAGGCCTTGATTCTCATGGGGGACTTCAACTACCCTGATAGCTGCTGGGAAGGCCACACAGACAGGCATATACAGTCCAGGAGGTTCCTCCAGTGCATTGATGATGACTTTTTGACTCAGGTGGTAGAGGAGCCTACAAGGAGAGGTGCTCTACTGGACCTAGTACTGACAAACAAAGAGGGACTGGTAGAGGATGTAAAGGTTGGGGGCAGACTGGGTTGCAGCGATCATGAGAAGATAGAGTTCAGGATTAAGTGTAGAATAGACAAAATGACAAGTAGAGTTGAAACCCTAAACTTCAGGAGGGCTAAATTTGATCGTTTCAAAGAATTGCTTGGGCAAATCCCATGGGAAAGGGCTCTAGAGGGTAAGGGGGCTCTAGAGAGCTGGCTGCTATTTAAGCGTCACCTCCTCCAAGCTCAGGATCAGTGCATCCCAAAGAGAAAGAAATCAGGCAAGGGGAGAAGGAGACCTGCATGGCTGAGCAGGGACCTTCTGAAAAGGCTCAGGTGGAAGAAGGGAGTTTACAATAGGTGGAAGAAGGGGCTGACTGCTTGGGAGGAATACAAGAATGCTGTCAGGGTATGCAGGGAGGAAACAAGGAAAGCCAAGGCAGCCTTGGAATTGAACCTGGCGAGGGATGTCAAGGCCAACAGGAAGGGTTTCTTTAAGTATATAGGAGACAAAAGGAAAACTAGGGAAAATGTGGGCCCGTTGTTGAATGAGACAGGTGCTGTGGTGACGGATGATGCAGAGAAGGCGGAGTTGCTAAATGCCTTCTTTGCTTCTGTCTTCACTGTTCGGGCCAGTCCTTGTGAGACCCCGACTTTGCAGGTAACAGAGAAAGTCTGGGGGAAACAAGACTATCCCTTGGTTGACAAGGAGCACGTTAAAGATCAGTTAGATAAATTGGATATACATAAATCCATGGGGCCTGATGGGATGCACCCTCGGGTGCTGAGGGAGCTGGGGGAAGTCATTGCTGGGCCTCTCTCCATTATCTTTGAAAGGTCCTGGAGGACAGGTGAGGTGCCTGAGGACTGGAGGATAGCCAATGTCACTCCAGTCTTCAAAAAGGGCAGGAAGGATGACCCGGGAAACTACAGGCCGGTCAGCCTCACCTCCATCCCTGGGAAGATGATGGAGCAGCTTGTTCTGGGAGTCATCTCAAAGCACCTGGATGAAAAGAAGATTATCAGAAGTAGTCAACATGGATTCACCAAGGGGAAGTCATGTCTGACTAATCTGATAGCCTTCTATGACAAAGTAACTAGATGGGTGGATGAGGGGAGGGCAGTGGATGTTGTCTACCTTGACTTTGGCAAGGCTTTCGACACTGTCTCCCACATCATCCTCACAGGAAAGCTTAGGAAGTGTGGCTTAGATGAATGGACGGTGAGGTGGATTGAGAACTGGCTCACAGATAGAGCTCAGAGGGTTGTGGTTAGTGGCGCAGAGTCTAGTTGGAGGTTAGTAACAAGTGGTGTCCCTCAGGGGTCAGTACTGGGCCCAGTTTTGTTCAACATATTCATCAATGATCTGGATGAAGGGATAGAGTGTACCATCAGCAAGTTTGCTGATGACACAAAACTGGGAGGAGTGGCTGACACGCCAGAAGGCTGTGCTGCCTTACAGCGTGACCTCGCCAGGCTGGAGAGTTGGGCAGAAAGAAACCTTATGAAGTTCAACAAGGGTAAGTGTAGGGTACTGCACCTGGGGAGGAATAACCCCATGCACCAGTACAGGTTGGGGGCTGACCTCCTGGAGAGCAGCTCTGTGGAGAGGGACCTGGGAGTCCTGGTGGACAACAGGATGACCATGAGCCAGCAATGTGCCCTGGCGGCCAAGAAGGCGAATGGCATCCTGGGGTGCATCAAGAAGAGTGTGGCCAGCAGGTCGAGGGAGGTCATCCTCCCCCTCTACTCTGCCCTGGTGAGACCGCATCTGGAGTACTGTGTCCAGTTCTGGGCTCCCCAGTTCAAGAAAGACAGGGAACTGCTGGAGAGGGTCCAGCAAAGGGCAACAAAGATGATTAGGGGACTGGAGCACCTTTCTTATGAGGAAAGGCTGAGGGACTTGGGTCTCTTTAGTCTAGAGAAAAGAAGATTGAGGGGGGATCTTATTAATACATACAAATACTTAATGGGAGGATGCCAGGGGGATGGGAGTAGTCTTTTTTCAGTGGCACCCAGTGATAGGACGAGGGGTAATGGGCATAAACTTGAACATAGGAAGTTCCATCTTAACATGAGAAGGAACTTCTTTACTTTGAGGGTAGTGGAGCACTGGAACAGGCTGCCCAGAGAGGTGGTGGAGTCTCCCACTCTGGAGACATTCAAAACCCGCCTGGACGCTGTCCTGTGTAACGTGCTGTAGGTGACCCTGCTCTGGCAGGAGGGTTGGACTAGATGATCTCTATGCAACCTGTTGTAGGTGACCCTGCTGTGGCAGGGGGGGTGGGCTAGATGATCTCCAGAGGTCCCTTCCAACCCTAACCATTCTGTGATTCTGTGATTCTGTGATTCTGTGATTCTGTATTACTGAGCTAATTGCTGGGAAGTTCACAATTCAGATTGCTATTTGTTTGGTAAGGGGAGTTAACCATATCTTAAACCTCCCAATCCACACTCTTTGCTTTCAGGCTTAGCAAAAATAAACGAATGAATAAATAAATAAAAAGGATTAAGCTGTGCTTAGAAAATTCCAATCTTGGAACAATAGCTAGGCTCTTCAAAATCTGGCAAATGCATAGATTGAGGCATAATTTGCAAGCATTGTTTCCAGTACCTGTAGTAGGGGAATTCCACAGCCTCGGTTTCTGGCTGTCCTTCTTCCTTATCACTTTGGCAAGGTACCAGCCACTGCTTCCTCCTTTGCCATCATGCCCTATCCTCACCCTCCTCACCTGCTTCAGCGTTACTGCTTCAATGAAGAATTCATCAGCCTTTAAGAAGGAAAAGAAAAAAAGTAAGGCAATATTTCTCCCTAAAAACAAACCAACCAACCAAATTTATTATTGCAACCAAACCAACATCATCAGCATGCTGCAAGATAATTCTTCACAAGATGAAGGAGAAAGTATGAATTAATTTACCAAAGAATGAAAGCTTGAATATTTGTGCTAGATGTATAACATTAGATTTACAAATATATGATCTGCCAGCTTTTTAAATCTCCCATATCATTGCATGCCTTCCACAACTGTAAAAAGAAAAGTAATTTGATTGTTAAGAAGTTCATACAGAGAGGCAGGAAATCCAAGTTCAAACCCCTGCTCAGATATCAGCTTTCTGGGAAACCCGAGGCAGGTCACTTCAGACCACATTCACAGAGGTAGTTAGAGGTACAGTTCAAAGACATTACTCCATGTTAAATTCAGACATGAACAACTGAGCACAATTTAACCGCAGCCATCTCCTGGCATGCAAACATCAGGCATGGCTGCACAGGGGTATTTCCAGATGCTCCATGAGTTGTGTTCAGAGGTTGGTGTGAACCTAACCAAGTAGCTAAATACCCCCACAAGAGACAGGAATTTTATGTCTTTTTTTTTTTTTCTTTCTTCCTCTTTGGTGACTTTCAAATCATCAACCTACAGATTAGCCTAAGTGATGGCCCCTCAGGACCAGAGCTCTGTTACCCAAGAGCATACTGGGAGCAGCAGTCCCCGATGGCTGAAGGAAGAGAGATGTATTATAAGAGCGAGTTACTCCTCTGGGAATCAGGCCAGACAAGTATCTATGGTACACGTGCAGCCACGCACACGTGTATGGTAAATACTGTGTGTAAACACACAGCACGTCTGAAGCATATAGCCCAACAGACAGACATGACTGCTGTGGATACCATCTTGCTGAGATGCCTCTCTAGGTGAGAGAAAGCTAACCAAACACTGTGATTTGTTCGGTCACATCTCCCAAAAGCCAGTGAAGCACATATGGTGGTAGCATATATCCAGCTAGCTCCCAGAAAGCATGGTGGCAAAGCAATATTTACTTAAATATTTAAGTTTATTAAAACAATCATAATTTTTCCATCATTCAGGACTCCAAACTGACCTTTAAAATAAAGACAACTGTCATTGTAGAGATGGACACGACACTGAATATCCAGTTACAGCAATCGTACATTTTATTTTACAAGCAGTGCTCTTTTATATCCTTTTACCTGGTTGCTTATCTGTGCATATATTCTAACATTCTACTTTTGCCCAATCCACTCTCACATCACACGCCATTCAGCCAATACAATTGTTGATCACGCGCTGTTCATGCTCTGGGAAAAGCCAGGATGTTTGCTACCCCTTATCTTGTTTGCTCAGATCTTCTCAGGATTCTCCTGTCTCTTCAAGGGTACACGGGTATCTGTTCAGGGTCAGAGTTAAACATGTATTTTGATCTCTCGGACCAACCTAGGTCTCCCACAGACAACTAAATATATTACCACTGTTTTAATTGTTAATGATGGGCTTACACACATGAACAAGTGTTACTTACATAGTCAAAACTGCTGAATTGGGGATTTAAAGTATCAAAACCTCATTGAGTCAGTCTAAGTCAATGAAGTCTAATTCATTAAGCCTGATGTTAATCTTATGTATTAACGGCTGATATAAATTAATGAGTAACTAACTAACTGGAACCACAGCAGGGCAAACACGTAAGCCGGAAGCCAAATTTTTGCCATATTAGATGGAGGGCAAAAGGCTCCCTCTTGTTCTTGGAAGATGGACAGATTTCCTAGAAGCCTTCCCCAAATCTGAAGATGCAATTTCAACAGTCAGTACTTAGCTGGGGAGCAAACCAGGAAACTTTTTTATGAACAGACCAATGTCAAGCAAGAGCACAGTGACCCTGAGCTAAATCTCCCTCCAACTGCAACCTCTTACAGTGCTCTGTGGACATCTTTTATTTCTCCCTACTGCCCTAGCCCAAACTGGCAAGGAAATCAGCCAAGTTTACAAATACACATCTCAAAAAAAGAAAAAAATCTACAAACCATCACACACTTTAAAACCCATCTTAAGGAGCTGCTGTGTGAACTTACGTTGCCTTTCTCAAATTTATTGATGGTGTTGATGCAGTTGTAGAGAACGCAGTCTCCTGTGTCTCCCTGGTCGCCTATGAGGCAGACAAAGACGTTGGCATCTGTGCCGCTCCCACTTACCATCCCAGTGCAAACTGTCACCTGGTATTTTATCACTGTGGAGACATAAATTAACGAAACATTTTTAGCAACGCGATTAAGTGCCATTTAAATTTACTGCATTTTCCACAGACTTGCAATTAATTTTAACCGTTCATACTTCCAGTTGATACTTCTGCTGATGTATTGACTTTTACACTTCCATGTTATCACTAGGAAAAGAAAAAAAGCCAAAACAGGAAGGCTTAAGAAAAGAAGGTTAAGAAAACCCATAAACCCCCTCCAAAGAAGGACACAAAGATGCCGTCCCCTTCAGGTAAAACCTCATGAATTGGAGTGCATAGCCTCCTTGGGGCCCCAGCACTCCTATCTCCCCTCGTGCCTTCCCGAGAGGGTTCTGGTGACAGGGGACCTTGTAACAACGTGTTTGGGGAAAACATCATTTTCAGCATCCAGGGGCATGGCAGGCAGACAAAAAGACTTAAAAAGGGCCGAGCACTCAGGGACCTGAGGAACTGGCTCTTCATGTTGGCTTTATGGGGCAGGACAAGCACAGTTGATTAAAAATACATTTCAAAACTAAGTTTATTTATATTTTAATAACATCTGCAATTACAATTACTCTTCATCTTCTGAGGAACTGCTCAGCTGCATGCAGATCACCGAGTTCATCAGAAATTTCACAAAACAGGGCACTCGTGGTCTACACAGTGTGGAGTCCCATTGAGTGCTTTGGTGGAAATTAGAGAAATCCCAGTGGCCACCTTGAGATATTCTGCTCTCCAAAATACTCCCTCCAAGTACATTTAATTCTTGCAAGACAAGGTCAAGACAGAAGTGACCACTTCAGGAATCCAACGCAAAGTTCTGCAGCTTTCCTTAATTAAATTGCCAGTTCAAGCATAGTTAATCCAATAGTTTGGATTGCTCACACATACTGAAAGGTGCCTATGCTCTTGCACAACTGTTCTGTGCAACTTCCTATACACTTATACATTTAGCTGCATAAATGTGCATATCATTAAATAAAACTTTAAAGCCCAAAAATTATTGTTAAATTTTAGATTGCATTTCAGCTAAACTTGCTTTCCATGAATGTCCCTTCAAACCTGGCATTTCCCATTTTAAGGGAGACTGGAAAAAATAAAAGTTTGAAAAAAAAAAAAAAAAGCTCTGGAAACAATTGTGCTGCGGCCAGATCTCTCCCATCTCCCACCACAGAGAAATCTGCTCAGAATAAGAGCCTGGGATTTCTGAGGCTTCATGCAGCTAATGATGCACACAGAAAATACTGCAGAGAGAAAGTGCCAAAAAGAGAAGCTAATTGAATTGCATTGGTCTGCCTGTGCATCCATTACACAAAGAGGTTTTTTTTCTATTGAGGTCCTAAGTGAGCCCCTGCACGGAGCCTGTGGCTCTCACCTGGCATGACTTCAGTCATTAGAGAACCCTCCGCAAATAGCTCCTGCACGATCTCATTGTCATCTTCATTTATATCTACTCAGCAGCTGCAGTTGAATGAGCATTTTTCTTTTGTCAGCGTTTTCAGCAGAGTTACCTTCATCAAACCAAAACACTGCATGAGTTCAGAGGCAAAAAAAACAAGCTCCTGACAGGTTTTTTGCCTGGGAAGCAAGAGTAGGTAGCAGTAGAGAAATAACACACATTAATAACCAGATCGTCATTCCGATTTATGCACTGCAGTGATGCATGGAGCAAAGTCTGTCATAGCTGATGGCTTTTCATTCCTCCTTTCTCTGTTTGCTCCATGGTGTTTAGAAAGTTTTGATGGATACCATGGCTCTTAGTAATTACTCATCATATGCCACTGTAAAAATCCAGAGAGCAAATCGTGGATGGCGCTTGCACTGCTGGTTCTCGCAGCTCAAAATCAAAATCAGCACATTGAGAAAACACCCAGAAAATGGCAGCAAGCATGATCAAAGATCTGCAGTGACTTCCAAAGGAGTAATGAATAAGCTCTGCAGATGGCTGGCAAAACGGGTAAAGGGAGGGTATGATGGTCTACAAAACCACAGGTAGCATAGAGAAGGCAGAGGGGGGTCAACTATTCACTCTTCTGCTACAAGAAATACAGGGCATCAAATGATGCTTGTAGGGCAAAGTTCAAAGCAAACAAAAGGACACAATCAACCTGTGAAGTCCTTGCCAAAAGCTATTATGGTTGCTAAAAGTTTAAATGTTCTAGGGGAAACTGGAACCTTTGAACAAATAAATGGAAGAGAAACCTACTAAATGCTCCGTATTTCATAGATCTGTTCAGGAAGTAAGTCTCCAAAAGGAAATAGTAAAAAACTGGAAGAATGTTAGGGGGAAGTATAAATGCTTGTCCTTTTCTTACTGTTCTCTAATTATGCACTTATGTGACACAGGAGAGAGGATGTTGGGCTAGATGGACTTTTGGCCTGACCACTATGGCTGTTCTTCTGTTCTTGTAATAGAAAATGGAAGCCTGCCCCAACATGAAGCAAGCCTGGCATGAAGTGTGCGAGGACTGGAACAAAGCATTGTTAAGGCTTCATCTAAGTTCCTAGATGCTAAAATGGATGCACAAGTGACGGGATTCATGTGCGGTGAACCTGATGCATCCAGAAAACATCAGACTGGCTGTATACAGGCAGATTGCTTTCATACATCTTCACCAAGTTTGTTTAGACAGTTTGGCCCAAAGTGAATTCTAGACACCCTGTCAGATCCCTCTTGCCCTCCCTGAACACAATTTCTGGGCAGGAAAAGAGTATACCCCAGGGAAATGTATAGCTATGGAAGGTCTAAGCATTCTTGCTCATAATCTGTGAACAAACTAATAGAGATGATTGCAGTGGTCCAAAGTCTGACCAGCACTTTCTTTTTTATAAAGACCACAGCCAGTGGTCAGCACTTCAGGGCAGGTTATGCTCCACTATACAACAGGTCTCTACCATAATCAGGTTTTTGTTATGACCAGCCTAAATAGGCCATAGAGGGAGTGGGTTTGCCTCTCTGTACAGTAATGATGTCTAAGAGTAGGAAGCTTTCTGAAGAGCGAGGGAAATCCCTCCTGGCAGCAGTGGGGGGAAACTACAGTGGTCCGATGCTGGAAGGATGGGGAAACATGACTTTCACCATCAGTCTGGGTTGTTGGGAGCTGCCACTTCCCATTGCTTTCATTTCCCATACATACCTTGGCTGAAATGAGAGGGACAGGAAGGAGGACTTTCCTCCAAAAACACACACAATGAATCCTTCTCTCCCCACATATTTTTTCAAACGTTACGATGTGCTCTCTTCACATCCCATTTTCATGGAGGATTTCCACATCCACCCCTCGGCCAGCACCATCTATATAGGGCAGCACCTCTGACCACAGCACATCAAACTTAGCTGCCAGCTGGGGAATGCAGTGACCCAGTGCTGGCACTGCAGACCTCCGTGGCTAACCTGGCTTTTCAAGTCTACATTTCCTTGACGTCCCCTCACCTTATTCAGATGCCAGCCAGCAAAAGGATTTCTTTTCTTGTGCCATATCCAAAGCTTATAAAATGTGCCCAGATTAGGGATCTCAATCCATAGAGGGAAAAAAAGTGCATTAGCCATTTCCGTAAATTAGCAAAGCATGCACACAAAGGACACCTCTGAACATCTTCTGAGAGCCAAATCCAAGAGGAGTCAGAAACTAAAGTAAAAAAAAAAAAAAGTTCTTTAAAAGTAATAAACCCTATTATGCAAAGATAGCTTGATGCCTCTCTTTTCAGGAGAGAACATGTAAATTGGATCCATACACTTTTGATCATGAGAGCTCCTCAAAACCACTCCTCCCAGTAAGAACTAAGGCCAGTTCTCAAGCTTCAGCTCTTTCTCAAACAGGGTCTGCAAAGCACAGCCATGCTTCCTCCAGAAGACATCTACAGCTGCTGGTGCAAAGGGGGCAAACCATGCTTCCTCCAGAAGACATCTACAGCTGCTGGTGCAAAGGGGGCAAACCATGCTTCCTCCAGAAGACATCTACAGCTGCTGGTGCAAAGGGGGCAAACCATGCTTCCTCCAGAAGACATCTACAGCTGCTGGTGCAAAGGGGGCAAATGTTTTGGCTACAGCCATGCATTAAAATCCTGTGCTTCTCAATTTTTCAGTCCACATTTAACTTTTAAACATATTTGTTCCTAAATAAGGAGATCCTCCCCAGCCTCCAAGCTCAACATGCTGTTGAGCTCAGCCCCAAACATTCATGAAGGCTCACATCCAAGGAGGCTGAGGACCAGATCACCAAGGAGAGGAAACACCACTGCTAATTCTCCTGTAAACAGCTAATAACCACTTAGTCACTGGGGGAAAAAACAGATAAATTATTAGCTTTAGAGAAGCATGGTCTAAAATGAGTGGAGCAGTCTGTAACGAGTTATAGACTCTGTGCCTGAGAGGAAGACTATCTGCTTCAGGAGCCACAGAAGAGATGTGATACTTTGCACCACTATGACTTGAAATCATCACCACCTGAGCACCCAGGAACACCAGCCTAAGCCCTGTTTGGAGAAGACAAGCCATATCCATAGGTGGGGAAATCATTTGCATCACCACCAAACTGAATGACTTCACCTCCACTTCAGAAGTATCTACTGAGGTAAAGATATGCTGATGATTTTCTGTGCAGGGTTGAAGTTAATGCCCCGGAAAACAATACCAAGGCAAATTTACCACTTGCACAAGAGTCATACCATGAACTTGTCAGTCTGTTCAGTTTCAAAGTTGTCTGAATTGTTGTCCAGCTTCATCTCGTCTGACTTCCCCTTGTCTCCATAAATCTGGAAGAAGATGGTGGCCTCTGTCCCTGCATTCTTAATGTCACTTGTCCAGATCCATAGAGACCGGGGGCTTTCTACAAAGAAAGGTTCAAAACATTTTGTTTAAAAAGTAAGTTTTAAAAGTGTCCTGGTAAAAAAAACAAACCATAATTCTCATTCTTTCCCCTGGGTGGTAGAGGGGGCAGGATGGTACGAAAGAAGACCAGGACATTTTATTCTTTTCTGCACACACATAATCAGCTGCTACATGACATAAAGGAATGAGATTGCCTAGAAATATAATTCTGTGTTTTCATTTGAAATAAAATGAGAAAGATCATAAAGCACCACTTTCCAGGTGACCCATATTCTTCTATGTCACACATTACTAACAGGGTAATCCAGTGATGTCCTCCATCTCTGTAGTTTCAGTATATTTCTCCAACACCTACAACTCTAGCTTCGAAGACCATTTTAAAGCCAGGGAAATACTATCAGCTGTCTTTTTGTCAATGCGAAAGAGTCTCCAGTTACACGTGTGAGCAATGCAGCTCCAGGTAGCTTCTAAAACTTGCTCCAGATGATCTGTGTCTGGAACAAGGAGTTCACAGCCACGTATCATTTCATCCTGAGCTAATGAACCTTCCCGAGGTTGGAATTACCCCAATTACCCCAGATAAGCCTTTTGCAGGACAGGCTGGCTCAGAGCCCATTCAGGTATCTCTAGCCAGGCTGCATCACGTGGGGCAAACATGCTCAGAGCCATGTAAAGATGTTTTTCAAAAGTGTTTTAAATTATTTAAATGCCTAAATCCCACCCAACTTCAGTGAGCACTTGTGTTACTCTAAGTGACAAAGATCGTGGCAAAGCTACACATTTTTTATTTCTTAAGTCTTCACCCAAAATTTTAACTGCAAGAGCAGTCCACCTGCAGCAGCTTTACAGTGGTTATCATACCAGGGGATGGTTGCACATATAACGGTGACATTATTTCCCCTAAAGAGCCCTTCATCTGCATTCTTAAATTGATAATAGCATGTTTCACTTCTGCAGGCCTTGCAGCACCTACAGGAGAGGGAACAGGTTTCTTTCCTGGACTCAAACATCACCTGAATTATTAACAAATCCTAATGAAAGAATTGCTAACCCTTTCAGTATGCCTGAGCCCACATGAGCTCAGCTCGACCTTCAGAGCCCAGAATGGAATATAAAAATACGATGACATGCATATAAATTAGATTTTTACTGATCTACTCAGCATTTGACTGTAAAAAAGAGGTGACAGCTATTCAAAAAAATGAGGGGGAAGAGGGAACTCTCTTTTAGAAAAAGTTTTGCCCTTATTTTAATAATATGCGAAATGTTGATGGCCACTCCCTTCTGAAAAGCACCAGCAAGTTTTATCTGAGCAGAAATGAAGTTTATTTAGGTTTTGTTTCCATCTGGAACAGGAAAGCTTTGCTTCTGTAGTGACAAGAAACATAGCTTGGCTTGTCTGCAAAAGAGAGATGGTGGCTGAGGCAGCCCTAAGCCCAGTGCCCCTAGGAAGGCTGCCAGGTCCAATTCCTTCCCTTAAGAAAATGAGTGCAATTCTTCAAAATATTTTAAAAGTTTCATTTTAAACTCCTCAAACTAGGATGTTCAAAGCTGAAACTCATGCAGGACTCAATTCACTTGAGTCTCTACCTGACCATAGCCCATCCCTGGAGGTGTTCAAGGTCAGGTTGGATGGGGCTTTGAGCAACCTGGTCTAGCGGAAGGTGTCCCTGCCCATGGCAGGGGGGTTGGAACTAAATGGTCTTTAAGGTCCCTTCCAACCCAAACCATTCAATGATTCTATGGGCCTACCCATGTTTTATTGCATGGGTGACACTCAGGGTGCTGTCATGTGGTGGGGGTCACAGGAGGCTCCTGGGCACTTGTACCTACTTTCAGTCTTCTCTGGCACAGGGAAACCATTTTGTAGAGCTTCCACTCTATGAGACTCTTCATCTTCATCCAGCCATTTCCCACATTGGAAGGTTTGCTCAATACCAGTGAATGGGCAGTAAACCACCACCCAGGAAAAGAGACTGGGAAGGTGAGTTTGAATATTCTATTACTGGAAGCCCACAGGACCTTGATACTGAAAACTTAAGTAACTAAAGCAAAGACAGAGCTGGAGATCTTGGTTCTGCTCTCAAAATCAGATTTTCTGGACCAACATGAACTGGACTGGTCACACGATTCCCAATTTGGAGTATACCTAGGACCCTTCTGTCCTGTTATTCCTACTTTTCCAGAAGTACATCAAAATGGGTCAACCAAGAATAGGTAAAACACCATCAGGGTAAGGGAATGGGAACAGGCAGTGTGGCTGCAGGAGTCAACATGCAGCACATAGAATCATAGAACCATAGAATAGTTTGGGTTGGAAGGGAACTTTAAAGGCCATCTAGTCCAACCCCCCTGCAGTGAGCAGGGACATCTTCAACTAGATCAAGTTCCTCAGAGCCCTGTCCAGCCTCACCTTATATGTTTCTGGGGATGGGGCATCTACCACCTCTCTGGGCAACCTGGGCCAGTGTCTCACCACCTTCATTCTTCCTTATATCTAGGAAAAATCTTCCCTATTTTAGTTTAAAGCCATTACACCTTGTCCTATCACAACAGGCCCTACTAAAAAGTTTGCCCCCATCTTTCTTCTAAGCCCCTTTTAGGTACTGGAAGGGGCTTTAAGTCTTCACAGGAGCCTTCTCTTCTCCAGGCTGAACAACCCCAACTCTCTCAGCCTGTCCTCATAGGAGAGGTGCTCCAGCCCTCTGATCAACTTCGTGGCCCTCCTCTGGACTAGTTCCAACAGGTCCATGTCCATCTTATGTTGGGGGCCCCAGAGCTGGATGCAGTACTGCAGGGGAGTCTCACCAGAGCAGAGTAGAGGGGCAGAATCACCTCCCTTGACCTGCTGGCCACGCTGCTTTTGATGCAGCCCATGTGTCCTGCACCACACCAGTGCACAGTAGGGTTTTGCAAGAAACACAAGATACAAAAAGCCTTCAAACACATCCTATGCTGATTTTGCTTTCCAGGAAAACTGTATTTCATCCCAGCTTCAGGGTAGGCAGCTGCCTCCCTCTCCACCCTCCCATTAGCTCCTGCTGATCTTGTACATGATCTCACATCACATATTGCTCCACTGCCTCCCAGTAACAGTGGTGGTCAGCCGCTGTTTGGGGTTTTTTTTGAGCTCCAAAGCAGCGTGTAAAAACTTCAGGAAAGTCTGAGTGTCGATGATAACTTTGAAATGCTCAGCACAATCCAAAACTGCATTTCTGTCCAGCCCCTTGGGCGAACAGCTGAAGGTGCTTTTGGCACTGAGTAAAAAATAATCTCTATCTTTTTGATGGCAAAGGGGCAATCAACCCAATTAGCAAGCGATTGACTTGTGCATCTAATGTGCCTTTGAGGCAATCAGCCACTACCATGCATTATGTATAATATTGACTTGTTAAACCAGGGATATTGTCATCAAAATAAAAGCAGGGTTTTTTTAATTTTTTTAAAAACCGTATTTGGTTGTTGGGGTCAGGTTATGAATAAGAAACAGTCCGAGAGCTGCCTACAGACAAACAACTTAGTCTCACCTTCTCACAAAACCAGACTGAACTGATGCCACAGTTATCATGCCCAATAGTGACTCTGCTGAGGGGGCTGAGAAGAGCAGCTATCTCCACGTTAAAGAGATCTGTCCTGGCATGCTCAAATTCACCTCCTTCCAGGAAAATCTTCCCACTGTTCTTTAAGCCTTTGGAGCCATGGAGAATTACGTGGATCTTGGAGTTTGTGCCAGCTCCTCTGATGTCTCCTGTCACTACAGCAACATTGTACACAATACCTGAAGGAATCAGGAATTTAGTTAGGAAGAAAAGAAGGGAGGAAAAAAGGCTGAGAGCAATAATTTTGATTGGATTTACATTGGGTTCTACTGGTTTCCCACTGGTCTTTTTAGCTTTTGACTTACACATTGTGCAATGCTTCATTTGTTTTTGTCCCACACATACCTCTGAGAAATGCACAGCTACCTTCAGACTGTCCAAGAGAAACAGGTTTGTGACAACAAACTCCCTGTCACATGGCCCAATGGAAATAAGTATGTTTTTTTTATCACCATATGGTGATAATTAGGTGAAGAAAGGCAAAAAAAATTAAACTGGCAACTAAGTCGCTTGATTTTGAGAGGTACCAAGCACCAAACACGTCAGAGGATGCTGAGAGGATGGAGAAGTGTTGCTTTAAACAGTAGTGGCAAGATGTGTGGCATCACAAAACTCTGGAAACTTGGGGTCAGCAGCCTTTAATGCTGCTGAAGCCAGCAGGACCTTCACTGTCACTGTGAGAGCCTAAAGATCTCATCAAAACAAGGCTTGGGAGAGGTATTTGCCCAGCTGGAAGAAAGAAAAATATGAAAATAAGTCTATATGCATAAAAGTTTGCTTGTTTTCTTTTTTTAGCTCTAACTGTTGGTCTAAGAAAGATAACAATTCTTCCTACAAGCCTTACTTCTCAGAAGGCTCCTTGACAGGCATATCTTAGATCTGTGTCATGGCATCAAAAAAAGACACCTCTGTAAATATAACAATGTTTAAGGAAGCATGTATAAAACAGTTGGGACCCAGGCTAAGTTCTTCCTTTGCTTGAATCACTCAGAAATTTCAATAGGGACTTCGGATGAAGTAGAAAAATCAGAACTCACTCTCCTCTAAACAGTCCTCTCTTTGAAGTTTATGTTAAAAATTGTATTCAAGCACGGTTGACTGTGCATATATCTTCAGCAAAACTCATGAGAGCAGGAAAAAAATGCACAGTCATGAATGATAAAAAATAAAGGAAGCTTTTAGTAAATGAATTTATTTTTTTGCATATTTCTTTCCCATCTTCCCCTAATTTTTCCCAACATGCATCCTGCAGTCAGAACCCTGCACCCAGACCACTTTCCTCATGCACATGCAGGGGGTAATACGAGGTGTTGAAGACCATGCAATGAAGTGAAGAACAGCTGTTATGTGCATAGTCAAAGTGTTGCCTTTATGCTAATGAATGAATACAGGCAGAACACTATCCAAATAATCTTCTGCTTCGTGTTAAGTTCTTTTATTGACTTTATATCCAGGTTTCTTTTAACAGAGACATAACTTTTGGCTGTTTCTGCTCTAACCATGTTGGATAATAAAAAAGCCAGTTTTAGGGCTTGGAACTGCCTTCCTTGTTTTGCAAAAGGATGTGTAGTTCCCCAGCCAAGAACCTGAAGTACAATATGCACTACTGTCTGGCACATTGGTGACTGTGGGAATAGCACTCTACTTTCTGAAAGCTGGTGAGAGACTTGCTGAAGTACAAGCCAGATCTTTCATCCTCTGCTTATCAGCCTCTTATCCAGGCACATCAGGTGACAAATCAGCCTGTAGGTCCTGCGCAGCTTCACCAGTGAGATATGGAGGTGGGACATGTGATGGTAGTTCAGGGACCTTCACACAAAACAGCCTGTCACCAGCAGATGCTCCACTGCAGGTCTCCCTAAGCATAAGGCATTCAGTCTTCTAAAGAAAACATGGCTAGTAGCATTAATTAGGGCCTCACATTCGCATTTCCCACCATGGATTCAGCCCATGTCTTTACTTGTAGCTTTAGTGCCCCCGACAATAATGTCCCTCTGGATTTTTCCATCATCTTCATCTAAAGCAACCAGCATCCCAACTGGGAATTAGTACACACATTTATTGCCAATATCTTCAATGATCACCTAAGAGAAAAGAAATGGTACTTTGCAAAATAACATGGAAAAAGCAAAGGTGTTACACGAGGGATGACACAATAGCAGAACCTTAATATACACGCTGTCATCTGATATTTAATATATTCAATACTCAAGCAGATCCCTCTCCACTCCCTAATTAGTACTGATAGAATTTCAGACAATCAGCAAGTAAAAAACCAATCTTTTTTCTTTTCTTTTTTATCCAGTGAACTCAATCTGCATCTCTCACAGTGTACGAGACCAGATGTCTCTGCTAGCAAGACCAGCTGGCTGGCCTGTCTGCCTTCTCTCCAGAGCCCGTTCGCTGACTACTCTTCTCCATCAGCTGAATGGCAGCTCTTTGTTCTGCTCTGAGAACAGGCTGTCTTCTTTCTCTCTCAGTTTGAGAGCCTTGTGATAAAATGATACCAAGGTTTTTCAGGACAAATCAAGACCATTGGTTCAGCTTGTGTGACCTAGTAATATCATGCTATCCCACTCAGTTACTCCAGGATGGAGAACCATTGCAAAGACACCCATGAAACCCTGTGGTAGGAATAGTTTCTAATTTGGAAGGATTTGGCTCTTGGACCTACCTAGATACATATTTTACTGAAACAAGCCAGGGAACAATCTTCCCCTTTAATACTAGATTAAGCCAATGTTACCCACTTGGAGTTTCTTGCACCTCCTGCTGAGGCATTTCTTACCAACACCTTCTTCTGCGTTCCTGAAGTTTGCCATAAAGTTACTGCAGTATTTTAAACAATCAGTGAAGAGTACTGAAGATTTTCAGCCAGAAAAGAAGAAATCAGAATCTCTACTCGCCTGCATGGCTTATATCTCAGAGAAAGAAAATTCACTATTAGGGATAGAAAGTTCTTGCCAGTTTTCTCTGCCTTCTCAGCAAACAGGGAGAATCTGAAATCTGTCCTTCCTGACAGTTTTGTGAAACCATTCTTTGAGAACCAGAGCTTCCTCTCCTGTCACTCATCCCACACTGTGCTGTTGCCTGTAGCATTACTGATTCTCGTTGTACCTCTGTAGACATGGACAGCAGTGACTGCCAGGGCTGGGATTGTCAGCATGAGAACGCAGTGCTGGAGTGTTAGAGACTAAAATATACAAGGTTCAGGAGAAATATCAACACTCACATTCCCCTCTACCAGCTGATCCTCTTTGGGTTCCTGTTAATATCTTCATTCATGTATCTAGAGGTAGAAAACCAGCTCTGAGTATAAGCCACACTGAAAACCCAGGAAACACAAGAAGAACTTCTAATGATGCTTAGCAGGTTCATCTAGGAGTGACAATGCTAGAGACACCAAATATTGGACAAAATTGAAAAAAACATCTACCAACAGTAGAAGATAACTGGGCTATGTTTTAGCTCATTCCTCCAAGCTTCCAGTTGAACTTGCAAGGCAAAAGTTGCCTTTTACTTAATCACAAACATCTCAGCGGTTCCTGTGGCAGAACATGGGATTAGTGTGTTGGATGCAACTAGTCACTACTTTGGGCTTTGGGACTTAAGCAACCTAACCAACATCAAAACTCATATCATGCAGACTTCATCTGCAATGTGAGACTGAGGTTCTGTTTCTACGTTCCTCCCCCTATTTATTACAAGGAGCACAACAGCTCTGTTTTTCATCTTCTACATTTTTCATGGACAGCCAACATAATGCTTTTTAGTGCAGCATACGGTGATGGTGGAAAGGAATGTGTTAATATTTGCATTTGTAACATAACAAACCACCCTGTTATCTAGGATTTACAAATTTGGGGTCAGATCTTCAGTGGATTAAAGCCAGCTGTGTTAAACTACACCAGCAGAGGAAAGAAAATCAGATTAGAGGAGAGAGTCATAGATTTCTCCTCTTAAAATATTCCTTCCTTCAACCATTTCACTGAAAGCTGCAATACCCTTACGCCTTAGAGCAGGAGATTAAAACAAGGAGGAAAGTAGAAGTGGAAGGAAAGGATCTTTGTGGCAGGTATATATTTTTTGCTGTAC
>NW_009649440.1:24731-33043 GCF_000708025.1 Charadrius vociferus | reverse complement strand
TCCCAGCTTCAGGGTAGGCAGCTGCCTCCCTCTCCACCCTCCCTTTAGGTCCTGCTGATCTTGTACACAATCTCACATCACATATTGCTCCACTACCTCCCAGTAACAGTGGTGGTCAGCCGCTGTTTGGGGTTTTTTTTGAGCTCCAAAGCAGCGTGTAAAAACTTCAGGAAAGTCTGAGTGTCGATGATAACTTTGAAATGCTCAGCACAATCCAAAACTGCATTTCTGTCCAGCCCCTTGGGCGAACAGCTGAAGGTGCTTTTGGCACTGAGTAAAAAATAATCTCTATCTTTTTGATGGCAAAGGGGCAATCAACCCAATTAGCAAGCGATTGACTTGTGCATCTAATGTGCCTTTGAGGCAATCAGCCACTACCATGCATTATGTATAATATTGACTTGTTAAACCAGGGATATTGTCATCAAAATAAAAGCAGGGTTTTTTTAATTTTTTTAAAAACCGTATTTGGTTGTTGGGGTCAGGTTATGAATAAGAAACAGTCCGAGAGCTGCCTACAGACAAACAACTTAGTCTCACCTTCTCACAAAACCAGACTGAACTGATGCCACAGTTATCATGCCCAATAGTGACTCTGCTGAGGGGGCTGAGAAGAGCAGCTATCTCCACGTTAAAGAGATCTGTCCTGGCATGCTCAAATTCACCTCCTTCCAGGAAAATCTTCCCACTGTTCTTTAAGCCTTTGGAGCCATGGAGAATTACGTGGATCTTGGAGTTTGTGCCAGCTCCTCTGATGTCTCCTGTCACTACAGCAACATTGTACACAATACCTGAAGGAATCAGGAATTTAGTTAGGAAGAAAAGAAGGGAGGAAAAAAGGCTGAGAGCAATAATTTTGATTGGATTTACATTGGGTTCTACTGGTTTCCCACTGGTCTTTTTAGCTTTTGACTTACACATTGTGCAATGCTTCATTTGTTTTTGTCCCACACATACCTCTGAGAAATGCACAGCTACCTTCAGACTGTCCAAGAGAAACAGGTTTGTGACAACAAACTCCCTGTCACATGGCCCAATGGAAATAAGTATGTTTTTTTTATCACCATATGGTGATAATTAGGTGAAGAAAGGCAAAAAAAATTAAACTGGCAACTAAGTCGCTTGATTTTGAGAGGTACCAAGCACCAAACACGTCAGAGGATGCTGAGAGGATGGAGAAGTGTTGCTTTAAACAGTAGTGGCAAGATGTGTGGCATCACAAAACTCTGGAAACTTGGGGTCAGCAGCCTTTAATGCTGCTGAAGCCAGCAGGACCTTCACTGTCACTGTGAGAGCCTAAAGATCTCATCAAAACAAGGCTTGGGAGAGGTATTTGCCCAGCTGGAAGAAAGAAAAATATGAAAATAAGTCTATATGCATAAAAGTTTGCTTGTTTTCTTTTTTTAGCTCTAACTGTTGGTCTAAGAAAGATAACAATTCTTCCTACAAGCCTTACTTCTCAGAAGGCTCCTTGACAGGCATATCTTAGATCTGTGTCATGGCATCAAAAAAAGACACCTCTGTAAATATAACAATGTTTAAGGAAGCATGTATAAAACAGTTGGGACCCAGGCTAAGTTCTTCCTTTGCTTGAATCACTCAGAAATTTCAATAGGGACTTCGGATGAAGTAGAAAAATCAGAACTCACTCTCCTCTAAACAGTCCTCTCTTTGAAGTTTATGTTAAAAATTGTATTCAAGCACGGTTGACTGTGCATATATCTTCAGCAAAACTCATGAGAGCAGGAAAAAAATGCACAGTCATGAATGATAAAAAATAAAGGAAGCTTTTAGTAAATGAATTTATTTTTTTGCATATTTCTTTCCCATCTTCCCCTAATTTTTCCCAACATGCATCCTGCAGTCAGAACCCTGCACCCAGACCACTTTCCTCATGCACATGCAGGGGGTAATACGAGGTGTTGAAGACCATGCAATGAAGTGAAGAACAGCTGTTATGTGCATAGTCAAAGTGTTGCCTTTATGCTAATGAATGAATACAGGCAGAACACTATCCAAATAATCTTCTGCTTCGTGTTAAGTTCTTTTATTGACTTTATATCCAGGTTTCTTTTAACAGAGACATAACTTTTGGCTGTTTCTGCTCTAACCATGTTGGATAATAAAAAAGCCAGTTTTAGGGCTTGGAACTGCCTTCCTTGTTTTGCAAAAGGATGTGTAGTTCCCCAGCCAAGAACCTGAAGTACAATATGCACTACTGTCTGGCACATTGGTGACTGTGGGAATAGCACTCTACTTTCTGAAAGCTGGTGAGAGACTTGCTGAAGTACAAGCCAGATCTTTCATCCTCTGCTTATCAGCCTCTTATCCAGGCACATCAGGTGACAAATCAGCCTGTAGGTCCTGCGCAGCTTCACCAGTGAGATATGGAGGTGGGACATGTGATGGTAGTTCAGGGACCTTCACACAAAACAGCCTGTCACCAGCAGATGCTCCACTGCAGGTCTCCCTAAGCATAAGGCATTCAGTCTTCTAAAGAAAACATGGCTAGTAGCATTAATTAGGGCCTCACATTCGCATTTCCCACCATGGATTCAGCCCATGTCTTTACTTGTAGCTTTAGTGCCCCCGACAATAATGTCCCTCTGGATTTTTCCATCATCTTCATCTAAAGCAAACCAGCATCCAACTGGGAATTAGTACACACATTTATTGCCAATATCTTCAATGATCACCTAAGAGAAAAGAAATGGTACTTTGCAAAATAACATGGAAAAAGCAAAGGTGTTACACGAGGGATGACACAATAGCAGAACCTTAATATACACGCTGTCATCTGATATTTAATATATTCAATACTCAAGCAGATCCCTCTCCACTCCCTAATTAGTACTGATAGAATTTCAGACAATCAGCAAGTAAAAAACCAATCTTTTTTCTTTTCTTTTTTATCCAGTGAACTCAATCTGCATCTCTCACAGTGTACGAGACCAGATGTCTCTGCTAGCAAGACCAGCTGGCTGGCCTGTCTGCCTTCTCTCCAGAGCCCGTTCGCTGACTACTCTTCTCCATCAGCTGAATGGCAGCTCTTTGTTCTGCTCTGAGAACAGGCTGTCTTCTTTCTCTCTCAGTTTGAGAGCCTTGTGATAAAATGATACCAAGGTTTTTCAGGACAAATCAAGACCATTGGTTCAGCTTGTGTGACCTAGTAATATCATGCTATCCCACTCAGTTACTCCAGGATGGAGAACCATTGCAAAGACACCCATGAAACCCTGTGGTAGGAATAGTTTCTAATTTGGAAGGATTTGGCTCTTGGACCTACCTAGATACATATTTTACTGAAACAAGCCAGGGAACAATCTTCCCCTTTAATACTAGATTAAGCCAATGTTACCCACTTGGAGTTTCTTGCACCTCCTGCTGAGGCATTTCTTACCAACACCTTCTTCTGCGTTCCTGAAGTTTGCCATAAAGTTACTGCAGTATTTTAAACAATCAGTGAAGAGTACTGAAGATTTTCAGCCAGAAAAGAAGAAATCAGAATCTCTACTCGCCTGCATGGCTTATATCTCAGAGAAAGAAAATTCACTATTAGGGATAGAAAGTTCTTGCCAGTTTTCTCTGCCTTCTCAGCAAACAGGGAGAATCTGAAATCTGTCCTTCCTGACAGTTTTGTGAAACCATTCTTTGAGAACCAGAGCTTCCTCTCCTGTCACTCATCCCACACTGTGCTGTTGCCTGTAGCATTACTGATTCTCGTTGTACCTCTGTAGACATGGACAGCAGTGACTGCCAGGGCTGGGATTGTCAGCATGAGAACGCAGTGCTGGAGTGTTAGAGACTAAAATATACAAGGTTCAGGAGAAATATCAACACTCACATTCCCCTCTACCAGCTGATCCTCTTTGGGTTCCTGTTAATATCTTCATTCATGTATCTAGAGGTAGAAAACCAGCTCTGAGTATAAGCCACACTGAAAACCCAGGAAACACAAGAAGAACTTCTAATGATGCTTAGCAGGTTCATCTAGGAGTGACAATGCTAGAGACACCAAATATTGGACAAAATTGAAAAAAACATCTACCAACAGTAGAAGATAACTGGGCTATGTTTTAGCTCATTCCTCCAAGCTTCCAGTTGAACTTGCAAGGCAAAAGTTGCCTTTTACTTAATCACAAACATCTCAGCGGTTCCTGTGGCAGAACATGGGAATAGTGTGTTGGATTCAACCAGTCACTACTTTGGGCTTTGGGACTTAAGCAACCTAACCAACATCAAAACTCATATCATGCAGACTTCATCTGCAATGTGAGAATGAGGTTCCTTTTCTATGTTTCCCCCTCCCTCCCCATTTATTACGGGGACCATAACAGCTCTGTTTTTCATCTTCTGCATTTGTCATGGACAGCCAACATAATAACTTTTAGTGTAGCGTATGGTGATGGTGGAAAAGAATGTGCTAATATTTGCATTTGTAATATATCAAACCACCCTGTTACCTAGGATTTACAAATTTGGGGTCAGTTCTTCAGTGGATTAAAGACAGCTGTGTTAAACTACACCAGCAGAGGAAAGAAAATAAGATTAGAGGAGAGAGTCATAGATTTCTCCTCTTAAAATATTCCTTCAACCATTTCACTAAAAGCTGCGACACCTTCACGCCTTAGAGCAGGAAATGAAAATAAGGAGGAAAGTGGAAGAAAAGGATCTTTGTGGCAGGTATATATTTTTTGCTGTACCAATGATAAATCACTTAAATTTTGGCAAGCTATAAGTCTTTGCAAATTTCCAGTGTGAACAGACTCAACAGATATTTCTTAGACTCTGGTATCTTTACCATCTTGGTAATGAGTTAAGTCAAGAGAGTGAGGGGGTGTTTGGAAGCCCTGGCTTGGAGAATTCCCCCTCATCTGTCAAAGAAACTGCAGGGACTGAGACAGAAGAAATATTATTAGAGCAGGCAAATTCAAGTCTTAACAACTGGGTTTTTCTCACTACCACAAAGCCCCCTGAAATCCTCGACAATTTACCTAAACCCAGTGTCCCTCATTTTCTACCTACCCAATTTGAATCTGCTGCAGCTGATTTAGATGCCCCACACTGGCATGCACCAGGCTGCTGCCAGCTCTTCATCAGCCCCCCTTTGCTCTGCATAAAAAGCAAGTGCTGGAGAGAATACTTCTGGAAAGGTGAAAACTTGATTTGTGCCTCTCTTGGTAACAAGGAACCTGTATCGCCAGCAAACATCCTTGCATTTCTTTGCATCAGACCACCAAGAGGGTAAAAAGTGAGACGTTTTGATTCCTCAACATGCTTATGTTAAACATCTCAGGAGCAACTAACCTTTGTGAGGAACCAGCCAGCAGAGCCACCCTTGTTATTATGCCCTATATTAATTTTCCTTAACTTTCCCAAATTCAGAGCATCGAGTGTGAACTTGTCCTCTGCTCCCTTTTCAAAGTTGTCTTTGTCATTGTCAAGTTTCCTCACACCTGAGAAAAAATAGAGAAAAAGCAAGGAGGAAAGGGTTACTGGCATATGCATGTTTGTAAGTGAAGAAATATTTAGGAATGTCACCACTGACTGAATCAAATATTCTCCAGGTACCAGCTCTCTGCAACCAGGATTAAAGGCAAAGGCAGAGGACTTTATATTCTAATAAAAAAGGTACCTTTTCTTGAGTGCACAAAAGACCAGTATTTTCACTCTAATGTTACAGTTACTTACAGCTTTCGGGGTTTTCAGAAATATATATCCAGATGGCTTTTTCATCTTTTTTTCATACCACCACATTTCCCTTTTATTTTTAATGTCTTTAAAAACCTCCAAACTATTTAAAAAAGGCTTTGGTCACAAGCTGCAGATTTTGACATTTCAGGAGACAGGATTCTTTGCTGCATCACACAGGAAGGATTTATTTTCAAATTAGGACCCAACCAAGGGTATTGCCTTTTCCTGATCTCACAGGAGCTTGCCTTTATGAAAAGTACTAAAGCGCTGACCCCAGTTGCAATCAATGCTGTTCCTGCACGAGTGGGATTGAACCTGCCCAAGGCACCAGCGCAGGGAAAGGTCTTAGAGGGAAATTCATCCCACTTACCATAGAAGGGGATGAATCATTTTCTAGAGGTGTTATTTCTCTGTGCAGATATGACAGAGTGCCTGGACAACCAGCTTAGATTTAGACTCCCACTTTCAGATGTCTCCAGTGAGATCAGTTGAATCCCCTTGTAAAAGTCTGGAGATTTAATCAATGATGAGACCTATCCACTAAGTTTCATAATCTGTTCAAGGACACTAGGCAGACATCATGTCATTATTTCTTGAATTTTACAGGATAGGTGCAGTATAGAAGAGAGAATATTTGCTCTCTGGGTCTCCAGGAATTTCCACCCACTTTTCTCCATGGTGTGACCCAGAGAGACTGGACACACCTTTTATTATTATTCCATTAAAAATATTAAAAAAAAAATAAATTCAAGTTCCTAGACCACTGTTGTAGTACAATCTGCGTTTTTAAAAAATAAATAAAAAAGCTACCACCATTAATTTAAAGCCAGTTAATATAAACCTTGGTTAGATTATCTTTCTAAATGGCCAGGCAGGCTCAGCCACAACCTGTGCCACACTAAAAGGACAGCATTATCTATCCAGAGCCACAGAAAGATGGGATATGCAGCTCCCACTGCATGCACTGTAAATACACATTGGTGTTGGATCCCTCAGCAGACTGACACTTACTGCACTGGTTTATGCTGCATTTTCCCAGGGTTTGGGTTTTTTGGTGGTAGGTAACTTCAGTCATGCTCACAGCCCAGCTATGACTGCCGCTCTGCAGACGCAGCTTCCAGAAGCTGTGGATGTGAGAAACCCCAGAGCTAACACCACCATTTGTTGTGCCTTTCACTCAGCCAAATTATTCCACATTTGCCAGATTGCTGCTGTGTGTTGTTCAGATCACAGGCCTGCAGAGCAGGAAGAAATATTTTAGGAAATAATTTGCATTTGAATACCTGTGTCTCCTTTCTCACTGAAGATATTAATGAAGACATCCGCATCTGTTCCACTGCTGCTAACTTCACCCGTAAAAACTCGGACCACATATTTGTTGACTGCAAGGAGAGAGGCAGAAATCCCAATACATTAATAACTCAATGGTTTGATACAAAACATGAAAGTACAAACCAATTCAGGCTGTGCTGATGATATCTTGAAAGTGTGTCTGAACCATGGCTCCTGGTACACTGACCCTCTCCTCCATAAGATGAATAAAATCCATAGGCAGAGCTCTGACTCTGGGTATTCACTGCCCAGGGCAAGAGGAACAGATCAGTCAGTTCCCAGCTTTGACATTGAAAGTTGAAATAGATGAGAGGAAGGTGCAAATTTTGATGTTGATACATGGACATTAAATGAACTCAGACCTACACACCAGCCTTGCTTTTTCAAAACATCAGTGAGTTGCAGAGCCAGCCATCTCCCCAACCTCAGACCTGACCCCTATGGTCCAAATGCTATCCTAGAGCTATTTTTTGCAGCTTAGCTTATATTAAGCCTGGCTGGTGACAATAAGTATTTTGAGGAAAGGTCAGTCACACTGCACAAGCACAAAAATTTGAAGGTGACCACCCTGCTACTCTGCCCAGTTTAAAACAAAATAAAATCCAGTCCTTTCCATTCAATGGAGGAACAGGAGTAAAGCCCACGAACTGCGACACTGTGAAGCTACATCATGTGCGGCACCAAGAAATGCAAAAATCACATGGGTGAGCCACACCACATATGTCATGTCAGTGAGTTTGAGAAGCAAGTTCTTCAGAGGGATCAGGATGGGTCAAACTTGGCTTCAAAGGACAGCAAGGGTGAGCTCAGCTTCTTCTGAAATCAATGAGAAAACTCCACAGTGTAACTATATTTGGGGCAAACATATGTCATCTACCTGGACTTGTGCAAAGCGTTTGACACTGTCCCACACGATATCCTGGTCTCTAAATTGAAGAGACATGGATTCGACAAATGGACCACTCGGTGGATAAAGAACTGGCTGGATGGATGCACAAAAAGAGTTGTGGTCAACGGCTCGATGTCCAAATGGAGAGAAGTGACGAGTGGCGTTCCTCAGGGGTCGGTACTGGGACCTGTGCTGTTCAACATTTTTTTCGGAGACATGGACAGTGGGGTTGAGTGCACCCTCAGCAAGTTTGCCGATGATACCAAGCTGTTTGGCGAGGTAGACACGCTGGAGGGGAGGGATGCCATCCAGAGGGACCTGGACAGGCTGGAGAGGTGGGCCCAAGCCAACCTCATGCAGTTCAACAAGGCCAAGTGCAAGGTCCTACATCTGGGTC
>NW_009649440.1:16252-24409 GCF_000708025.1 Charadrius vociferus | reverse complement strand
CTGGAGAAGAGAAGGCTCCGGGGAGACCTTATAGTGGCCTTCCAGTACCTAAAGGGGGCCTACAGGAGAGCTGGGGAAGGACTTTTTACTAGGGCATGTAGTGATAGGACGAGGGGGAATGGCTTTAAACTGGAAGAGGGTAAATTTAGATTAGAAGGAAGAAGTTTTTTATTTTGAGGGTGGTAAGGCACTGGAACAGGTTGCCCAGAGAAGTTGTGGAGGCCCCATCCCTGGAGGTGTTTAAGGCCAGGCTGGGTGGGGCTTTGAGCTACCTGGTCTAGTGGGAGGTGTCCCTGCCTATGGCAGGGGGGTTGGAACTCGATGATCTTCAGCGTCCCTTCCAACCTAAACCATCAATCGGCACCCCCAGGTCCTTTCCTGAATGCTTCTCCTAGCACCAGGGACATGCAAGATGCTAATGTATGGCTGGTAAAAGCTGTGACTCCATCTAGCAGTGCAGGCTCACCGCAGCACAGGCACGGAGAGGGTAGCTTGCCTAGATGCCAAATTAGCAGCTTTATAGGCATGAACTGCAAGATGCCAAGAGCAAACAAAACTTCGGTAGCAAGAGCAGTAACTATTTTCTGCTTTCTTTCCTCTCCCCATTACAACACAGAAGCGCAAATGTCCTGTATGGTTACAGCACCTTCCTTTTCTTTATAGCTCCGTTAGAGATGATCCAGCTCCCCCTGACGTGTCTCAATCAACACACCGACACACACAAAGCTGTCCCAAGAAGGCATTCGGAGACGTTGCCAGGATGCCATCTCAGGGCAATGTTGGGGTGGCACTAACTGATATGACCCCACTGCATTAATTTAGTAGAGGTGTGACAGTCAAGCAGCTTGTCTGTTACTTAATCAACTCAGCCCCAGTTTCCAACAGCTAAGAGGGAAGATTAATATTGCACCGTCAGCATCAGGCTCTTTCCACTGAGAGCCAAGGGGTTTATTTTGGTGAAGCGCTGTGATGCCATGGGCACTGCCAGCACTGCTCCCAGGGGATGATGGCCATGGGGCCACAGCCCTCCTTACCCCCCCATATACCCCTTCTAGGCTGGTCCTGCTGCCACCTCTATCCCAAGGAGCCAGGCTGCAGCACTAGCTCAACACCTTACCCAGGATTTTCTTATCCAGCCCCAGCACCCCTGGGTGCTCTCGTGCAACCTCTCTCCTGCCTCTAACCATGGAAAATGCATGGACACATCCCAGCCAAATCCTTCCACCTGCAAGCTGCAGCTGACTGCTCAGCCATGTGATATTCATCTGTTAATGCTGTTTACTTAGCAATATGGTCACCTGAAATGCCATAGGATGGAATTGCCTAAGGAAATCTTGTAGCTAATATTATTTGGGGCATTAGATAGGATGTTTACGCACAAGCTGCTGAGTTTGTAGCAGCAGGAGCACCAGATTTAGGCAGGGAAACAAAGTCAACCATGCTTCATTACGTAGAGTTATCAGGGCACAATGAATTCCCTGCTAGACATCCCTGCCTGCCTCCCTCGTGCATGACCTGCAGCGGAACAGGGCAGCAGCACAACATCCAGCAACTAATAAATGTCACAGCCTTCAGAAGCAAAACACACTGGGTTAAAAGCCGTGAGCTAAGTCATAGGCAGCGATGGATTCTTCTCATAAGGCAACTTTTAGCAATTATCCTTCTGTTTTCATAGTACTCCCAAGGGTGACAATGTTTAAGATCCATCCCGTACTGCTCAGCAGCAGAGGCAACACTGTTGTCTCTGAATTGCTGCTGGCAAAGAAATACGTTTGTGGTTAGCATGAGAAGTGAAAAGAATTGTTGCTAGAGGCAAAGGCAGGGGGCTGGATCTGCAGGCAAGGCACAGTTTCAACCTGAGTCTGCCACAGCCTTTTTGCAGGTGCTTGGGAACGTGGTTTCACATCCATATGCCTTGGTTCCTCACTGTCAGAGCGAGTCAGTCATTCTAGCCCACAAGAAATTGTCTGACAAAATCTCTTCTTGACTGAATGTACTGGCTTGTCAAAATGGAAGCTCCTTCATACCACTTCTGACAGTATATTCCTCAGTAACAGCTAGACTTCTTGGTCAGAGCAACCTTAAAAGCCTATGGTTAGGGCACAAAGCTGGGATCTAGCGTCCCAACACACTTGATTTAGAGCAAGCATTTGAATTTAGTTCTTGTCTGTCCTGGGAACGAGTCCATCCCACCAGGTTAATGCCACCTCTTCCTAGGTCAGCTTCTCCCGACCTTCTGGTGGAGATGCCTTACTGCGTTTTCATACACAGCACTATCTTTGGAGTCTCTGCAAACACTGCAGAGATGAAAACTCGCCCAGCCCTAATCATTACACCTCTCTCTACTGCAGTAGCAGGGACCCTAGAGATAGCTACGCAGAGCAAAACTTAATGAGAACCTAAAGCAACGCCTGTAAAAGCAGAGGAGCCCTGCTGATTTCACCAGACACTAGCTGTGTCTCAAAAGCATGGCCTGTTCTTGCACAAAGAACTGCACACAGTTAAGGAAGACCTTTTTTTCCCCATCCAGGAAAGGGTTGAGTTCAAAGGGTTGGTTTAGAGCTTGAGAATAATTAATCTGTCCAGAGTAATCGACAACTATCTTTCTTAATAAGCTGCACCTTCAAAGGTGGTGAACAGCTCCTTAAACCAAGGGTTCAAACTGGATATGCAGATTACAAGCACACTTGGAGTGGAGGGGATGTTGATGAAGAGAGAGCTTTGCATTGTTTTTGGCCATGAGCACCCCTGCAAAACACCGTGTTAGCTGGGGAGGAATGCAGAAGAACCTTTGCATGGCTTTGGGGTGCACGTCATCAGAGGCAGCACCAAGGATGCAAGGCTGATGCGACCCCAGATCAGCATTTCATTAGTTTCAGAAGACCTCGCTAAAAGTGGGTTCTTAAGAAAAAGAAATTATTGCTACCACCCAAGGAGGCATAACTCATGGGAAAATGAAATTATTATGTTTGCTCTGCTTGAATATTGCATTATCCTCAACTGCTGCCTCATGCCCCTCCTATAATGAACTCAACCGCTTGGTCTCCCCATCCATCCCAGAGACCATGAGATTCAGACCATTTTTTTTGTGGTTTTTACATGAAATCAAAGTATGCATCAAAACAGCTAATGTATCAGGATTCAGCCTGGATCATCCCTCTGCAAAGCCTGTGAGAGGCAATCTACCACATGCAGGAGTCTTTGCTTGTAGGATATGCTAAACTTATGTTTCTACTGTGACTTCAAAGTGATGATGACATTTTGAAGTGAGCTTTAAATGATCTTTCTCAAGAGACAATAGCAGTTTAGTTGCAGAAGCACGGAGCTTCTGGGGCAACCCACCTTGTGACAGTGGCGCAGAAATCCTTGTTCATCTAATTCTCCAAGATTTCTCATAATTTTTCATTAGTTCAGCCCCAAGGTGGGAGCCCATGAAAAAAACCCACAGACATTTCACAAAAGAAATATCCCCTTCCTGCTTTCCCCAGATCTGCTATTATCGATTTTTTTTTGGATATTCAGTGTGCCAGATAGCCTGACAGTTTTTTTCCAGTGGTAACAACTGCGTAGTAAAAGACATTACTCCCTCCACAAACCTTGTTTATTGAATATCTCAGCATGCAGCAAGGCCTCATCCTTAATACAGAGGGTATTCACCATTATTCAAAAGTAAACAACTCATATTTATTTCATAAATATATTTAGCTGCATTTTCCTGTGCTGATTATACATTTCCAGTTCTCAATGTAAATAAAGATGAGTTTTGATGAGCAGGTAACACCTATTAATATTTCATTTCCCCTCCTTCTACATCCTCAGAAATAATCTTTTTAGTTTTCTGAACATGGAAGTTTCCAAAACATAACACCTCATTTTGAATCACGACCTAGGGGAGACAGGAGAGAGACCAATCCCACTCTCCAGACATGGCACTTTATAAAATGAGGCTGCATAGGGCATCATCGACCGGTGTCTCACATCCAAAATGCTCCTCCTTATCAGAGCTTCCAGCACCAGTACTTCTCAGTTATTGAGAAATATTGGCCACAGCTTCAGTTCAGAGCCAGTCCAGCCCTGAGGGATGTGCGTATCCCATTGGGACAGGAAGGATTTAGCTACTGACTCAAAGTCAAGCATGTGTGTCAATACCCGCTGTCCCAAGTGTTTCCTCAAGTCACAGCCAGGTCAGTGCCTCGTAAGTCTTAAGTCAGCCAACATTAAAACTCTGGACGATGGACTGCGAAGTCTTAACACAAGCCTCCCTCACAGAGGAAAGAAATAACACAGCTCACATTCCCAGCTGAAATATATGAGATTTAGTAGATCTAAAAACCTCAGTGTGTCTAAGGCATGTTAACTCTGTATGTGCTCGTACAGATGCTCTCAAAAGCACACCAGGCAGAGAAGTCCATCACAGGCTGCTGCTTCATGTGCACAGACTGCCTTCATAACACCAGCGCAGACTGCCTTTCCTGCCTTCAAAGGGAACTGTTCTGTGGCTCTCTTTGCCCATGGTCTTCTCCTCTGACCCACCATGAACACAAACTGTCCAAGTCTCCTCAGGTGATCTCATTAACTCTGCCCCAGACGAGGAAAGACCAATGATTCAAAGAAACTTGAGCAAGACTAATGGATTGGGGCTGACCTGCAACTTGATCGGCTGAACTTCTCTCATTTGTAATTATAATAAATATTCTCATTTTTAAAGGCGAGACTACCCTCTGCATGCACAAGCACATGGACACGTTTCACCACTCATCTGCCTTTACAGCAATCCAGTTCCCAATTGCTCAGTGTGACCTTATGCCCCTTAGGACGTATCCATGCAAACTCTCAGATGCACCATATATCAACCCCAAATCAGGCCAGAATTGACACAACCACCGACATTCCAATTCAGAGCTGGTTCTTGTCATAGCGAGGCAGAAAACTCATGTCTGCCTGCAAAAGACCATGCAGACTTAGACCTAGACGCAGCACAGCTACACATGATCTAGCCTTGCGATCAATTTTTTGACATAATATTAATAACAAAAAGCAATAGGTGACCAATGCCCGGCACTTTTATGTATGGAAAAAATAAATGCAATGCAACTGCTAGATGCTCCTATCCTCAAGGTGTGCCACGCGTTGTGACTGCCCTGCTCCTTGGTACTGTGCTGTGTAATGCACCTGTTGTAAACATGTTCATTATTGATAGACCAAATAAGACTAAACTTTACCCAGAAAAAGTAGAGAATGGAGGAGTTTTACAGTTTGAGGTCACACATACGGTTCTGTCCTACTGTGAATATGCAAATTTGAAACAGTTTGACATGAGCTGCTATCAAATGCATGTTTATAGCCCATCATTTCCATTCTTAAACAATTTCGGAGTGCTGATGGCCAAAGAGCCAGCTGGAAATCAACCCTTGGCTCTCAACCTCATTTGCAACAGGCAGGTTGGTAAGACTTGACCAAAATTTGACAGGTTAGCATAAATTGCAATCGCACAGTAGACTGAATTAGTTTTCAGGTATCTGTGCTCTTGAACATAGTTTTAAGGACCAAGCGAGTAAATGCCCCCTTTGCAAACGAATATCCTTGCTTTCTCTCAGTAAAAGAGCATGTACAGGTAATTGTTTTGATTAGGGAGAGGTTTCAAAGGTAATCAAGAACAGCAAATATGTGTTGGTGGTACCTAACCACAACTTTTTCCCTCGTTCTTAGGAAAACTAGAGGTCACACCATGGAGAGCCTAGACTAACCTCAACCAGCTAAATAGTGATAACAGCCTGTTGTTACCCCAGAGAGAAGATGGCCCGTGGATAATTAACATATCATCTAACCCAACCAAACCTCAGCTTCTTTTATGAATAAGGACAAAATGTAGCCTTGCAAAATATTCCAGTATTATGTCTTGAGACACCCTTCAATTCACCTGAAGACCAAATCTCAGGACTCCCTCCTTTCCAGCTGGGTAATAAAAGCTGTACCCATCACACGCAGGGGTGGAGAAAGACACAGCCCTGGTGTCTCACCTGCAGTGGGTGCAGAGCAGCTCTGGGGCTGTAAACTACCAGGGAAAGGGGAGTGAAGTCCAACTAAATGAGCGTTCCCATGGGGTGGGAGACACACGGGTCTGTTCACAGAGTGGCACGAGTGATTCATGACCAGTCTGGAGCTATCAGACAATGGGCTGGGAACAAGCTCCCAAATTTCATTTACTTTCACCTCTCCATTGGGTCAGTAGTTCTTATTAGTGTGGCTACAAGCTATGCTCTCCTCCCCCACTGCTTTGGTAGGACATCAGACACCCTCAGAGTGATCCAAAACCCACAACACTCAAAGGAAAGCCAGCACCTGACTTCAGCTTTGATCCTGTCCCTTGCTCAGCCACAGTCATACAATCCTAAGGCTTCATAAACTCAAGTGAAGCAGCATAAGGCCAAACAATAGACCTTCCTTGTAATTAATACCTGTAATGTAAATTAATCCAGACTGCCAATAGCAGCTGCTGGGTAAATAAAAAACTCTGGCACTATCACTGTCAAAGGGTCATGGGCACATGATGCTGTGGATGTGAACACAAGGAACAGAAGATCATTCAAGCAGGAACACTCAAAACGTAACCTGTTCTTCTTGAGAAATGTGTGGCATTCAACAGGGAACCTGACAGAAGTAATTTTATTCAGATAAGTAAATGTAATCACTCAGGCGTCTGCAGTCACTAAGTATTCCTGCCATCCTCTGTAAACTCTATTTGGATCATGAAAAGAACTCTACTTTTGTTTTCTCTGTGTGTGTGTCCAATTTTTCAATTATCTGTTGACTTTTTTTTTGGAACATGCTCTTTTTTGCATTTTTTTAATAGTGCCTCTGTGTTTTTTTTCCTTTAAATTAACCTCTTCAAAGCTCACAGCCCTGCAGGGATTCTCTGGCTGGCCTGTGCTACTCGCCAAGAAAGAGGCCGAGTCTCCCCATGGCTTGGTAGGTTTTGGTCCAAGCACCAACAATCCCCTTCCAATATGCTTCAAATGCCTATACAGAGCTTCAACAAAGCAAAAAAATAGGACAAAAAAAATTTTGATTTTTATTCAGTCCACATGCCACACATATCACAGAGAAGATGCACATCCCAGCAATTCAAGAGAGGAAGGTAAATCCTCATGACAAAAATGAGAAATCTCTCCAGGAGAAGATCAAAAGCTGAAGATGTTGCAGGAGAGGGAACATGGAGGAAACTTGCTCGGTTACCTCCAAAATCATACCAGACTGTGGTAGCAAATGGAGCATGAAAGCAAAGCATGAGACTAAGGTCAGTAACAACAGTGCCCTGGTGGTTTACAAAGAAGAACTACAGAAAAAAGGGGAACGGTGATTGAAGAGATATGACCAAGAAGGAGAAAAGTATGGCACTGAACACTGCTAATGATGGGAACATGGACTTAAGAGGGAGCAACTAATCTTTCTTTACAAGCACATAAAATCACCAAACCACATAATTATTCATTTGCTTAGTAGCTTAGAAAATGTTAATACTGAAAGAGTAAACACCACTGTTTAATCCATTTGAAAGAAGAAAAAAAAAAAACAACCAAATTTAGGGCAAATGACTTGCATGTAAAAAAAAAAAAATCATATCACAATCTTGTTTCAGACCTTTACTGATCCAGAGGGAGCCAAATGAATTCAGATAAATTTACATTTTCAGTTGACAGTTCACCTCAGCAGCCTGGGAACGTTTATCTTTCATGAATTATGGTTCAAGGCAAACTGCAACCTGAGACAGTTGAGCTAACCCTCTCCTTTTACAGGTTCAGACCTGCTGCCCAGAAGGCATCCAACCCTTCATCTGTGCTTCTAGCCTTAGCCCAGCTCCCTGCATTTATAGGGACAGCCACAGAGCATCCAGCCTGTGCCACTCAAAAGTGGGCTTTTCTATCTGATAAAGGCAATGAGAACAGATGCATTTCTGATAAATGTCTGATTAAATCTCTTCTTTCATACTTTTAAGGCAGGAAACAACTTTATTTGTATTTGTCCTGGACCAAGCACACAGTAAGCAGTTGATCTATAACCCCAAACCACTTCTCCAGAAGAGCAGGTGCTCAGGCCTAGCTTTTCAGCTGGTGAAATGCTAAGTTGCTCCAGCAATTTTGTTTGAACTGCACTGAT
>NW_009649440.1:14223-16182 GCF_000708025.1 Charadrius vociferus | reverse complement strand
TCACTTGCACTCCTTTGAAACAGCTCTCCCAGGCAGGAGCAATAATAAATTCAGAGAAACTGTTGTGTCATTTAAAGATCTATTAAGATTGAATGGTTGACTTTCAGTAATTGTGTATTGCTTTGACTCATCCACTACCTTCTCCAGACCCCTCCTGCCCTCTTGAGTGTCCTTAACTCTTCCATTTCACAAACTGAATGGATAAAAGAGCAGCAAAGGACTTTGGCAGACAGAGCCCCAGCAGTAACTGGGTGGGTTTTTGGCAGAGCATCTACAGATGTTCTCTCATTCTCCTGTGGCATCCACCCTGGAGAGGCCTGCATTTATAAAATGCTCCCACATACATTTCTTGTCAATGGATATTATTTGTACATGCTAACTCACATGCAGTATCCTATAATACTTATATCATCAACATACTGGAACTGTTTTAGGAGGTTGTATATTAATAGAGAAAAATCATTTAACAATTCAGGAACAAACAGTGTCATGGTGTATTGTTTCACTGTTAACATCAGGCTCTCAATAAAAAAACAATACTTTGCCCTTCTAGAGCAGCTATCAATGCTCAAAGCATTGTATTAAAGCTGGCAATAAACTGGTTTTACCAAAAAAATGCTCATAAGTGATCATGTCAACAACCATAGTGCAAGAAATCTACTATTTATTTTCAAAAATACGTGATACTAGCAAAAACACAAGTTTCCCCTCTTGTGCACCAAACTACACCTCTCCTTTCCCTCAGGCCTGTGGCTAGTGGCAGGTGTATTTCACTTTCCGTACCCAAAATTAAGTTCCCAGAAAGGAGCGATGCATTGGTGATGTCATCAGGAAAACACAACTCGGTTTCCTCATTAGCACTTGCAGATAAACTGCTGACATACCACCTGAGGCTGGTTTGCTGGCTCCACTTTCACATCTCGATCGTCTTCCCACTCACCTTACGTGCACTACATATCACCACATGGCCTTCACGCTGATATCAATTTGGGAGTACATGTCTGGTTTGCAACCTGTCCTGGCTTTGTTTCAACATAATTAGCTTAAAACCACCCTGAAAAATAGGCACCAGTTCAATATGGATATCATACACATATAGTAAACCGGCATAGAATTACAGCAAGAGGGTTGGCTTGTTTATGGAAATTTCCTGCAGGTCATCACCAGAGCCTGGAAGCACTTAACTTTATACACAGGACTGCAACGATGCTGCCTCTTCTGATAGCACACAATGATACATCTTCCAGGGTAGGATGCCTCTCATCTATACATAGACATTTAATCTAATTTAAAGTAGTAATTGCAGATCCTTCAGTACTCAACCAATGAGCAGAGCTTCTCCAAACAGTGATTTATCCCACCCTACGATGTCAGGTCTAACACTGGAAGAAGGAATTACCCTCTGGAGGCATCTTGTACCTTCGCCTGGATGCCATCCTGTGCAACTTGCTGTAGGTGACCCTGCTCGGGCAGGGGGGGTGGACTAGATGATCTCCAGAGGTCCCTTCCAACCCTGACCATTCTGTGATTCTGTGATTCCTCTCCACTGACTACAAAGAAAACTCAAATTAATGTAGACTATGCGATTAAATTTTATATGCCTAAAGTCATCTGAAAGCAACCCTGACAAGGGTTCCTGACAAGGCACCAGAAAGCCACGCTTTTTGGAAAACCCTTATTTTTGGGCACATCCATGGGATTCAGGCTGTCAATGAGGTCTCTGATGTACAGTCCATCCCTGTCCTCCTTGCTCAGCCAGTTGTTGCAGGGGGAAGTAAAATCAGAATCACCCCTAACCATCTTTGTAGCCCTTTGCCGGACCCTCTCCAGCAGTTCCCTGTCCTTCTTGAACTGGGGAGCCCAGAACTGGACACAATACTCCAGATGCGGCCTCACCAGGGCAGAGTAGAGGGGGAGGATGACCTCCCTCGACCTGCTGGCCACACTCTTCTTGATGCA
>NW_009649440.1:7499-14177 GCF_000708025.1 Charadrius vociferus | reverse complement strand
CTACACTTGCCCTTGTTGAATTTCATAAGGTTCCTCTCTGCCCAACTCTCCAGCCTGTCCAGGTCTTGCTGTAAAGCAGCACAGCCTTCTGGCGTGTCAGCCACTCCTCCCAGTTTTGTGTCATCAGCAAACTTGCTGATGGTACACTCTATCCCTTCATCCAGGTCATTGATGAATATATTGAACGGGAGGTGTGGTGAGGTCTGTTCATGTCAGTCATGATCACGCGGTCGAGGAAACAGCCCACGTTCAGTCTGGTGTAATCGTGCTCAATCCTAGAGGAAGAACAACCAGGGATTTGATATTTTGATTAAGACTGGCCACTATCACTGTAAATTTGTGGAATACGTTATAAATAGGCAATGCTAGAGCAACTATACACAAAATGCCTACTTATACCTGACTATCCAAAATGTTTCATAGGATTTATGGGCTTTTACAGGGTATTTTGTAAATAACAACATTCCTCTCTATATATGTGTGTGTATGTGTGCAGATATCGTAGGTGCGTATGTGTGCAGATATCATAGGTGCATATGTGGTCTATTGTCTGCAAGGGGATGCACACAAACATACACACACCTGCATGTTCATTCAACATATGCATTCATTCACCTTAGCCTGCATATCTAAAACATGTGACTTTCCTCCCACCCTGTATCCCTCCTGCTCTTTTCTCGCTTTTTTTATCCACCTCTTCCCATTTTCCCAGCTTTCTTTGTCCTACTTACTAATTTTTAATTTTATATAGGTCAGACAGATGGTGGTTAAACATAATAATTATCATTTACATTACAGTAATTTAGCAAAAGAGGACAGCAAACCCCATTTACCTCAATTGGAACACAAAAACAGTCCTAAATGCCTTCCTCTGTGATTTCATATGACAGAAATACAATTCTTGGTGGGGAGCATGGACAGTTATAAGCAATACCATAGGTGATTTCATGCTTCAGTTCAAATCTTAGACAGTAAACAAACTTTTACCACCCCTTAACTTCACCTTGATAAGAGCACGTTAACGAATAATGAATAAAACATGGCAACGCTTAAATCTCTACAGCTTGTCATTCGATTAGCACCTCACAGAGCAGGTACTGTAGTAGGAATATTTTCTTTATTTGTCCAATGTTGTTGGTTTTTACTCAGAACATGTCTGTTTTGCTCCTCTCAAAGGCTGTGCTGCTCCTGTAATACACATGCATCAAAAGCTATGGTAAAAAACCAGCAACCTTGTCAGCAAGCACACGTGGTGGCCTGACAGAGCGCTAGTGTTTAAGGATGAAGAAATGTCATTCCTAGCACTGGAAAGACCTACTTTTCAATGTACTCTTTCCTGCGACAAGTTTTGGATGCTCTAAGTACTGACATTTAACAGACATTTTCCCCTTCTCTAGGTCTAAGAGTCCTTCCAGAAGCTGAGATGAAGCTTTGGGGGAAACGCAATGCTGGCCCAAGCAGATGCAAACCTTGGATCACATTCCATATTGCCTCCAAGAATAAAACATGAAAAAGGTTTTTCAAAATCCTCAACTAAATCACCCATAGAGGTAAGAGCTGGGGCAGTCTGTAAGACTTTCCCATCAGCAAGTGGCTTTCAGTGGTGTCTAAAAATAATCTTTGGTGAAGATATCTCAAGGCAGCACTAATGAAGCAGAAGTTACATGCAGAACTCCAACTCTTTGCTAACACCTCATCTGTGGTTCCTCAACTCTGCTTGCCCACCCATTGGTTGCTAAAACATAGAGGTAACAGCAAAAAAGCACCGGAATGTTTTCAGCTGTTCCTCTTCAGGGTGGCTGGAAAGTGCTCGTTTGTAGTGGTCGCATCAGAGCTTTGTTTCACCCTTATCAACCAGCCCTTGTTGGCCAACCAACGTGGAAGACCCTGGTGAATCTGGACCCCTGCACATCCACCTCAGTTGCTTTACAGGGCCTCAATATGCTTTTCATTTGTTTCCCACTCCAAGAGGGGTCCCCTCCTGCCATCCTACCTCCCGAGCACCGAGTGGACACAGTCTTCATGATGGAGCAAAGGGGTTCCATAGCCTGGCAAATTCCCTGTGGAGCCGCAGATCTGTCCAGAGCTCAGCCAGAGACAAAAGCATCCAACTGCATCAAAGGTTTCTTTCCATGCCCATCTTCCAACATTTTTAAATGAAACTGGAACTTCCTTCGCAGCTTTTGATTTGTATCTCATTCAAAGAAAAATGACTGTAGGACAGGGACTAGTTTGATTTTTTTTTGTGAAATGTTAAGTATGCAGTTTGCATTTCACAGGTGCAAGTGGAAGGCAATATAAAGTAGAATCATAGAATCATCTAGGTTGGAAGGGACCTTTAAGATCATCAAGTCCAACCATCAACCTAACACTGTGCAGTCCACCACTAAACCATGTCCCTAAGCACCACGTCTACCCATCTTTTAAATACCTCCAGGGATGGTGATTCCACCACTTCCCTGGGCAGCCTGTTCCAATATTTGATAACCCTTTCGGTGAAGAAATTTTTCCTAATACCCAATCTAAACCTCCCCTGGCACAACTTGAGGCCTTTTCCTGAGTATATTGGCCCAGGTCAGGGGATGTAGAATTTAATTCCCAGTTCTGCCTCTAGCCTGCGGTGTGATCTTTGGCAAGCACCTCCATCCTATTTGAGCTTGTATTTTCCACAAAAACACTACGAATAGCATCACAGCAAAACCCATCCTTGCTCTGAAGACACAGCCTCTCCCACCTGCCCTCCCTGATGGGCCCCCATTTCACCTGGGCCACTAAGCATTGCTACAGATGATTAAACACAGCAAAATCCAGAAGTCATATTAAAATGAACAAGAAACCACAACACTTCAGCAGCATAAAGCCATAGTGACAAGCAGCTTGTACTCATAAAGTTAATGAATATTAATAATCGAGCAAGGGGGTTCAGTTTTGCTCGGCTCTCTTCTTCACATCACTGAAGGATCTGCACGCGCCTTTGTTTAAAGGTTATTTTGTATGTTCTGCAAATGCACGCACAGCCCTCCTCCTCCTCCGTCCTGCTATTCCAGATACCACGCCAGGAGCATCACCACTACATGAAAAGGCTAAAATGGTTAACTTTGCCATGAAGACAAGAGACAATTATAATCCAGCCCAGCCTCCCCCAACCTGGCTGTCAGAGAGAAAAGTCAGCAAATGCAAGGCAATTAGTTTGTCAGGCTTGAGAGAGCATCGTAATGACAGCAGCTTTTCCTTGCATCGGCTCTGGAGATGGATGCAGTGCTGCAGACTGCTACAGAGATGGTACAAAAGTATTAAGTGAGAACAATTAGCCCAAAGCTTTCTGTGCACCGGTCCCAGTGCACCCACCGGTCCCACCGGCCACTGCGCTGGGCTGTTTTGGTTGCTGGGATGGTGGGAGAGCAGTGGGGAGAAAACCTGCTGTTGGAGGAGCACCAAGTGGGCATCCCAAAGTGCCCATTGAGCAGATGCTTCATGCATCTTGAAAGAGCTTGGGGAAGCATTGGGAAACATGATTGCAGTCCAGGAGTCAAACTCCTGGGAAGTCTTGCTGTCGAAAGGTAGAAAGAACTTGATGAGTCTCTTCCCTTGAGGTGGATATGCAGCATCAACAGCACAAAAAAGGGGAATGTTTTAAGGAGGAAATCCAATCCTTCCTTCTAGCATTTTTCTAGCATCACCAACTAAAAGGGAATAGGGAAAGTGAGGGAATATCCCAAGGTGAATAGCTATACTGAAGTTTACAAAAAAAAAAAAGAGAGAGAAGGAGAAATTACAGCTGGGCCGTGTCAGAGTCTGGTCCAGGCTGGGCCTGGGGTAAGAAATTCACAGCCTGATTACCATAAGGAACTTGTTACACCTAACAATGCAGCATGCTGGCTTACACAGCTCCGGTGACAAATAAAGCAGGAAAAAATCTGACTTGGAAATTGCAGCACTAAATTTCTAATGTTCAGGCTTGACTGGATTCAGACAAAGGGACTGTTCATGTCTAGCCATAAGCTTAGTCTAAAGATCAGCAGAATTTCACTTGAAGCCCTATCGTTCAGCTGGGATATCAGTCTAGGGCAACTTCAGAAATATGTTTCAATCAGGTTTTTTATTTCACATCTTTAATTGCCTTTAACAGCTCTATTTTTTATAATCTGTTGTAGTGTTTTACCCAATTGCTTTGTAAGAAACATCCAAGGAACTTCACCAAAGATTAGTATATGTAATTCTCAAATATTTTTTGCATCTGAAGCTATCTGTATTCAGATTCTTTTGGTTGAATGATTGCCTGCAGGTTGCACTGCTCATGATACTGCAACCGTGCAATGATTTAGAGCACTATGTCCCCTGGTTGGGTAAGTCACGTTGCTAAAAAGCACCACAAGAAACGGTGCATATTCGAGCATAGTATTTATAAATCCCTGTGAGCACCTCTTCTGTAGCCCATTGGCGCAGAGAACAGAGCCAGTGCCATGAGAGTTTTGCTACTACTTGGTATGTTGACAACAAGAAACTATCAATGATGCAGTTTTAAATGCAAAAGTACATAAGGGAGTTTACAATAGGTGGAAGAAGGGGCTGACTGCTTGGGAGGAATACAAGAATGCTGTCAGGGTATGCAGGGAGGAAACAAGGAAAGCCAAGGCAGCCTTGGAATTGAACCTGGCGAGGGATGTCAAGGCCAACAGGAAGGGTTTCTTTAAGTATATAGGAGACAAAAGGAAAACTAGGGAAAATGTGGGCCCGTTGTTGAATGAGACAGGTGCTGTGGTGACGGATGATGCAGAGAAGGCGGAGTTGCTAAATGCCTTCTTTGCTTCTGTCTTCACTGTTCGGGCCAGTCCTTGTGAGACCCAGACTTTGCAGGTAACAGAGAAAGTCTGGGGGAAACAAGACTATCCCTTGGTTAACAAGGAACACGTTAAAGATCAGTTAGATAAATTGGATATACATAAATCCATGGGGCCTGATGGGATGCACCCTCGTGTGCTGAGGGAGCTGGGGGAAGTCATTGCTGGGCCTCTCTCCATTATCTTTGAAAGGTCCTGGAGGACAGGTGAGGTGCCTGAGGACTGGAGGATAGCCAATGTCACTCCAGTCTTCAAAAAGGGCAGGAAGGATGACCCGGGAAACTACAGGCCGGTCAGCCTCACCTCCATCCCTGGGAAGATGATGGAGCAGCTTGTTCTGGGAGTCATCTCAAAGCACCTGGATGAAAAGAAGATTATCAGAAGTAGTCAACATGGATTCACCAAGGGGAAGTCATGTCTGACTAATCTGATAGCCTTCTATGACAAAGTAACTAGATGGGTGGATGAGGGGAGGGCAGTGGATGTTGTCTACCTTGACTTTGGCAAGGCTTTCGACACTGTCTCCCACATCATCCTCACAGGAAAGCTTAGGAAGTGTGGCTTAGATGAATGGACGGTGAGGTGGATTGAGAACTGGCTCACAGATAGAGCTCAGAGGGTTGTGGTTAGTGGCGCAGAGTCTAGTTGGAGGTTAGTAACAAGTGGTGTCCCTCAGGGGTCAGTACTGGGCCCAGTTTTGTTCAACATATTCATCAATGATCTGGATGAAGGGATAGAGTGTACCATCAGCAAGTTTGCTGATGACACAAAACTGGGAGGAGTGGCTGACACGCCAGAAGGCTGTGCTGCCTTACAGCGTGACCTCGCCAGGCTGGAGAGTTGGGCAGAAAGAAACCTTATGAAGTTCAACAAGGGTAAGTGTAGGGTACTGCACCTGGGGAGGAATAACCCCATGCACCAGTACAGGTTGGGGGCTGACCTCCTGGAGAGCAGCTCTGTGGAGAGGGACCTGGGAGTCCTGGTGGACAACAGGATGACCATGAGCCAGCAATGTGCCCTGGCGGCCAAGAAGGCGAATGGCATCCTGGGGTGCATCAAGAAGAGTGTGGCCAGCAGGTCGAGGGAGGTCATCCTCCCCCTCTACTCTGCCCTGGTGAGACCGCATCTGGAGTACTGTGTCCAGTTCTGGGCTCCCCAGTTCAAGAAAGACAGGGAACTGCTGGAGAGGGTCCAGCAAAGGGCAACAAAGATGATTAGGGGACTGGAGCACCTTTCTTATGAGGAAAGGCTGAGGGACTTGGGTCTCTTTAGTCTAGAGAAAAGAAGATTGAGGGGGGATCTTATTAATACATACAAATACTTAATGGGAGGATGCCAGGGGGATGGGAGTAGTCTTTTTTCAGTGGCACCCAGTGATAGGACGAGGGGTAATGGGCATAAACTTGAACATAGGAAGTTCCATCTTAACATGAGAAGGAACTTCTTTACTTTGAGGGTAGTGGAGCACTGGAACAGGCTGCCCAGAGAGGTGGTGGAGTCTCCCACTCTGGAGACATTCAAAACCCGCCTGGACGCTGTCCTGTGTAACGTGCTGTAGGTGACCCTGCTCTGGCAGGAGGGTTGGACTAGATGATCTCCAGAGGTCCCTTCCAACCCTAACAATTCTGTGAATTCTGTGAATGTGTGCTCGCAGCTGAGAAGGCCAACCATATCCTTGGCTGCATCAGAGGAAGCGTGGCCAGCAGGTCAAAGGAAGCGATTCTGCCCCTCTACTCAGCTCTCGTGAGACCCCACCTGGAGTACCGTGTCCAGCTCTGGAGTCCCCAACATAAGAAGGACATGGACCTGTTGGAGCAGGTCCAGAGGAGGGCCACAA
>NW_009649440.1:4666-5720 GCF_000708025.1 Charadrius vociferus | reverse complement strand
GGCTGAGCATAATCTTTGCATATTCTGTATTGGGATTGGGACCAATATTGGCTCTTTAGTGCTATTAATGTTACTTACCTAATCTTACTCTATTAAATCTGTTTATACTTCAATTCCCGGGTTTCCTTATTTTTTCCCCGATTCCCTTTCCTGGGTGGGGAGGGGTCATCGGGTCATAGAATGATTGTCTAAATGACAATAAATTGTTATGGGTTTGGCAAACCATAACAGTGCTGCAGATTTGTATGGGCATAAATCATAGTATGGTTAGACACATAAGCAGCTTTAAAATAGGAAACATCCTGTGTCATTAAAGGATAAGTATTGCTACTCATCTGTGAAGAAGTGCTTCAGCAGCGATGCAAGAAGTCTTCCTGCACTGTACTCGGGGTTCGTTTCATTCCTAGCCTGAACAGCCCCTTCTATACCAACTTTCTAGCACTTCCTAGCTTATTATATTAACTGTTCAGAGTAAATAAGCTTGCTTCCCTGTATTTGTTTAGTTATTCCAGAACAGTTAAACAACAAAATCAGATCTTCTGCAACTCGGTATGGCTCAGCTGTAGTAGAGATACAAACATTAGCATCCTCTGAAGACCATCATGTACAAATTCTGCAATTCATATGTATTTGCTGACATTAGGAACAGGAAAAGCTCTGTATAGCAACCCAAGACCAGGTAGAAGGGACTGTCAATTTAAGGCATTCAGCATAGGAAATAAAAATTCAAAAATTCCTCATATTCAGTAAGAAGCCAGCAGTCACTTACTGTTGACGCGGAAGCACGGACAGATACACCACGACCAATATGATCAGAGTAAATGCCACTTTATTGCACAGATAGCTCAGCTAATATAGACAATTTTCTCCTGTGCCACGCAACACTCAAGCAATAATTGGTTACATGCATAGTTCAAACAAGCATCTCTACTATATGATTGGCTAGCCCCAGCTGTTCACTCGCATAGTTATCTACTTTTATGTTTTACTCAAAAATCCTGCTTATCGGTACATTCAGCAACAGTTCTTTCCTCCCTCCACCTAACTCAGCCGT
>NW_009649440.1:0-2793 GCF_000708025.1 Charadrius vociferus | reverse complement strand
CATGACAAAAAGATCTGAAATGTCATGTATTTCACTACCAGCACACAATCACAAAAGAAATAAGAAAAACCTATTCTAACCAGAAACTGAAATGGTAGTACCATCTGTAGGCAATGCATGATATTTTACCTTTCTGTCATACATGCGGAAATGTAAACACCTATAAAATGTCGTGCATCTGCAGTCATAAATGAACTTGTGTAAACATTTAATTGAAAGATGTATGAGATTCCATCCTTTTGCCATATTCACAAAGCTGCATAATAAATTTGGGGGCAAACTGACTAGTTCATGGTTGGCTTCATATTTAGGGGACAAGACTATCAATTAAGCAGATCTTCATTCAACTCCTACTCGTGGACTAGCTTTTCTCTCGCTGTTCCTTGATGAAGCACTGTAAAGCACCAGATTTCTCTTAGAGATGCAGAAATTTCCCTGATGTTTGGGAAACCCCCAGCGGAAAGATGTAGTTTCAGTTCTAGCAGTCACCTCCTACGGGACCAGTTTTAAGAGTCATGAACTGCAGAAGGTTGGCTTCCCGTGCCTTTCATCCTTGCTTACCAACACCTCAGCCATCTGCTCTCTGCAGCAACAGGGACCAAGCCCAAAATGCTAACCCAGGTCTGAACAAGCTCAGGTTGCTGCTGCTGCAACCTAAAATCATCCCTGCATGTCCCTTCTTTCCTTCTTTCACAAAAAAACCAAAATGATGGTGAGTGCAGGAGGAAAGAGCCAGCGTTCACCAGAGTGCCAGCAAAGATGACTTCTACAACCAGCCACAGCTGATTAAGAAATCTATTACAGGGATCTCCTGACTTCTTCTCTAAAGGACATTACAGTTTGGGGTTTTTTCTTTTGGAAAATAATATTTGGATTCTGTCCGTAGCCAGGTGCAGAACAGCACTTTCACAATGAAATGGGTCTTTATGTAAATGCTGACTACAAGAAAACTCCCTGGAAAGCAGATGCTGCCTCGATGGCTTTGCCAAATACTGCAAGGCAGGTTTGGGTGCCAGTAGCAATTCCTCCAGCAGAGCTGCTGCTGCTCCCACCTCTGCTATGGGGCCGTGTCCTCTATTACCTCCTTGCCTCAGTTTCCATCTCTGTTAAATCAGGAGAAACGGTATTCAGCTTTGTAGGTTCATTGGGATGCCTGGATGAAAATCACAGAACAGAGACAAAGCATTTTGTATATGTGTATGATATACAATCAGCAAGTTCTCCCTGCTGTTTCTGGAGATGATGGGATAATAAAACTCCTTTGGCTAGCTCTGATTTCTGAATTTCAAATATGGCAAACAGGGCTGAAATTTCATGTATTTTCTTTACCATTCCCATATCATTTTCTTTACAGACTCTCATGTTTGAGTTGCCTCACTGGGAAGAGAAGCTCTTTTGAGGGTAAAATTTAAAATAGCTGCAGGTACCTCTTGTCGGTGCTGTAGAAATGGAGAAAATGTGAAGTTACCGTGTGACATTAGCACAGGATTAATAATTTCCGAAGCACATTCTCAAGAAAACCAAACCAATAAGAACACTGAAAACCAGAGAGACACAGCCTCTCCTAGACCTCATGGAGAAGGGATTTCTGCTCGCTCTTAGTGCAATTGTCTGGCTAAGGGAAAATTGGTACATGCAGAGCTGGGACTTTGTTAAAAGTCACCCTCCTTTCATGGGAGCTGATCACCTGCTGGCCCTGATGCTTTCTTTTTTGTTTTTAAGAAAAGAAAAAGAGCTATTGAGAGAGTCAGAAGCCTCATAGTCAGTTCTTAAATTATAAAATATGGTTTCCACTAAGTTTAAGATAGTCATAAGAACTGAGAAGTTGCATCCAGAGGGTGGCATTGGCATCAGCTGGAGAAAAACAGAACAGTGCCATCACAACGGTGTGTAACCAAGCACGCAGCAGATAGGATGGAAACGGCCTAAATTAGGAAAAAGCTCAAATTCTTCAATTTCTGCTTGCCTCAGATCTCCTATGGCTGGGTGTGGGTGGTTACCCATCAACATTACTTCAAACCCACTGAGTTACTCTTCAGAAACGTTCAAGGACACTTATCTCTGTACCTGACGTAGCATGGAGACCTCAGTGGGATTCAGGCATGCGAACACGGTCCATCGTGCCCACTCCAACAAGAAATTAATATTCTCAGCTCCTAAATTGGGAGCTCCTACTTTAAGCTTTAAGAAAAGCAACTATCCCCACACCTTGCAAGTGTGAGTTTTATATAATATGAATCTGAACACATATTTCCACCTACAGAAAGGAATGCAGGTTTGCAAGGGGTTTGATAAGAAATATGCAACGGCAAAAATTTAGATTTCCCTGGTGATCTCGAAATACCTTTTAGATTTATCCCCTCCACATCCATCAGCACAATATTATGTTTCATCAAAATGCAATAAAAGTTACTAAAGAACAGGCCTCAAAGATACAGATTTCCTTCCAGATACTCCCTTGCTTGTGAGATGAGTCTTGGGAGTAATCCCATGCTCTCCAAAGAGAGTAACAAAGACATTGGCATCTGTTCCTGCTTCCCAGACATCTCCCATCACTGTCACCACCTCGTAAACTGTGGAAGGAGAAAAGGAAGATCAGGATAACAGGAGAAATCCCTCACCTCACCTCATATTATAGATCCAAGTCATCCCCAAACCCAAGCTGAAATACAGGCCACAGAGACGGATCTCTGTGCCCACCACCAAAACAAGCCCATCTCTTGGACAGGGCATGATCAGTGCTAAGGATGAACAGAACTGGTGAAAATCATCACATCAAACTAAAACTGCTGG
>NW_009649439.1:23051-24552 GCF_000708025.1 Charadrius vociferus | reverse complement strand
GGCTAGAGAAGTGATTGTCCCCCTGTATTAACCAATATTAGATTTCTTAATAGTAGCTTGCAAGTTTTAGAAATTATTCAGAATATGCTTGTATGTCTGGAAATTATATACTGCATTTGTGTATTTAAAAAGCCAGGCATCTTAGAAATTTATTTTCTTACAATGTCATCTAGTGGCTTCAGATTAATAACTGAAATAGTTCCCTGCAGAAAAACTTTTAGTATTGCAGAATTTTTTATAAACTTTACCCAAAATGTTTTTAGGCATAGTTTTATTTCATGTAAAAATATCTTAGAGCCTAAATCTTGGTAAAAAGTCATTCAGATTTAGTTCCTGAATGCTATAAATTACCTTTGAAAATAAGACTTAGTGTGCAGTTCTGAGTCACCAATGAAACAATAAATTGTCCCCCTTGTGTACTGTACTTAGAATTTTAAGTCTTCGATTTGGGATAAAGTGAGTACTTGTGTTATATAGAGGGGAAAAAAAGTAAAAAAACTAGGAAATTGTTGCAAATGTTAGCTCTTAGGATAAATCCTACCTCTGTTTTTTATTATTTTGAGCTGAATATTTAGTATTTGTCTAGATTCCTGTAAAAGTTGTGTTATAGGGAACTTTAGGCATTATTTTAAATCTCACTATGTATCAGACAACAGGAAGTGCTTGTGTTAATGTATTTATTCTGTATCATATGAAATGGTATTTCATATAATGCTGACTTACTTTACTGCAGTATATTGCATTTTAAATTATGGCCTTTGGTATGAGGTATGCAGTTCTTTTTTATTTGCCTTTATTTTGATAGATTCTAAAACCAGAGTTTTTAAATTTTTCAGCCATGCACGGAAGTTCTTTTTATTGATGTTTTCCATGAATATAATCAGACTCTTACCCCTGTGCTTTTAGAAATGGTTCACAGTCTACAAGGTAAGCTGTTTAAAAAATAAAGGAACTTTAAAATGTAGAATTCTGACATTTGCTTTTGTCAATTGTTAAACAATTTTATCTTGTGATATATAATTTTGTATAGTGTATTCACTCTGGTTTTGAATGGATCTGTTAATAATTTGAAATTATTTCTAAACCTTTCATAAGGACAATGCAATGTGTATATAGGAAGAGGGAATCCTAATGATTCTTTCCTTTTTGTCATAACTGTCTTAGATGACTGACAAAAACTGGGGCAGTTCTACTTTCATGAGGTTTCAGGCTTTCTTAAGAATGGTTGAACAGCTTAATAAATTCTGTAGGTTGTTTTTTATCAGGAACTTCCTGTTCAAATGTTTCAAGGCACTTTCTGGTAATTCTGCTAAGTATCTGCAAAAATCCTGGGAAAAAAATCTCTTTTAAACAGAAAGTTCAAGTTATGCTGTCATTTTGGAGAGTCTAGAGGTCTTTCCACGTTTGAAGAATCTACTTTAAAAGTTTAGTGTTTTTCTGTGTGAAGACTGATGTCTTCATAGACTGAGGAATGATTTAGGTTTTCTTCACCCCCAAATTG
>NW_009649439.1:21655-23026 GCF_000708025.1 Charadrius vociferus | reverse complement strand
CCCCAGCCACTTTGTTTTCCCTGTCATTTCAGCTTAGGTTATTTCCCCAGGTTGTATTATACCTGACTTACAATATTTAGTATCTGAACTTATCAGAATGAATCAGCACATTCTATTAAATAGAAATAAATATTCATTTTCTGAGGGTGGTTTCTGACTTCACATCCAGAAGCTCTTCATAAAATACTTAGTGTACATAAGTTTTATGCTGTGCTGTGATACTGGGAATGGTAAAAGGTTCCTTTCGAAAGGGTTGACAATTTGTTTTTCAAGAATTATGGAAGATAATACTTCCATGATAAAAGGTACATATACACACTTTTTTTTTAATCCTGAAGCCCCTGGTAGCCATTTCTGGATTTTTTTTCAATTTGAGAGTTATTGTTGAAGTACTAGATGATATTAAGAATTCATTAATTCTTAAGATTTTGGAAAATTTATACTTATAAATTGTAAGTATACATGCACACATATATAAAGTATATAGGAACTAGGTCTAAGTAGTGACTCTGGAAATAGTACCACGTGATAGACAGTTTTCAGCAACTTGTGGGATTTGAGTCTGTTTTTTAAAATACATACTTTTGACTGACTTGCATGTTAGTGTTAAAAATGTTCAGTTCTGAGGAAGTATGTCAAAAATACAGTATGAAAGCAAAGACTTGATTTTAGTATATTCACTCAAGAAAGCATCAAAACTGAAATACTGAACTTGTGAATAAAACAAAAATAGTGAAGCAGTCTTAATTCACAGCATACTTATTTAAAGTGTAAAAGTGCTTGCATTCTTCTTTAGTTATGCTTTTTTTCTTTATTTTAACTTTGTCTTGTAGGATCTACCAACATGGAAGATACCACTATTATACTGATTAAAGATGCTGGTAAATTACAGAATCACTGAATGGTCAGGGTTGGAAGGGACCTCTGGAGATCATCTAGTCCAACCCCCCCTCCAGAGCAGGGTCACCTACAACAGGTTGCACAGGACGGCATCCAGGCGGGTTTTGAATGTCTCCAGAGTGGGAGACTCCACAAACTCTCTGGGCAGCCTGTGCCAGTGCTCTGCCACCCTCAAAGTAAAGAAGTTCCTCCTCATGTTATGATGGAACTTCCTATGTTCAAGTCTGTGCCCGTTACCTCTTGTCCTATCACTGGGCACCACTGAAAAAAGACTGCTCCCATCCCCCTGGCACCCTCCCTTTAAGTATTTGTAAGCATTAATAAGATCCCCCCTCAATCTTATCTTCTTCAGGCTAAAAAGACCCAAGTCCCTCAGCCTTTCCTCATAAGAGAGATGTTCTAATCCCCTAATCATCTTCGTAGCCCTTTTCTGGACCCTCTCCAGCAGATCCCTGTCTTTCTTGAACTGGG
>NW_009649439.1:9849-15510 GCF_000708025.1 Charadrius vociferus | reverse complement strand
CGGCGGTGCGGGTCCGGTCGGTGCGCTTCGCGGCGGTACTGTAATCGCGTTTTTGTCTTTTCCTTTTGCTGTTCTGTTAAATTGCACTCTTTTAACCCACGAGTTTGGCCCTGTCATTTTCTTTTTCCACGACTGTGGGAGTTGTGTGAGCGGCTGCGTGGTTCTTTGTTGCTGGCTGATTCTTGAACTCAGGAGCCCAGAACTGGACACAATACTCCAGATGCGGCCTCACCAGGGCAGAGCAGAGGGGGAGGATGACCTCCCTCGACCTGCTGGCCACACTCTTCTTGATGCACCCCAGGATGCCATTCGCCTTCTTGGCCGCCAGGGCACATTGCTGGTTCATGGTCATCCTGTTGTCCACCAGGACTCCCAGGTCCCTTTCCACAGAGCTGCTCTCCAGGAGGTCAGCCCCCAACCTGTACTGATGCATGGGGTTATTCCTCCCCAGATGCAGTACCCTACACTTGCCCTTGTTGTATTTCATCAGGTTTCTCTCCGCCCAACTCTCCAGCCTGTCCAGGTCACGCTGTAAGGCGGCACAGCCTTCTGGCGTGTCAGCCACTCCTCCCAGTTTTGTGTCATCAGCAAACTTGCTGATGGTACACTCTATCCCTTCATCAATTAATCAATTAAATTTTACTTTACCTTTGAAGGAACAGAGCCCTTTTGTTTATGTGCTTGACGTCTTAATAATTATATGAAGAATTTGCAAGATTTATTTTTAAGAGTTTTGAAAAGTAGGACCTAAATCCTATTTCTCCGTGCACTTGATGTCAATCTTACCTTTTAGAAATGCTTATGTAAACATATAGTGCTTTTTTCGCCATTTTTGTGAAACAAACCCTTAGACAATCTTCTTTACTGTCCTGTCCTTTCCCCTTTGTAAATAAATGAACTGCAGTACTTTGATGGAGATAGTCTGTCCATTTTACAAATAAGGAGATTTTATGGCAAAAGAAAAGAATTGTATAAGGCCTCTGATGGAACTATTTTTGATGTTAGAATGAGATCGTCATTTTTTCTTATGGCTTTTAACTGTTTTCAAGTGTCTGTATATTTCTTCTGTAATACTTTACTTTTACTAAAATTTCCTCCAGAGTTCTCTTCACCATGGTCTGATAATATCTTTCTTCAGAGTATATGCTTTAGTTTTGTTTTCTTTATTATGCTCAGGTTATCAAATAATTTTTTTGAAACTTAAATTAGTCTGATTATTTAGAAATAATAATCAAACATTAAAGATAAAAATATGCATAACTCTATTGTTTTTCCCCAGTATATAATGCAGTTGGACTAGCTGCTTATGAACTATTTGATAGTGTGGATTTCGATCAGTGGTTTAAAAATCAACTATTAGTAGAACTACAGGTTTCTCATAACAGGTAAACACCTTGGTTTGTTATGTCTTAATCATTTAAATATGAACTGTTGATACAAATCTGGTAAGATATAATGTCTAATAATTGCAGACTTGAAAAATGCTTAATATTTAAACATATTCACTAAACGAGCAGAGGTATGAAATGCATATAGATAACCGATACAGTCACAGAAGTGACAGTGTTCATGACAGTGGCAGTTTCTGTTTATGTTTACATTACTGTGTCATGGCTACTTCCAGGGTTCTGTTATATTTGACAGATTATTATTTTATTATAAGTCTGTCCTCTTGCATATATTTGAGTTGATTAAACTTTCTCAGGACAGCCACCTTTGCTCATTTGAAGAAAGATACTTAGGCCTCCTGAGTCCCCAGAGCCCTTTAGGCAGCAAAGTCCCACTGAAATATGTGGAATAATCTCTGTGAAACTGTAGCTTAGCCAAAATAGTGATTTGTTCTTCTTTACTAGTTCAAATACAAGCCCCTGTAGCACTCTTCAGTTAATTTTGCTAGCAATAAAATGGGGAAGTAAGGATTTGGGTTGTGTTGTAAATTTTCACTCTCTTGGATGGCCTTCACATGAGTACCACCGTTTTGTTTAGCAGATATATAGGGTATTTTGAAAGACCAGTTTTGGCATCTCAGTGTAGACTGAGCTGTCCATATCTACAATTGACTAGGAAGACAATGTTCCTCCCAGTTCCTCAAACTGTCACTCTTCCCTCAGGAGAAGGACAGTGAATGCTATTGTACATGCTAATCCTATTCAGATAGTTCCAAATCACCCATTGACTCTGAATAAACATGTCCTATTTTTCTCATCAAAGTCACTGTCAGTGACCCTAACGGCCTTTGAAAGACTTCACTATTTTTTCTTATACATTTGAAATTCATCTTACCAGACATTAGCTAGCAATGTGTGCTCACAGCCCAGAAAGTCAACCATATCCTGGGCTGCATCAAAAGAAGCGTTTCTATCAGGTCAAGGGAGGTGATTCTGCCCCTCTACTCTGCTCTGGTGAGACCCCCACCTGGAGTACTGCGTCCAGCTCTGGAGACCCCAGCATAAGAAAGACATGGACCTGTTGGAGTGGGTCCAGAGGAGGGCCACAAAGATGATCAGAGGGTTGGAGCATCTCTCCTGTAAGGACAGGCTGAGAGAGTTGGGGCTGTTCAGCCTGGAGAAGAGAAGACTCTGGGGAGACCTTATAGCGGCCTTTCAGTATCTGAAGGGGGCCTACAGGAAAGCTGGAGAGGGACTTTTTACAAGGGCATATAGTGATAGGATCAGGGGTAATGGCTTTAAACTAAAAGAGGGTAGATTTAGAATAGGTGTTAGGAAGAAATTTTTCACTATGAAGGTGGTGAGGCACTGGAAAAAATTGCCCAGGGAAGTTGTGGAGGCCCTGTCCCTGGAGATGTTCAAGACCAGGCTGGATGGGGCTTTGAGCAACCTGGTCTAGTGAAAGGTGTCCCTGCCCATGGTAGGGGGGTTGGAACTAGATCTTTAATGTACCTTCCAACCTAAACCATTCTATGATTCTATGAAATATGTAGTAATTTTTTGCTAATAACCTTAGGAGCTACCATAAATTATAAACGATTTTCCACAACGATTTACTAGCCAGCTTTTTTATTCCTAAATGCCAATTGTAAACATTTTCTTTACAAATACAGTGCAATTTTATGTAGAGTGGAAGATCCTGCTAAAATTACAAAAATTAAAATGCTTCTTTTCAATACAGTATACTTTTTTCCTAATGAATTATCAACTTTTGGATGTGTAACCTTACTTCAGGGTCACAGAATAGTTGCCACAGTTGTTTACCTGGTGTCTCCTAATGTTTTTTCCCTTTCTCATTAGTCTTTTTTTTTGTTTATATGATCTCAACTTCACCCTACTATCTACCAGTGGCCAAGCTATCTAATGGTTAGGCTAAATGTCTGAAGAACAGGAAAAAAATAGAGATCTTGTATATACAATTGTTCCTTTGTTGTTGTGCTGCACCAGCAGCAATTTCTGAATAAAGCTGCCATGGTATTTGTAGCACATGCTGGCTTTGGCATTTTTATGCCATCCACCCATACAGTAAAACTGACAAAAGCCTTCTACAGTTGATATAGTTGTATTTACAGTAGGGTAGACACCTGACTTGCCCTTGTTCTCATGGGGGACTTCAACTTCCCAGATGTCTGCTGGAAATACTACACAGCAGAGAGGGAACAGGCCCAGAGGTTCTTGGAGTGTGTGGAAGGCAACTTCCTCACACAGCTGGTGAGGGAACCAACTAGGGGAAGTGCCCTACTGGACCTACTGTACGTTAACAGAGAAGGTCTTGTGGGGGATGTAAAGGTTGGAGATCGTCTTGGGCAGAGTGATCACGAAATGGTGGAGTTTTCAATTCCTGGAGAAGCAAGGTGGGGAGCCAGCAGAACTGCCACCTTGGACTTCCGAAGGGCAGACTTTAGCATCTTTAGGAGCACGGTCGACAGCAACTTGTTCTGGATGTCCCCTCCAAACACATTGAGGAATGGGGAGTTATTGGAAGTGGTCAACACGGATTTACCAAGGGTAAATCATGCTTGACCAATTTGATGGCCTACTATGATGATGTAACTGGTTGGCTGGATGAGGGGAGAGCGGTAGATGTCATCTACCTTGACTTTAGCAAGGCTTTCAACACTGTCACCCATAACATCCTCATTAGGAAGCTGAGGAATTGTGGGCTAGATGAGGAGACAGCGAGGTGGATTGAGAGCTGGCTGTGTGACAGGACTCAGAGGGTTGTGGTCAGCGGCACAGAGTCTAGTTGGAGGTCTGTAACCAGTGGTGTCCCCCAGGGGTCGATACTTGGTCGAGTTTTGTTTAATATATTCATTAATGACCTGGATGAGGGGACAGAGTGTATCCTCAGCAAGTTTGCTGATGATGCCAAACTGGGAGGGGTGGCTGACACTCCAGAGGGCCTTGCTGCCATCCAGCGTGACATGGACAGCCTGGAGAGCTGGGCAGAGAAGAACCTAATGAGATTCAACAAGAGCAAGAACAAGGTCCTGCACCTGGGGAGGAAGAATGCCAGGCACCAGTAGAGGTTAGGGGTGGACCTGCTGGGAAGTAGTTCTGAGGAGAGGGATCTGGGGGTCCTGGTAGACAGTAAATTGTCCATGAGCCAGCAATGTGCCCTTGTCTCCAAAAAGGCCAATGGAATCCTGGGCTGCATAGGGAAGAGTGTGTCCAGTAGGTCGAGGGAGGTCATTCTCCCCCTCTACTCGGCAGTGGTGAGGCCACAACTGGAAAAGTCTGAGAGCTGGGACTCTTTAGCCTGGAGAAGGGAAGGCTGAGGGGAGACCTTATTATTGCTTACAAATATCTAAAGGGTGGGTTGAAGGAGGATGGAGCCAGACTCTTCTCGGTGGTTCCCAGTGACAGGACGAGGGGCAATGGGCACAAGTTGGAACATAGGAAGTTCCGTTCCAACACACGGAAAAACTTCTTTACTTTGAGGGTGACAGGGCACTGGCACAGGCTGCCCAGGGAGGTTGTGGAGTCTCCTTCTCTGGAGATTTTCAAAACCCGCCTGGATGCAGTCCTGAGTAATGTGCTCTAGGCAATCCTGCTTTAGCAGGGGAGTTGGACTGGATGATCTCTAGAGGTCCCTTCCAACTCTGAAAATTCCGTGATTTCGTGATTCTGTGATCTAACCATTTGGTTGGCATTTATGATTAAATTCCTGTGGGGACAGAAGCTTGCGGTTGAAGTTGATCAGAACTTTGAAGCCTTGTTTGCTTGAACCGCTTCTATTGTCAGCATCTTTGGAGTCTGCCATGGGAATAAAGGAGACTGTTAATAGTTTGAATGGAGCGTTGCTTTAATGACAACTTCAGGAATACATATGCAGTTCAGATAAAGCAGATTGGAGGGTATGATCTGCTGTGCTACAGAATGTCCCATGGTGATTAGCATGTTTGTTCACAAACTAGTTCATGTTTGGGAACACAAACCTATGTTTTGTCAGCAGTGACCATAGGATTTGCTGTGTTTTGTGTTCTTTGAGTGTTTCATTGTCTGTTGATAGACTGTAGCAGTAGGAGAGATATGGGATTAATGAAAAAAAAAGACTTTTAGAAACATTGCATTGTCAAATTTATCACTTGCCATAATATTTAGTTTTTTACTGACTAAGGAGAAACTTTTCCATAGTATGAAAATAGTTTACTGAATCCAATCTTTTGCAATAATTTAGTCTTAAAATAACTCTTTTTCTGCGTAGAGAGAA
>NW_009649439.1:8807-9707 GCF_000708025.1 Charadrius vociferus | reverse complement strand
TCCCATGTGAACTTTAGGTTCATCAGGCTCAACCTGCTTATACTTTGTCAGCATGTGCTCTTAGTGTAAAACCTAATGATGTACTAAAAGGTGAGCTTTTCCCCAGAATTAATGAACATAGAAAAGGTAGGACCTCAAAAATGAGCACCTATGAGTAGAAGAATTTCTAGGAACTTAAGTCCTTTAAAAAACAAACCACCAACACCGAAAACAACAACAACAACAAATCAAGAAAAACTCCCAAACCCCCCAAATGCATGCTATATTTTCTCTACCAGAGAGAGAGAGAGAATATATAAAGATGCAAGTAGGGAGGTATGGATCGTACAATAAATAACACCAGAGCTGAAAATCCTTGCTGTCAGCAGACAGTTATGTACTTATGTCAAGTGTCATTTAGAACTGTTCTTTATGTGATAGTGATTTGAAAACTACCCAATGCCAATCTCAAGAAAAACTCTTAGGTTTTTTTTATATTCTGATTTTTACAAGGTTGTGTATCAGGCATGAGTATTCTAAGAATAGAAAAAGTTGCATCATCACAGTTTCTCAAATAAATAGAAGGATGTGTTAGTACGGCAACATAGAATCATAGACTCCTAGAATCGTTTAGGTTGGAAGGGACCTTGAAGATCTTCGAGTTCCAACCTCCCTGCCATGGGCAGGGACCCCTCCCACTAGACCAGGTTGCCCAAGGCCACGTCCAGCCTGGCCTTGAACACCTCCAGGGATGGGGCCTTAACAACACCTCTGGGCAACCTGTTCCAGTGCCTTACCACCCTCAAAGTGAAAAATTTCTTCCTGATGTCTAATCTAAATCTACACCCTTCCAGTTTAAAGCCATTCCCCCTCATCCTGTCACTACATGCCCTAGTAAAAAGTCCTTCCCCAGCTCTCCTG
>NW_009649439.1:6558-8375 GCF_000708025.1 Charadrius vociferus | reverse complement strand
GGTCCCTCTGGATGGCATCCCTCCCCTCCAGCGTGTCTACCTCGCCAAACAATTTGGTATCATCGGCAAACTTGCTGAGGGTGCACTCGACCCCACTGTCCATGTCACCGACAAAGATGTTGAATAGTACAGGTCCCAGTACTGACCCCTGAGGTACGCCACTCGTCACTGGTCTCCACTTGGACATTGAGTCATTGACCGCAACTCTTTGAGTGCGACTGTCCAGCCAGTTCTTTATCCGTCGAGTGGTCCATTTGTCGAATCCATGTCTCTTCAATTTAGAGACAAGGATATCATGTGGGACGGTGTCAAATGCTTTGCACAAGTCCAGGTAGATAACATCTGTTGCTCTTCCCTTGTCCACTGCCGCTGTAACCCCTTCATAGAAGGCCACCAAATTTGTCAGGCATGACTTGCCCTTGGTGAAGCCATGCTGGCTGTCACCAATCACCTCCTTATTTTCTCTGTGCCTTAGCAGAGTTTCCAGGAGGATCTGCTCCATGATCTTGCGAGGCACAGAGGTGGAAACATCTTGTGAAAGTCATGCTTTAGCAATCATAGAATCATAGAATGGTTTGGGTTGGAAGGGACCTTAAAGATCATCTTGTTCCAACCCCCCTGCCACGGGCAGGGACACCTCCCAGTAGTTCAGGTTACTCAAAGCCTCATCCAACCTGGCCTTGAACACCTCCAGGGATGGGGCTGGCACATCCTATTTTCTAGGAAGAGCCTTGTTCATGCTTCACTATGCTGGAATGTTATTCTTTATTAGCTTTGTGTTCCAGTCTAATGAACTGCTGTATAGATGTTATTTTCACAACTTTCATGTCCTCTGAAGGTGTGCTTTTTTAATTATCTTATGATTATGGGAATGTTTAATAAATTTATATACTGTAAAGATGCCTCAATAACTTCAGTTTAAATCGCTGACTTGATGGCTTATAAGGCAGAAGTTCATCAAATGATAAATAAATTAGGATAACAAGGCAAAATAATTTGTTACTTAAAATTCTAATTATAGGGTTCATCTTACCTAACTTTATATGTCTTTAAAAGTTAAACATTTAAATCAGAGCTGGTCTTCCTGTTCAGCTTTTATAATTAGTGGAGAAAAATAGGAGCTCTATGGAATGCTTTTCTCAATCTTTGTTAGGCAATTCAGCTCATTGTTATTCTGGTTCTTATTTCTTCCTATTGACTCTAAAGATGTTTGGTTTATGCTCTTGTTGTGGCACTGGTGCAAGATTAGGTAATGCCAGTTCTCTCTGAGGATAGTTTTGGACTGATGACATGAAATGCTCTGGCAGTTTCTGTAATGCGATAGCTAAGTTTGCATTTTTATATTGTATCTGACCTCAAATTTTGAGCACACAAGGAATGTCAACGAAATTGCTGGAAAGTATGGTAAAAGCATTAAGACACCATGATGGCATTAATAATGTAAGATTTATTTTCAGTTTATTTTATTGGTGTGCTATGTGCAGAATAAACTGTATCTCTAGTGAGACTTTAAGAGAGTTGTTTTTTTCTGATAGAAGTTGGTGTTTCCTGAGCCTTCTAGTGAATTATTTTGATGAAAAAAAAATTCTTCATTGAAGTTCTAAAGTTGAGCATGACAAACGAAATTTAGTAATTGTTTTGGGGAATAATATTTTCCTAGAGATTCTTAGATTTCTTTTTCACAGAATCACAGAATTTTCAGAGTTGGAAGAGACCTCTAGAGATCATCTAGTCCAACTCCCCTGCTAAGGCAGGATTGCCTAGAGCACATTACTCAGGACTGCATCCAGGCGGGTTTTGAAAATCTCCAGAGAAGG
>NW_009649439.1:6271-6528 GCF_000708025.1 Charadrius vociferus | reverse complement strand
CCAGTGCTCTGTCACCCTAACTGTAAAGAAGTTTTTCCATGTATTTGAACGGAACTTCCTATGTTCCAACTTGTGCCCATTGCCCCTCGTCCTGTCACTGGGAACCACCGAGAAGAGTCTGGCTCCATCCTCCTTCAACCCACCCTTTAGATATTTGTAAGCAATAATAAGGTCTCCCCTCAGCCTTCTCTTCTCCAGGCTAAAGAGTCCCAGCTCTCTCAGCCTTTCCTCATAAGGGAGATGCTCCAATCCCTCAA
>NW_009649439.1:0-5235 GCF_000708025.1 Charadrius vociferus | reverse complement strand
AGTGAAGACCGAAGAAAAGAAGGCATTCAGTAACTCTGCCTTCTCTGTGTCTTCCACCATAAGGGCACTCGTCTCATTCATCAGTGGGCCTACATTTTCCCTAGTCTTCCTTTTTCTGTTGATATACTGAAAGAATCTCTTCTTATTGTCTTTCACTGCAGTGGCCAAGCTGAGTTCTGATTGAGCTTTGGCCCTTTTAATTTTCCCCCTACATATCTTGATATAGTTTTCCCCCTATGTTATATCTTGATAATCCTCATAAGATGCCAACCCCCTTTTCCAGGGAATGTAAGCTTTCCTTTTCCTTTTTCATCAAAGCATTCTAGAACAGCAAGTATAATGAATTAATGAGTACAATACTTTTTTTTTTTCCACTTTTAAAGGTATAAGCCAATACGCCGATGAGTAATTTGGCTGATTGGACAGTGGATTTCTGTAAAATTCAAATCAGACTTGAGGCCTGTGTTATATGAGTCAATTTGTAACTTGCTTCAAGACCAAGACTTAGTGGTAAGTATAAGTAGTGTTTTGGATTACACATTTGTTCTGTAAACACAGGTGAAACATACATACCATACCTTATGTAAACTTGGTTGAAAACTTCATAACATCACACCTTAAAGTCTGTTGTGTCTTGCAAAAGATAAGCAGTTGGGAAGTTGTGGGGTTGTTTAATAGTGGAGATGTTGAAAAGCAAGATCAAAGACGTGAAACAAGCCCTGAAGATCTTCACTACGTGATGGCTTCAGTGGGAAAATGAATGGCCGTAGCAACAGTTTCTCTTTTTTGTAAGAGAGTTTTCACGCATCTTAAAATAAATAATTTATAAACAAATGAACACTTTGTGTAGATAAAATGGAGTTATTCTGTTATTAGTATTTGCAGTATACATTATTATTTAAGCATCAACATCTGCTGGCAGGATATGATAAATGGCATTGGTTGCTAAGCTGGTTGAGTACTATTCTGTGGTTTTAAGCTACAATTTCAGTTTGACAGCAGGTGAGGTTGAGAAGCTTGTTTTAGCAGGGTTTTTTTTTGTTTTTTATTTTAAAGCATACTGACCTAGTAGCTACTCAACAAATAAAGCAAAGAAACCTAGTTATTGCTTTCTGAACGTCTACCAGGGAAGAACATGCTAACTTGTTGAGTTTATTTGATTCTGTGCTTTTTGAGTGACAGCAAGCCATGAGATAAACCCAAGTTAAACTCCTTTGTTGCAAGATTTTTTATCACAGGCTAGATATCTCCTTGTTTAATTCTTTCTTGACCTTCATGAAGATTTTGCCTGAGTAGTTTCTCCAGGCGGTATCACTTTAACAACGCCAAATAAACTGTAAAGGATACTAAAATAAAAGCAAATGAAAATATTTCTGAGTTAAACTAACTGCACTTGTTAGAGTGACAGAACACACAGGATAATTCAATTGCCAAAACAGCAACTGGTTTGATATTTTCAGGTATTATGTTGATAATCAAAATAATGTTTAATAGACGTGTGATGCTTTTTGGCTTTTGTCTTTCAGTTCCGTATTGAGACAGCTACAACGCTGAAGTTAAATATCCTTTTATTAGCAAAGACGTTTGATTAGCTCTTAATTCAGAGCTACTGGAAAATAAACAATTTTAAACTTACTACCAAATTCTTCACATTATAATTCTTGTGTATCCATGGAATATTTGCTTATTTGAGTCTCATATCCATCTGCAATCTGTATTATTTTTCTTTAATGGTTGTTTACCTGTAGATAACTTTGAGTTCAGAACGGACCAGTTCTTACCGGTAAGAGCATTTATATGGGCATATTCTGATGAGCAGATAGATTCAGAGGAAAACAGGAAAAAGTAATTTCCAATTTCATCTTAAACCAGACTACATAGTAATCAGAGTGTGTGTGTATAATTTTTTTGTCCTGGTTCCGGCAGGGATGGGGTTAATCTCCCCAGGAGCCGGCAGGGGGCAGGTATTCCATACCACGTGACCCATGCCCGAGCTATAAGAGGAGCTAGCCGGGGCGAGGAGAGGAGTCGCCACTCGGGGGTGGGCTGCGGCAGTGCGGGTCTGGTCGGTGTGCTTCGCGGCGGTACTGTAATCGCGTTTTTGTCTTTTCCTTTTGCTGTTCTGTTAAATTGCACTCTTTTAACCCACGAGTTTGGCCCTGTCATTTTCTTTTTCCACGACTGTGGGAGTTGTGCGAGCGGCTGCGTGGTTCTTTGTTGCTGGCTGAGGCCAAACCATGACATTTTTTTAGTCTTCATAGGCCAAAACATGTAAAGACTCATACTCTTGCTATTAAGGTTGCTAATGTGCAATATATAGACAGACAATTCAAAACCTTTTCGTATTATGACTATTACAACTTTCTATCATTGTGTTTAGTACTATATACATAGTGTGTTATCAGATGCTGTTTCTTCATGCTAAGACAGTGTGAATGCTGTCTTTAACAAATAAGTCTCCTCACCAGTGTGACTTACTTTCTAGTATGCCTTTTTCACACAGTATTTCCCAACCTGCTGTTTCACACAAATATTAAATATGTGTGTGGTTAAAATAGTGCCTTAAAAAAATAGATTTTCTTGGTCTCCTATATTTGCGTTCTTTACAGTGGTGACTGCTGTTGGCATTAAGTAAACAATGATATGTTAGCTATGAATACAGCAAATAGCGATCACTCAAATTTAGCAGGTGCTTTTTTTTCTTGTTTGTTTATGACCTCCATGTTAATTGCAACTCTGGGAACAAACAAAACAAAAATGTAGAGCATCTGTACTGTAAACATTGGAATTTTTTAAACTGTCTCTTTCAGTTCATTATCTAAATTTTATCTACTGACCCAAAAGCTGGAAGATCATACCTTTGCTCTGACCAAAATATGAAAATTATATATGTTCAAATTGATCATGTGCTTGTACTGTTATGCAAGAGTGTATCATCTGAATTATTTTATCTTGTTTAGGCTCGTGTGCGTTTTTCCAAATGAAAGAGTAACATTTTGCACACTTTGTAAGTGTCTTTCAAACTTCATAGATGTCTTAGTGTTGTAAGCATACAGGAAAATCACCATTTCATGTCACCAGTTGTATTTTTGATGGTCTAATCTGTAGTTTCTTTTTTTTTTAGTATCTGGAATCCATGTTTACACTGCTCTTTCAGCTACTTCAGGAAGTAACAGAATGTGACACCAAAATGCATGTTCTCCACATTCTGTCTTGTGTGATTGAAAGAGTCAATATGCAGGTATTTTTTTAATAGACTTCAAACAGAGCTAGCTTTGTACTAAGAACACAGAAATTCTTAATGGTTTTGGCTAATACAAATATAGTAGGAAAATGTCATTGATAGACTGATTATTGTTATGGTAGATGCCTGCATTATTTGCTTTACTTGGTTCTCTTCTCACTTTTCAGTTCTCATTTATCTTTTGTGTAATATGTTCTTGCTCAGTTACTACTTCTTTATTTTTTGCATTGACTCACCTTTTGGAGTACAGAATGACTTCCACTGCTTATCTTAATGCATTTCTTGCAATTTTTTTAATTTCCGCTTTTGATTCTAGTTGTCTCATATCTGAGCTAGTATTCTCTTAAACCTTACATATCAAAAGAGACATTTTTGGGGACAAAATGCTTTACATTCCCAGGGACTATGCAGTTAAATTTGTAATCTCTCATTGGCACTGATATGGATCATGATTACCTATACAGCATTCTCCTTAACTGCATCCAAAGTTTAAAATTCACATTCTCAATTTTCAGTACTTCCTTCTTAGTGTCAAAGAAATTGAAGATGTTTTTGCAGAAATAAAAATGAATTGTTGACTGCTTTTGTCTCCTTTTTTTTTTTGTGGTATTACTGTATTAAGGACAGAGATAATGCATGATTTGGAGCTTATCTCCTCTTTCTACAAGTAATCCTGTCTGAGAGCAAAATTTAGATTTCCTAATTGCCTCTTGTAGGAAAAGTCAACATGACAGCAGATTTTCCTGCGTTTTAGATCAGCTGGAGAAGCAGCTGAAAAAACCCAAGTTGAATAAGAGCCTTTATGAGTCTGTTAAGGTTAATTCATAATTAAATACTTTAGAAGACAAATAGATTAACCCTTTAGTATTGTAGAGCATCATAGAAAAAATTTAGGTTAGGACAAACCTCTGGAGGTTACGTAGTCCAACCCCTGCTCAAAGCATGTGTAACTTCAGAGGTTATTCAGCATTATTTTTTTATTCTTTTATTTTTCCTGGCACTGTTTCTGGTCATCTTAGAGGATGCAGTTATTCAGGAATCCTGTCTAAATGAAGAAGATAATAATATGAAAACAACTTCAGTTATCAAATTAAGTATTGCTTGTGTTCTATTTACTACTTAAACCTAATTGTCATGCACAAGTGTTACCATAGGTAATAGGTTCTTTTCAAATACCTGTGCAGTCAGGTGTCATTTCAGTCACAGAGTATGGAATATGGTGTTTTAGGAAGAGGAAAGAAGAGTAAATGAAAGCAAACTCTGTATTTTTACTGTAACAAAAGCAGCTCTTAGATCTTTCAGAAATTATGCCTGGGATAAATTAATGGCCTTATTTCACACATAAAGAAAAAAAATTGTGTTCTGAATTTCAGATACGACCATATGTAGGATGTTTGGTTCAGTATTTACCACTCCTTTGGAAACAGAGCGAGGAGCACAATATGCTACGATGTGCCATTCTAACCACCCTTATCCATCTTGTTCAGGTAAAGTGTCAGAACCACATAAATGTTGCCAGTATCTCCTTCAGTTCTTTCTCAGAGATGCCTTCATGTTCTCTGTGTGCGCGTGTGTGTGTATTAAGGTATAAGGTGTAAAATTAAGGTATATTTCGTTTTTATAGGCTATTTCTAAATGCTGTTCAGTCTTATAATAAAGACATGGTTCTCTGATAGTGGAGGTAAACATGGCTAATGTTAAGCACTCAACTGTTTTGTTTCCAGGGGCTTGCTCAGTAAAATAAGTTCTTGAGACAGATTTGCTTGTGCTCTGGAGTATTTTTGTTTTGGTTTTGTGTCCTGGTTCCAGCAGGGATGGGGTTAATTTCCCCAAGGAGCCGGCAGGGGGCAGGTATTCCATCCCATGTGACCCATGCCCAGGGTTCCAGGAGGAGCTAGCCGGGAACAGGAAAGCAGTCACCACTTGGGGGTGGGCTGCAGTGGTGTGGGTTCGGTCAGTCGGTACGCTTCGTGGCGGTACTGTAATCGTGT
>NW_009649438.1:1875-2269 GCF_000708025.1 Charadrius vociferus | reverse complement strand
GGGGGGCTGGGGAGCGCCCACTCCTCTTCGTCCGACGATTGCTTCTCGAAGCGCACGTGCTCCTCGAAGGGTTCGCGGGCGCTCAGGGGGGCCCCCGCGCCCCCCAGGTACACCTCGCCGTAGGGTCGGTGCTTGGGGAGCGTCGAGGCTTCGGGTTGGAGCCAGAGCGAGCGGCTCTGCTGGTACAGGGCCACGTTGCTCACCTCCGAGTAGCTGCGGCGACCCTGGAAGCCGGCTTTGATGTGGCGACTGGAGGGTTTGGCGTAGCCCAGCTCCATCCTCTCACCGGGCAACCGGTGCGGTGACGCCGAGGCCGGTGATGGGCAGGGTGGTGGGACCGGTGACCGGCGCTGTTGGGCGGGCGACTGGCTGGAAGGGGGCACCGGTGACCGGC
>NW_009649438.1:1165-1465 GCF_000708025.1 Charadrius vociferus | reverse complement strand
CATGGGATGGCCACACACAGGGGCTCAGCACCAGCCGGAGGATGAGGGCGGCCAGCCTGGCGTCCCCATTTTTGGCATCCCAGCCCCATCCAGGCGCGAGGTGCCAGCCCCCTCCCCTGGCCTCCCCCCCTTACCGCCGTTGAGGCTCTTCTCCTGCAGGAGGGCGCGGAGGATCTGGCTCTGCAGGGAGCTGAGGTTCCTCAGGCGGCACAGCTCCTCCGTCAGCTCCGTGTAGGCCAGCGCCAGGTTCACCCTGCGGCGGGGACCAAGTCTCACCCAGGGTAAAACATTCCCTGTTCC
>NW_009649438.1:0-1056 GCF_000708025.1 Charadrius vociferus | reverse complement strand
CGCACCGTACCCGCGGCCGCCCCGTGCACCAGGAGCAGCCGGGAGCGGGAGGGAGATGCCAAACCCCCCCCACCCCCGGCTTCAGCTCTCGGTGGCACTGACAAAGTCATCAATTCTTCCCCAACTTCGGTGTCGCTTTTCAAAACCATATTCTCCGCGGTGATGCGAAGGGAGAAGCCGTCTCCCGAGGGCCCCGCGGGGTGGGGGCCTCAGCGCATCCTCCTGCGCCGCGCGCGGAGAGTTCAGCTGAGCTGTTGTGACACCGCGGGGACCCGGGAGACACCGCTTGTAACAGCAGCCGACAGGTCTGCCCCTGCCAGCCCTCCTGTCAGCTCATGGGGGGCGAGGGGGGGAGAAAAAGAAAAGAAGAGAGGAGAGGAGAGGAGAGGAGAGGAGAGGAGAGGTAAAAGAAGGAAATAAAGAAAAAAGGAAAGAGAGACAAAAAGAAGAAAATAGAAGAAAAAGAAAAGAAGAAAAAGAGAAAAGGAAAAGAAAAAGAGGAAAATGGAGCAAAAAGAAAAAAAAAACAAAAGAAGGAAAAGGAGAAGAGAAGAGAAGAGAAGAGAAGAGAAGAGAAGAGAAGAGAAGAGAAGAGAAGAGAAGAGAAGAGAAGAGAAGAGAAGAGAAGAGAAGAGAAGAGAAGAGAAGAGAAGAGAAGAGAAGAGAAGAGAAGAGAAGAGAAGAGAAGAGAAGAGAAGAGAAGAGAAGAGAAGAGAAGAGAAGAGAAGAGGTAAAAGAAGAATAAAAGAAGGAAAGAAAAAAGAAAAGAGACAAAAAGAAAGAAAAACAGAAGAAAAAGAAACGAAAAAAAAGAAAAGAAAAAGAGGGAAATGGAGAAAAAATAAAAGAAGGAAAAAAGAGGAGAGGAGAGGAGAGAAAAAAGAAAATAGAGATAAAAAGAAAAAAGAAAAAGGAACATAAAGAAGGACAAAGAAAAGAAAGTGAAAAAGAAAGAGAAAAAGATGTTTCCCCAGTGGGGTGCCAATGCCGCGTCTCCAGAGTCCCCGAGCACCGGGGGACGTCCCTGGACACAGCTGCCCCTCAGATGTGTGTCGT
>NW_009649437.1:798-2430 GCF_000708025.1 Charadrius vociferus | reverse complement strand
TGCTACTGGTCCCAGTGCTGCTACTGCTCCCAGTGCCCGAAACATTCCCAGTGCCCGTGCTGGTCCCAGTGCTGGTACTGGTCCTGGTGCCTGTCCTGGTCCCAGTCCCAGTCCCAGTTCTGGTGATGGTCCCAGTGCTGTTACTGGTCCCAGTGCCGGTACTGCTCCCAGTGTTTCTACTGGTGCCAGTACCTGTCCCAGTCCCAGTCTTCCTACTGATTCCGGTCCCTGTGCTGGTCCCAGTGCCGGTACTGGTCCCAGTGCCGGTACTGATTCCAGTGCTGGTACTGGTCCCAGTGCTGGTACTGATTCCAGTGCCGGTACTGTTCCCAGTGCCGGTACTGGTCCCAGTGCTGGTACAGGTCCCAGTTCTGGTCCCAGTCCCAAAGCTGGTCCCAGAGCTGGTACTGGTCCCAGTGTTGCTACTGGTCCCAGTGCTGCTACTGGTCCTGGTGCCTGTCCCGGTCCCAATCCCAGTCCTGATGCTGGTCCCAGTGACAGTACTGGTCCCAGTGCCCGTGCTGATCCCAGTGTTGCTACTGGTCCCAGTGCCTGTCCCAGTCCCAGTGCCATTTGCAGTGCCATGCTGGTCCCAGTGCCATGCTGGTCCCAGTGCCAGTGCTGGTCCCAGTGCCGGTCCTGGTGCCCTTCCCAGTGTCCATGCTCCTCCCAGTGCCTGTGCTGGTCCCAGTGCCAGTGATGGTCCTGGTGCCAGTACTGGTCCCAGTGCCTGTCCTGGTCACACTGCTGGTCCCGGTGCCATTCCCAGTACCGGTGCTGGTCCCAGTGCCAGCGCTGGTCCCAGTCCTGGAGCAGATCCCAGCACCAGTACTGGTCCCAGGGCCTGTGTAGATCCCCATGCTGGTCCCAGTGCTGGTCCCAGTGCCAGTGCTGGTCCCAGTCCCAGTGGTGGGTCCCAGTTTATCCCAATCCCAGTACTGCGTCCCAGTCCCAGCCCCAGTCCCAGTGCTGGATTCGATGCTGGTTCCAGTCCAAACCCAGTTCTGGTCCCAGTTCCAGTTCCAGTCCCAGTCGCAGTCCCACTCCGGTCCCAGTCCCAGTTCCTGTCCCAGTTTAATCCAGTCCATTCCAGTCTAGTCCAGTCCAGTCCCAGTCCCAGTGCTGTCTCGGTTCTGGCGCTGGTCCTTGTCCAGTCCCGATCCCAGTCCTGGTCCCTGTTGCAGTCCCAGTCCGGTCCCAGTCCCAGTCCAGTCTCAATCCCAGACCCAGTCCCAGTCCCAGTCCAGTCCCAGTCCAGTCCCATCCCAGTCCCGGTTCAGTCCCAGTCCAGTCTCATTCCAGTCCAGTCCAGTCCCAGTCCCAGTTCCAGTCTCAGTCCAGTCCCAGTCCAGTCCTGTCAAAGTCCCAGTCCAGCCCCAGTCCCAGTCCAGTCTCAATCCCAGTACAGTCTGAATCCCGTCCAGTCCAGTCCAGCTCAGTCCCAGTCCCAGCCCAGTCCCAGTCCAGTCTCAATCCCAGTACAGTCTGAATCCCGTCCAGTCCAGTCCAGCCCAGTCCCAGTCCCAGCCCAGTCCCAGTCCAGTCTCAATCCCAGTACAGTCTGAATCCCGTCCAGTCCAGTCCAGCTCAGTCCCAGTCCCAGCCCAGTCCCAGTCCAGTCTCAATCCCAGT
>NW_009649437.1:0-782 GCF_000708025.1 Charadrius vociferus | reverse complement strand
CGGAGCCCGGTCCAGTCCCAGTCCAGTCCCAGTCCCAGTCCAGTCCCGTCCCAGTCCCGTTTCAGTCCCAGTCCAGTCTCATTCCAGTTCAGTCCCAATCCAGTCCCAGTCCGTTCCCAGCCCTGCTTCTGTCCCAGTCCAGTCCGGTCTGAGTCCGGTCCAGTCCCAGTCCAGTTGCAGTCCAGTCCAGTCTCAATCCCAGTCCAGTCCCAGTCCAGTCCCAGTCCAGCCCAATCCAAATCTCAATCCCAGTCCCAATCCCAGTCCCAGTCCAGTCTCAATCCCAGTCCCAGTCCTGTCCCAGTCCCTGTATCAGTTCCAATCCAGTCCTGTCCCAGTCGCAGTCCAGTCCCAATCTCAGTTCCAGTCCAGTCACGTCTCAGTCCCGTTTCAGCCCCAGTCCAGTCCCAGTCCCTTCCCAGCACGGCCCCAGTCCCAGTCCAGTCCCAGTCCCAGTCCCAGTCCGGTCCCAGCCCCACTTCTGTCCCAGTCCAGTCCAGTCTGAATCCCATCCAGTCCAGTCCAGTCCCAGTCCAGTCTCAATCCCAGTCCAGTCTGAATCCCATCCAGTCCCAGTCCAGTCCCAGTCCTGTCCCAGTCCAGTCTCAATCCCGTCCAGTTCAGTCCAGTCCCAGTCCAGTCCCAGTCCAGTCTCAATCCCAGTCCAGTCTGAATCCCGTCCAGTCCAGTCCCAGTCCAGTCTCAATCCCAGTCCGTCCAGTCCCAGTCCCAGTCCCAGTCCGGTCCCAGCCCCACTTCTGTCCCAGTCCAGTCCAGTCTGA
>NW_009649436.1:2708-3359 GCF_000708025.1 Charadrius vociferus | reverse complement strand
GAGCCGGGCGCCTCGTGGACCCGAAATAATTAATCCCCGATTAGAAGCGATGACAGTTTTGGCAGCGCGGAGCTCTGGCCTCTGGCACGGGACGGGGGGTGAGTAACGCCAATCGCCGGCGCTACCGCAATGTCACCGGTCCCAACGCGTTTACAGCGTGATGGTTGGCCGAGCGCTAACGATAATTGGGACGGCGACGTGCCTGGCTGGCGTCACCGCAGGCAGCTGCCTGCGCCCCGGCACCGCTTGCTCCTTCTGTTCTTCAATCCAGAAACGGAACGTTTCATTTTCTACGTGGCCGTTGCCCCGGGTCCGGCCCCCAGCAGAAGGACCAGGAGGTCCCACCACCGTGTCCCGGTGATGTCCCCAGCCTCGGGCACCGCGGCGGGTGAGAGAGATGTCGTTGGCATTTCGGCTGGGCGGGAATGACCCCGACTGCCCCCGCGGGTCCCTCAGGCTGGAACCCGCCGTCCCCTCCCAGACCCAGCTCGCCCGCGGCACTGCCCGGGGACACCTCAGCGGGTTTGTGTCACCGCACGCTGCCGGTCCCCAGCTAATGGAGCCCACCCAACGCGAGAGGAGGGCCGTGCCAGCCAGCAGCAGGTCGGTGCCTCTCGCCAAATGTCCCGGGGACAGTCCCTGCCCGGCGTC
>NW_009649436.1:0-866 GCF_000708025.1 Charadrius vociferus | reverse complement strand
GAGAGCTCAGAGCCCCTTCCAGTGCCTAAAGGGGCTCCAGGAGAGCTGGGGGGGACTCTGGGTCAGGGAGGGGAGCCGTGGGACGGGGGGGAGCGGTTTGACACTGACAGAGGGGAGATGGAGATGAGATGTGAGGAGGAAATTCTTGGCCATGAGGGCGGTGATCCCCTGGGGCAGGTCGCCCCGAGAAGCTGTGGCTGCCCCATCCCTGGAGGTGTTCAAGGCCAGGTTGGACGGGGCTCGGAGCAACCTGGGCTGGGGGGAGGTGGCCCTGCCCAGGGCAGGGGGGGGACTCGATGGCCTTTAACGGTCCCCCTGTCCTTCACAGACACCCCCCTCCATGGGCAGGCCATCTCCCACTAGCCCAGGTTGCCCAAAGTCCTTCCAGCCCAACCCTGAACCCTTGCGATGACTCCCCGCGTCTCGGGGCAGCCTGTCCCCGTGTCTCACCACCCTCACCCTGAAGCCTCTCCTCCCTCTGTCCAACCCAACCCTCTCCCTCTTCTGGGGGTCACGGTGCCTTCATGGGCGTGTGGGTGGCAGCGTCACCTCAAGCGTGTCCCCAGCACGTCCCAGGAACTGGGGCCACTGCTGCCGTCCCCGCTGGTGGCTGTAGAGCCCGAGAGCAACGTTTGCCCTCGCGGCTCCTGCGTGACCACCAGCCACCATCAGAGCACCCCCCTGCCCCCAGGGCAGCCACCGACGCACAGTCCCCAAAGGTCACCCCCGACCTTCTCACCCACCGGCCCGGAGCAACCTTCTGGTGAGTCCCTTCCACGGCACGGGGGTCCCTCACCCTGATGGGTGCTGAGCACCCCCTGCCCTCCGTCCTGGGTGGAACTGGGCACCCCCTGCCCTCTGTCCCA
>NW_009649435.1:41999-52566 GCF_000708025.1 Charadrius vociferus | reverse complement strand
CTCTGTCGCAGGTACAACGGCGAAGTCGGCGATATCGTGGTCGGGAGGATCACGGAGGTAAAGCTCGTGGAGGAGGAGGGTGGCCCACTGCCTGGTTCTGATCCGGAGGGCTTCCCACCTTCCTAAAAGCACGTTGGTGTCCCAGTGTGGAGGCACTGCCAGCACGTGGGCTTCAAACTGGATGGGGCTCTCCATAAGTCGCTCTCTTGTAGCGAGGTTGTAGTGAGGGGGGGGTCGGTTTCTTCTCCCGAGTAACAGGTGAAAGAACGCGAGGAAAAGGCCTCAAGTTGCACCGGGGGAGTTAGATTGGATGTCAGGAAAAATTCCTTCACTGAAAGGGTTGTCAAGCACTGGGACGGGCTGCCCAGGGACGTGGTTGAGCCGCCATCCCTGGAGGTGTTTAGAAGAGGTGTAGACGTGGTGCTGAGGGACACGGTTTAGTGGTAACTTGGCAGTACCGGGTTAACGGTTGGACTCGATGATCTGAAAAGGTGTCTTCCAACCAAAATGATTCTGTGATTCTAGGCTGGAAGTAGCGAGTAGAGCTGCCTCCTCCAGCAGGCTCAGCTGGCTGCAGGACCTCCCGCCCTGCTTTTGTTCATTTTTTGAGTCTGTATCAACAGATACCTTTTTTTTTTTTTTTCTCTTCTCCAGGTTCAACAGAAGCGATGGAAAGTGGAAACCAACTCCAGGCTAGATTCAGTCTTGTTGCTGTCCTCTATGAATTTACCTGGTGGGGAACTGGTGAGTGTAGCGCATGCAGAGCACTGCCAGAACCCTGTCGTCTTCTGCTTCCATGGCAGAAGCTGGGAAGCTCTGGAGCCCGTCCCACCGCTAGCACAAGGGTAGTGTTGGGTTTTGCGGGTGGGTCTGTAGTGCTCTGATGTCTGTAACTCTCAATTACTTGGACATGATCTAAAGGTGTGGTAGTCTGCCTGATTTTCCTTTGGTGACCAGATTGTGTTTTGCATGGCATCCTAAGGTCCCCCCGCTCTTGACTGATGTTTTCTCATTCTGAGCTACGTGTAACTTCTCTCGCGTTGTGCGTTTCAGAGAAGGAGATCAGCAGAAGATGAGCTTGCGATGAGGGACTATCTGCAGGAAGGGGACCTCATCAGTGTATCCTTCCACTGCTTGCGCTCACGCAGAAGAGCCGAGGGCGTGGGGAGAGCAGCCAGACCTCGGCCAGCCCGGCTGGCAGGGAGAACTCTCTGCCGGGGGCAGCCAGCAGCTGGTGGCACTGGGCAGCGTCAGGGACCTTCTTTCCTTAAGTGGTACTGCCAGGCAGAGGTCCAGTCTGTATTTTCTGATGGTGCTGTGTCACTGCACACCCGCAGTCTGAAGTACGGGAAGGTAAGTTGTTCAAAAGCACTCGGTCTTGACCTAATTCTGCTCCAGTTGGCTTGTGTAAGGCCTTTTGGAGGGATTTTTAAGAAAAAGTTCTGGAGTAGAGTAGAATGTTGTTATAACCCATTCCTGCAGGTTAGGAAGAATCCTGGCTCCTACGTGGGAGCACCGAGCAGTGTTTCCCCAAAGCAGAGGGAATGCCCTTGAGTTGCCCTTTGAGCTGCTGCTCTCCCCGTCCACAATTACAGCCTGCGAGTCCTGTTTCCCCCACTAGCCGCTTGAGAATTAAACCCTGGGGAGAAAAATCTCCTGACTCAAACTTCATCACTCCTTTTCTGCAGGCCATCGCCCCTGTGACTTGTTTCTCTCTCCGGGGCTCTATTTTAGGCTTTACGCAGTTAGCATTTATCTCTGGTTTTGTGCATTGAAATAAGCCAAGGGGCCACTGGAGCGTAGGCTGCAGTTTGGGATTACCAGACCAAGGGTATTAGCACTTAAAAGATGAAAGCGAAGTGTGCTTATTGCACAAAGGGTGAAGGACAGTGATTGGATTAAGAGGGAAAGTGTTCTGCTAAATTGGGCCTCTCACTCCTCATTTTTCTGCAGGGATGGTTGATGTGTAGTTCCGATCAAGATATTATTAACATTTGTGCTAAGCACTTAGAGTATTCTTCATCTTCAAAGGACTGCACAGGCATTAGCTAATCCTCCCAGCGCTCCCAGAGGCAGACAGGTTTTATATTCACTGTTTCGCAGGAAAAGGTGTTAAATTGACTGGTTCCTAGAGCAGAAATGGAGTGCACATCCGTGACTTGATGTTCGCTGTGGTGGCTCATGTCTCTCATGGTGAGTCTTGTGGTCTCTTCTTCAGCTTGGCCAGGGTGTGCTCGTTCAGGTCTCGCCCTCCCTTGTGAAACGCCAGAAGACTCACTTCCACGACTTGCCCTGCGGTGCATCTGTGATCCTCGGCAACAATGGTTTCATCTGGATCTACCCAACTCCAGAGCAAAAAGACGAAGAGGCAGGGGGCTTCACCACCAACTTGGAGGTGAGGGTTCAGGGAAGAGGAACCTTCTACCAATGATGTTTTGTTAGTCTAACATAGTCAGAGGCACATGAATAACCTGAGACTTTACAGAGTTGGTATTAGGTTCATGGCAAAGCTTCTTTACAGTAGCCTTGCATTATTTCCGTATGTATTCATCTCTTTTCCTCTGTCCTTCCTCAGCCGGTTCCCTTGTCTGACCGGGAGGTGATCTCACGGCTCCGAAACTGCATTGTGGCTCTGGTTACTCAGCAATTGATGCTCTTTGACACCAGCATCCTGTATTGCTATGAAGCATCCCTTCCTCATCAGGTACAGAAACCAGTGGTGTTTACTTTATTCTGCACTGTGGGGAGGGAATGGAAAAGCCACATCAGTTGCTGCTGCTGTCAGTGAGTTTGGTGGTGGGGCTTCCTTTTGGCTTTCCAGAGCATCCTGTATTAAGTGACAATATAAGCTTCCCCCCTACTGCATAACATAAATTGCCTTGCACATCTTCAGGGATAGTTCGAAGGGTTCTGCCTCTGGCAAAGCTCAACTATTCCTATCAAGAAATAGGTACATTTTTTGATAGATGTTGTGTATCCCTTGCTGGGATCACGGACCCTCTGTGGTCCCTGTGAAAACAGTGTTAAATTTGGGATTGTGTGAGGGTACGGTGCACTTTAAGAACAAATGAAAAAGCAAGTGTCATGTATTGTACAGAGGTCAGTCTTCTGTTTGTATCCACATCCTGCAATGCTGGAAGGCTCCCTCAATTTAACTTCTTACTGTACAGCTTTTCTCTGTGATTTCTGCCAGCACAATCACTGGCAATTCTCTTCTCATAAATACAGGATCTGAATTGTCTTCTCCTTTCGTTCACAGTGGCAGCCTACTCAGCTAGATGGGATGTTCTTTTGAACTATACTTCTGTTTAAGTCGTCTCTCCCCAAATACGGATGTGTGTCCTTCAGGAGAGATTAGGAGTTGTCAGTAGCATCTCCTTTGATTTCTGTGGTTTCTGTAAGAATTGCTAACTCTGGCAAAGTTGACTTTGCCTTGGACCCTCTGCCATGGTAGTCTAAACTCACTTGCTGCTCATTGCTCTGTGTCAGGGACCCCTGTCCCCATGGTGTGTGCAATAGTAGTAGTTGCTTTTTGGTGCCAATGTTACTCCTCTTTCCACTCCAGATCAAGGACATTCTCAAACCAGAGGTGATGGAGGAGATCGTTCTGGAAACCCGACAGAGGCTGCTGGATCTGGAGGGATAGCACACGTGGCCAGAAGCAGTCATTTGAAGTCCCGGCATGGCAGCTTTTGATTCTCAGTATTTTTTTTTTTCAGTGTTCTCATCCCAAATGTTCATTCCACACTTCAGAAACCACCAAAATTCCTCATTTTAACTCCTAGGATACCTCCTGAGCCCTTTTAGTACAGTAGTACTAAATAGTACTTAAGTACAATAGCCTTTTAGTGCAGCAGCCTGAAAAATTGATATCTGACCTTTGTGAAGATGCAGGTGCAACAGGGACATATCTTCTAGCAGTTGTTGCTGTGTCTAGTGCCCTTGAACTTTGTGCAGAATGATAGAGAGGATGGGATGTGTTTTGTGATGGTTCTCTCTCCCCAGTGCTCTCTAAATGTTTTTGATTTTCCTTTACTGTGATATAGATCTGCCAGTCTGTTCTCTGACTGAGAGCTCTTGGTTTTCTCTTTAGGATTGCAGATCACAGGTACAAGTCTTCAGAGGCCAGGAGTATCCACACCCTTGCTAACCCCATTTTGGGTCTGGCTGTTCATGGCTTTTATGTCTCAAGGGCATGAGATTGAATGTAGCATGATGTGGCTGTCCACATGAGCCAGGAGCCGTGGGCGAGCAGTGCCTTCTCAGTCTGGATGCATCCTGCTGGTCCCTTTTTTATACCTGATGTGGTGAGCTCCTCCTCTGAGGAGGCTCCAATGTTGTTTTCTATTAAATATTTTACATTCCAATAAATTTTTTTGAAACTGATCAGTCATTTAGGAGTGAGTGTGTTAACTTGTCTTTCTCCAGAATGAATTGTGTCTAGCTTGAGAGTTGTGGTTGGCTCAAGTTTCCTTGTGCCAGGACAGTGAGAATGGTTGCAGTGTCCTGTTATCTCCTCTTCAGCTGTTGCTCCTCGTCCCGTTCAAGCAGGACTTGACCTTCCTCTCCAGCATACCTTCTGTACAGAGTTCCTCTGTAAGTAGATTGCCTGACGTTGTTCAGTGTCGCTCTCAGCATTGCTCCCCTGCAGGATCCCATGGAGAGGCGAGTCATGCAGCAGCTGTGTCTGGGGGATGACACTGGGAGCCCAGGATGACACTGGTGAAGATCCTCAGGCCACTGGTCAGAGGTGGGCATGCTGAACCAGTCGTTGGCAGTCAGTCACTTGCCTTCTCTGTACAGAATGGATGTGATGCTTTCCTTAGTCCATCCTCTCAGATCTCTGGTGCTATATTAGAGCTGTTTGTATTATATATGCATTATGTATATAGTATTTGTATTGTGTCAGAGCTGCTTGCACTAGAGTGCTGTAATTCTTAAAAAGGATGAAAAAGCAAAACTTCTGCCCTAATTGTCCCTGAATCTAATTCTAATGTTGCAAATTCTCATGCTTGCCTCAGGCAAAAGGAAAAATTGTTTGCTCAATTTTTTCCTGGGAACTAGAAATACCCTGCATTGCTTCTCATCTAATTGAGACTGCTCTGCCTGCGGTCCAGAGTAAGCACTAGGTGGCAGCTTCGGATCGTGTTTGTAGTATTTACCTTCCCCAGCAGCTCTGCCTCATTGCCCTGCCAAACAGCAAAGGCTGGATGCCTGCCACCGGCGCTGCTGCCTAGCTGCTAGAGCATTATGGAGCTCAGTGGCTAAGGACAAGCAAGGACATGGCTAATCCATTCTGCTGCTGCACAACTCAAATTTCTGCCCATGCTGCCTCTGTAAAATACTTAACTTCTAGGGGATGTTGGTGGAATGCTCCACACAAGACCCAGGTATTGTTATTTTTCAGTTTTATGAGGATTCCCTAATAAGCGTTGCAACAATCGCATCCTCAAGATGACTTAGGAAATCTGAAAGCTAAAGCTTGATGGTGATTCGGTTAGCAGCTAGCCCAGCCCAAACCACGACACTGTGCGTGAGGCTGGTAGCAGCATTATCCCCATCTATGTGGACAGGAACAGTGCAAAAAGGCTAAAAGCTTTAGCAGCCTCTCCATCCTTTAATTAGAAAAGTACCTCTTTTTTCCCTACCCGATTGCTGTAGTTTAGCAGCAGTTTATCTTATTACCATATGGGGAGATTCAGGGATTTCTGCTGTGAGGCTTCTGGGTATAAGCAGATTGGGGATATACAAGCAATGATACAAGGTATTTCATGTCACCTTTTTTTAAAGCATTTTTGAAGGCTGACAGAGAGGTCTGTATTTAATCCAGTAGATCTCTTTGCATCTCTGCCACTTAAACAACTCTGTGTCAGTTAAAGGGCAAAGGGGTGAAGAGACTGTACTTCAATACCACCTAGAGAGATTTGATATCTGGAAATGGTTCTGCTGATCCGGTACGTGAAAGCAGAATGCTTCTCTGTCCTCAGCCAACCTCTCTACAGGCATCTAACAGGTCAGAAAGGGCTTGGGGGGTTATGAGGCTCTTGAAAGTGCCGTTGGTAATGTGGTGGAAACGTGCTGAGTAAGTGTGCTCTGGAGGTGGTTAATTTAGAGTTGGATGATGGTCGTGGGTACCAAGCATGAGCTGTCAGACCTGCAAGGTGAGACAGTGACAGGTTCTTATAACACAGATCTTTGGAAAAGGGTGCTGGTATCTGCAGCGGGCTGCGTGGGCTGCACAGCTGAGTTGTTATATATATAATTTTTTTCCTTTTCCTTTCTCTTCTTGTTCTTTTTTTTCTTCCCCCTCTACATAGCAGTCTTTAAAACTGTGGCCTGTTTCCAGGCTTCTTATGCTAGCCTCTCTCCCCATTGTGGACCTTTTTTGGTTATTTATGCTCAATAAATAAAAACCAGAAAAACAAGGCACTCAAGATCTGGACTGCTTGAGCTCCGAGCTTTCTGATTCCTCCTGCTTGCTGCAGCATTCCTGATATTTTGGCCTTGGGGATGTACTAAATGAGGGAAGAGTATGTGACTCATCCAGTTCCTGTGCTCCCAAATAACTGGCACTTTTGTTTTTAAGCCTGAGAACGAGAGCAACAGCTGGTAAGGTTCGGTTATGGATCTTCTCTGATGTGTGGGGGCAACTGAAGGTCCCGGTATTTTCCTCCCTGGCCACGAGGGGTCATTGCCATTCTTTGCAAATTCAGCCAGTGCTTTGCCAAGTCTGAACCTAAATTCTGTAACAAAGCTTCAGCCAGGGCATTGCTGGCAGTGCCTGCAACCCCATCAAGCGCGGCTTTGCAAGTCAGCGGGTAATGAGATGAGAGTGACAAACTTGAGTGGGGACAGAGAAACCTCCTGAGCAGTTTCAAAGTTGTCTAAGAAAGGTACTAGACCAGCTGCCATTTACTGTTGATTTGTCTGAATTCCGGTGACTTTTTGCTCTCTTGACGAATGTTGAGGGCCACCAGTGCTCATCCATCTCAAAAGCAACTGGATGTGGTCACAGTTCCCACATGGAGAGGCTTCAAGTATCGCTGTTCAGTCATGACCCACAATATGGCAAATGACTTTTCCCCAGTGCCCAGCAGAGATGAGTGAGGAGGCAGATGGGGTCTGGGGGAGGCTCTGGCATCTCGGGTAGGTGGGGAGCTGGGTCCCCTTTTTCTGTAGGCAGGTCTGCATGGGAGGATGGGCAGGCTCTGTAAAAATGCTTTTGAAACAGGAAGTTCTCGAGATGTAAAGGAGGACTCCAGCAAAAGCAGTGTCCTCTTGAATTCTTGAAATACTCTGTGGGGTTTTGCTCTCTTGAATTCTTGACATAGTCTGGGATTTTGCTAGGCAACTTCTAAGCAGAAAGGGTGAAAAGGAAGAAACTATGGCTTCTCTGGTTTAAGCACAAAACCATAGTCTGAAGCAGGGTGGAAAAAACCTATTAAGTGTTCATTTTTACATGGGGAACTAAAATGCCCATGCAAGCATTAAAACAGCTTAGGCCAATAATCTGATTTCTTTGGTCACCAGTGTCGGACAGCGCGGAGCCTGTTTGCAAACCAGCTGTAGCGCCTGCCTGTGCTGCTCACTCCAGGGTTAATACATGGCACAGACGCGCTTGAAAGTGGAGCTGGTAAATAGTTCCCTTGCTGGTGAGGGCTGGTGAGGGCTGCCTGCAGAAACGAGAACACAAAATCACTTGTCTGTAGAAATAATTTTCCTGTTTCTTGGTGGCAGTGTTTGTTTCACGTACTAATACGAAGAATGGCAACCCCTCCCTTTACTCCCAGTAATAACCATTGGGATTTTAAATTTGTGCTAATGGGTTATTAATCCAATTACTGCTGCTTATTACGTTACTTCTGTATCATCCGCATGCAGTTTTGCTGTTCAGTTGAGGTGAATGGTATAAATACAAAGCTTTGAGCAGACCCTAGAAGATACTGAAACCCCACTGAGATTATAGGCAGTCTTGAAATGCTTGTCTCAGGTTCCTGAGGATCCTGCTAATTAATACGCTAAGGTTTATTATTTGGTAAAGACGTTGAAGCTTTAAGATGCTGCTATGGAGGAAGTGGAGGAAACATCACTGCAGCTGTTGGGTGTAACAACCCACAATTAATTGAAGGTAAACAGAAAAAGTATTGAAATTTCTTTTATGAAATATATGGGATGTACACAGGCCACATGCAAGGCTCAATTGAAAGAAACGCTCTGTAGACTTTTTAATTTTGCATTCACACAATCTTTCTCTCTTGGTCTTCTCTAATAATTTCTGAACCCACTGGGCAACTTCAAGTTTGTTAACATGAGACAATCACGCTCACAAAAACTGGCAGCAGGGTAGGGGACAGAAAATACAATACCCTTCAGGAAGGAGAAGGCGGCAGATACCTTGCTATGATATTTGGGAGTGACCAGCTGGCCCGTCTGCCTGTGTATAGGTATAGCCCCAGCTTAGCTACTGCACTGCTTGGGGAAACGGGAAATGCTTTTGGAGCAACTGCCAAGTGGAAAGAAGTTGGGAATTCTGGCAAAGAACCTGCCCCACTTTGCTTCTTATGATTGCAGAGCATCAGAAGGCATACCTGACTGTTGACCTGAATGATAAAGTCACCTAGTCTGTTAACTAAAAAGTACATTCATCTGCATAGATCTCAGACGAAGCAGGGAGAAGCATCTGTACAGCCTGTATAGTCCAGAACACAAGTCCTGCTTATTTGCAATTACCTTTGCGTATTTTGGTCAAGGTCTTCTGAGTATCACGGACCTGTGGTAGTCTTCTGGAGTTCGCTCTGCTTCAGCCCTGCCATAGTAGGAGAGATTATCCAGGATGCTGCAGTCGGACCCAGAAGGGAATAACTTTTTCAGTAAAGGATGGTTGGTATTGTTTTTTGTAACAAATTTCTCTCAGGCTGCTCAGCCTGTGTTGACAGACAGCTTTGTTTCCTCAGTTTCCTTCAATCCGTGGGAGCTAAGCAGGGGGTTAGATCACTGCACTGAGAAGCTGATCTCCATTATCGAGGTAAACCTGGAGAAATTCTGCTGAGTTCAAGAGATGTGACCCTGGATTTGTCTCAGCGTAATATACCAGAATTTCTCTCTCCTGCGTGTGTGTAGCACAAACAGCTTCAGTAGCTGCAATTTGATTCACTGATGGAGACATGCAATAGAAATGGTTTGGGATCAGTCTGCTGGCTAAGAATTAGTGATGTAGGAGCGGACTGGCACAACAGAGGTGGAGGATCCCGCAGGGCCGTATGAAGTGCTACATTTCAGATGCTGTTGTTGGAAGATTAAAAAAATGCTTGTCTGCCAGGGACCTTGAATATGGCGTAGGAGACATGGAGTATGTTTGGATTTGTCACAAGGGAGGAGTCGGTATAAACAAGCTGGTCTGTGTCCAGATGGTTACCCTGAGCAGGAGGCTACTGCACAAAATTGCATTTGTGTGTTCTCCTGTTGTGGAGTGAGAGCAACCGCAGACTTTTGACCAAAACACCCTGACCTCAAGCTGCTGCCTCGACCCTCTTCTATTCCCAAGGTGAACTGGTACAAGAAACTAAATATCTTCAGCGTCATCATCTGTGCTCTTTAGCTCGGGGAACACACGTGCTGCACATCTAAGGGCACCACAGTGCAGGCTGAGGAATTTAGGGGGTTAACTTCATCTTTGTACCAAATGGTGCATGAAAGTAGATGAATAAAATATTTTATTGTCACATTCATTGGCCTCTGTGGCTGGTTTTGGTATCAAGTTCTGCATATGCTCTGACGGCATTAATAAGGCAGTGAAGTCCTTTGTGCAAGCATTGTGACTGATGCCTGGCTGTGGAAAAGCTGATGGCTGCGCACACACCAGACCCAGCAAGGATCTCTTCTTCCCTGTCCATCTCTGCAGGAAATCCAGGCAGACCCAGCCAGGGCCCTCCAGATCCCTGTGCAGGAGCGGGTCTCTCGCTGCCTTGAGGGCCAACGAGCTCTGGTGGTCACATCTAGGGGAAAACAACTTGGGTGGCCCTTGCAAAAGGGGTAAGGGATTTGACATGAGTTTTCCGGGTCCTCGGCTAGCGTTTGCTAGTGATGTTACACTAGCAAATCCCTCTTCCACCTGTCATTTCCACCATCTTCCCCTTCACCCCACTCCCCTCGTGGCTCCCCTTCATTTCCCTCCTCTTCCCCTTTGTGCCCTCTGTGTCCACCTCATCTTCCCCTCAGACCACTTCACGGCACCTCCATTTCGCTCATGGCTTCACCCTGGAGACACCTTCGTGTCCCCCAGCCCCCCGTTCCCTCTGTCCACCTCATCTTCCCTTCAGACCCCTTCACGGCACCCCCATTTCCCTCATGGCTTCACCCTGGAAACACCTTCATGTCCGCCAGCCCCCTGTTCCCTCATACTTCCCCGCATTCCCCTCGCCGTTCTCCGCTCGGTGCCTCCTCATGGCTCCCCTCTCCTTCATCCCCCCACTCTCCTCACGGTCCCCCCGACCCCTTCTCGGTCCCTCATTGCCCTCAGAGGAGGTTCCCCCCCACATCTCCTCAGGGGATTCCCTCACAGTCTCCA
>NW_009649435.1:0-41318 GCF_000708025.1 Charadrius vociferus | reverse complement strand
CCCGAGGCTTGCGATGGGAGAAGGCGAGGCGTTGTGAGGCCGGAGCGCAGGAGCCCCCCGTCCCGTCCCCTCGCCCCACGGAGCGTGTGGAGCCGGTCAGGCCCAGAGCCGCCTCCGCTTCGCCTTGCGAACTGCCATGGTTTCAGCGTACTTGATCCCGCTAGACTTCAGCGATACTTGAAGCCAAATACGTGTGGCTCTTTGGCCTTTGCTAACTCAATGCTATGCAAAAGAAAAGGAGGAAAAAAAAAAAAGAAACCTTGACACTGGTTGCAGTGGGAATGGCTGTTTCCTGCCCTGGGTGAGCCTGCTTGTGGTTTCTTCCTTGTGAGATGAACTAATTCTCCTTTAGCTGGTGGAAGACACACTACATATGGCAACTTGAAACTTTGGTAACACTTGATCATTACTAAGCAGTTGGAACTTTTACTTGGTTTTTTTGGTTTGTTTTTTTTTTTTTTTTTTTTTGCATAAAGTCACCTAAGGAGCCTTGTTGCTGTCTTCAAAAGCATTGGAGGAATTTGCGCTTGTCTTAATTCTTCGCCTCAAGTGACTTTAGCACACAGTGAGTGCAACCAACGCACCTGCCTAAAATACGTTCTCCTTCAAAGCTCCTTCCCAGCCTGGAAGATCAGGGATCACAGACTTCTTCAAAAACTTCTCGTCCTGGGAAAGGCTGCCCATAGTTACTTTATGGGGCAGCAGCCTGGAAAAGTTCTTGGGGACCAAAGGAGGCCAAGTCTGCCTGCCCTGCACTTTATCAAAGGAGCAGGGAAGAAGGAGTCATCGAGGCATGGGGGCCCACACTGTAATGTCTTTGTGGAACATGGTAAGAGGTTTCTATTGGTATTTCTTCTGGTTTAATTTTGATTTGTCGAGCTAGATGCAATATGGATTTATTCAAGGGCACAGCACAGATACAGAGATTTTGTACTTTATGGAAGTCTTTTGTTTTCTCTCTTGCTTAATGCAAGTCTTCTGTGATTGTTTATTAAGAAAATACTTGGGTCAGATTGCTTGAATCCTGGGGAGAGGTTATTGTACAGCTAAATGTGAAATACAAGTAAGTAACTTTTTAACGTTTTACAAGTTTCTCATTTCTGCCTTAGGTATGTTCTGGTTTACAGTCTGGGAAAGTGTTTCATCCTTTTCAAGTTGTCTGTTTTGTAGGTATAGACCAACCACAGCTGATAGTGATGCTATGGTCAGCGACAAGCTTTCTTTAGTTATCTTTACAAAAGTGATTCTGCTACCTGAAAAAAACCAAACCAACAAACCAATCCAAAATATTTCTTTTGGAAAGTTTGTGGATACTGCTGTTGGGAAAACTGGTTGGAATAAAAGTTTCTTTTAGTTTGCTTCGTACATTTACAGCACTTTTGGTTAGTGGTTTCTCATAGCTGGTTAAGCCTTCATCTCGTGCTGTGATGGATTTAAGTGCTAGAGGATAAAGTGGCCAAGTTAGGGGTACAGCAACCCCGTCACTTGCTGGTCTTCTGTAAATTAAGAGGGGACTGAGAATCTTGGGAAAGAAGCCAGATGAAAAGCTCAGTAGGACTCAGAGGTAGGTTTAGTGACTGTTTCAAATGTTGCTTTTTTTTCTTAAAAAAAAAAAACAAACCCTAAAGAAATTGTAAACTGAAGGCATCTCTATGAAAGTGAGGTGCAGAAATGCATTGCTTCACTGAAACTTGTTGCAGTAATCCTTGCTTTTGCCCGATACTTTTTTAATTCTAATACTCTTTGAGAGGGCACGCTACTGGCCGCTATCTTCAGCTGGAAAATGGGATTTTGACAAAGCTTCTTCAACAGTTTTGTCCTCTTTAGGAAGTTTATCTGTGAACAAAAGAAAATTGCATCTGTAATCTCTATATAGCTAAAAATTAAAATATTTGCTGTGTCTGAGAACACAGTCTAGTCGGTGGAAGAGTTTTGATTCGGTTTTGTTTGGGCTTTGCTTTCAAGCTTTCAAACTTTCTTTCATTCTGTGTTTCTAGAAGGGCCCAAGAAATCCTGTGTGGTGTTCAGCAAAGACAGAGATTCCGCGTATGTACTACTGTGTTGAAGTACTGTTTTGAGTGACATCAGTGTGATTTCTTTTAATTTCCCATACAATGTTTGTGCACTGAGGAAACTGAGGATAATTAAGGGAAGGTTAGAGAATGTAAGGGCTAACCTGGCCCTCTGATAATAAACCTACTGCTGGATTTTTTCTAAGCTGTGCTTTCAGTCCTGTGATACACCCGCTCCTCCACCCCCAGTCTGGTTGCTGCTTTTACTACTTTGGACAGAGTTTCAAGGTCAGATGAGATACAGAGAGAGTGCTAACTGCAAGCAGTACAATATTCTGACTACCTTTGGTGTTTTGATGTAGCAGAAGAGCCAGAAACCCTCCTTTTTGATCATCTAACGGGAATAGGCAGATGGTAACTTCTTGCCGGTACGACCTGAGGTCAGAAGATCCTAGCACATTTGCAAAGAAAAATAGCATCTCTAATGTCCATACACCATATGTCCGCAAGAGAGCTCAGTGTCTTGATTTAGAAAAGAATAAACTTGAAAGGGGACATCAAGGCCAGGACATCTGTTAAGAGAACTGCAAAAGATCAGCCTCGCTTATCCACATGAGGAAAACTTTCTTCTTTTGGGTGTATGAAACGGTTCTTCGAAGTACAGACAGTAGAAGGCTGTACCACCATTGTTTGTTTTTCAGCTCTGTTTTGAGTTTGGGCAAATGCTATCTTAAAATATCTGGAAAAATACAGAGGGAGTAAAATTAGTTTTATAAAGTTCTTCATTTCCCTCTATTTTTTTAAATTGGTAGTTCATCTTTGAAGTATATAGTCTGACATATTTTATAATTAATGGACAGAATAGTATTTAATGTTTTCAGTCCTATTCAGATATGGTGCAATAGGCTGTAGTTCATAAAAATAGATTGGCATTTTTTTCAGGGCTTAAATTTTTGCATGTTTGTCTTTCAGTACTTTCATTACACAGTTTCTTCTAAATGCCAACCACTGTATCTGGTTTCTCTGTCACACTGTGGGAACTAGTTTGTCCCAGGAAAATCATGTTTCTTGCTTTTCATAACTAGGAAATGCTTAAGGAGAAATTCCAGAGTGGGCTGCTTAAAGCAACCCCTTAGAGATAGCCAAACTGTTAAAGGTACTTGTTTGAAATTCTTGTATAATAAAACACACAATACAACAAAAAAACCCCAGGGCGTTGGTAGTAGTGTGGCTCTCCTATTATGGTTGTGCTTTTGTAAAGCTGTTTCATGATGATGTTTCTGTGGGATCTCTCCCTGCTAAATTCTACTGAGGCTCATTCAGCAGACACTTAGCAGTGACTTTCAGAGCACTGAAGATCTTAATTGCTTCAGTGGTATTGAATCTTACCTGACAGGGTTAGTGAGTATTATCAGATATTAACAGTGTAAGGCAAAATAACCTTCAGGAAAGTAATTCCATTTCTCAGTCGTTGCACTCTCTGTAGCACTCAAAGCAACCCATCAGAAGGCTTCTGAAAGGCAAGGAGGCAACTGGCCAGGAATCAGCTCTGCTGGTGGTCAAATGTTCTGTGAGAATAACGCAGAAAGGCTCTAAATTTTGTCATGAGTTGACAATTGAGCAGTGCGTTAAGGGGGAAAAAATAATCTACGGGCAAGTTTTGGGCTGCTTGCTTTGTATTGCTGCTTTCTGCACTAAGGGTGTTCTACAAGCTGGAGTTTGTGCTGGTGTGGTTGCCCTGGGCAGCAGAGGAGCCCTTGGTGGGATTTTATAGATTTCATCTTGATGCAGATTACTCCATCTGTTAGATTGCTTGCAAGCTTGAAATTGAGAGAAAGTATAAAGGCGATGTTTGCCTCTTGCCCTGTGCTTTCCTGAGCTGAGAGATGAGTCTATAGTCACTGCTTTTTGGGAACATCCAACTGAGGGAAAAGCCGCGGTCAGTACACAGTTGATGGTAAAGGCTTTGTCAAAGCCTTTCAAAGTTTGATGCTAGTGTATCTTGTGCCTTTCCAGAACATTAAACTCAGCAAAACTTGAACTTCTGAAAAGGAAGGTGTATTCCCACAGGGCTCAACTCTGATCCCAGAGTTGGCAGTAGTTAAACTGGAGTGATCAGCAAACACCACACCTTCCATGACTGTCTTGGGTAGGTGTGGCTGTGCTGAATGATGAGCAGATTCCCTGAAGCGTCTTTGTAGAACAGTATTTCCAAGCAAAAGTAGCACCCGAAGGCTTAAAAAAATGAATTCTAATCATTAGACCTGTGATGCTGAAGTGAAGAAGAGATGCTAGGATAACTAACTCTTCAGTGAGGTGGTGGGTTTGGTCCACAGCTTTGAGTTCCATTTACTGCGCAGTTGACGGTCGTGGTGCTGTTTGGTCAGCAGCGGAGCCGTGTTCTGAGAGGTGAAATCCTGAGAGGTGTCTCCACCTCTGTGTGTGCCGGAAGGGTTGCATTTTATATGTACTCTTTGCTGTGTAAATTGTGACAGTGACTGGGCACCATCTTGCCATGGGCGTGTTGGTGGGAACTTGAGTGTGATTTTTGGGTTTAACAGTGCAAAATTATGGTAAATAATATTTTGAAATACATGTCTTTTAAATGATGCTACAGTTGAATGTACATATTTGCTGTCATTGGTGCCAGTTTTGCTGTGGCAGTCGAAGAAATAATTGATCTGGGAGGAAGAAGAAACCTGAAGAGGTTTTGAATATGAGACTTTCTTATATGCTGCTTCTTGTTACATCTAACGGATCACTGATAGATATCAACCTGGTCATAAAACTTTTTCATTGTTTTGTTTGAGACATTCTGCAAAGTAATTCAAATGTGGCTAACTAAAGTTGGTAGAAAGAGAAGGAACTTTATTTTTGAATCTGTGTTACACCTTTACAATACCAGAAAGCGATAGCTGTTTAACTTTGAGCTTTATTTTAAGTATCTTTAGAACGTAGTTGATAAAGCACTCACACAAGAGTGTTCTTTTCTTAGTCTTTTGTAGTGATAAAATATGGTCTTTCTGATAGTTTCTCTTCCAGCAGATAAGTGATGGGGAAGCTTAAACAAGCTGTTTACCTTACTATAAAGAGCGATGAACTCCAGGAACTGGATCCATTTTTCTTATACCTTTAGTGCTGAATATAGCTGAAGTCAGCCTGCTACAGTCTCTTTCATACTGGATCTGAACGTTTTTTCTTACAAGGGTGCTGAAAGTTTTAGTGCTTTAATTAGGAAGTAATAGTACAAAACAGATCTGTAGCATAAGCTTGCCACAGCTGCCAGTTGGAGACATGCCCTACGAAATCCACTGTTAGAAAAAAAAAAAACAACAATTAAGTGTCTTTCCTATATTACTGATTACAAATTGATTTTAAGAGGCTTTAGGTTTAATAATCTATCTTGTTTTATGCTGTTAAATTTCATGTTTCAACTGTTGGGACTGTGCAAATGAGTAAATTATAATTGATTCCTTCCTCAGGACTTAGTGATTGACCAGCATGTACAAGTATCTACTATATATATACTGTTATAATTATATTGGTGTTTATTATTTTTATGCAATGCCGACCATTCTCATACCATGTAGGAAAATGAATAATTCCAAGAAGTTTGTTTTATTTTTTTGTTGTGGGTAAGATGTTATTAATAACTGTACAGCCTTGGAATATACTTTTATCATCTGGGTGGTCTAGAGCAGGTGGTGATCAAGCAATGATATATGATTTTGTTCTCATTATCCTTTATCCTACAGGTGAGCTCAATATATCTTCTTTATACGCAATATGCATTTATTAGATAGTCAATTGCCCGTACATGGAAATGATTTAAATGAGATTCCTTCCATACTAGAACTCTGTTTCTTTAAACCCATGTAGTTACAAACCCTGCATTTATCTCTTTCCATTGTTCCTTAGGGCATTTTCGTACTGCGTCTCTGCTTCATCAACTACAAAACCTGAGACTTGAAAGAAACTGCTTTACTACTCCTGATTCCACTTTAGACCATTCGCCTGGAATTGTATCGTTAGCGTGGGCCTCATAGGAGTCCATTATTTAGAGCTTGCCTTCAGTATCTCAGGTCTCCGTTCTAAACTGGCAAAACTTTCTTCATTGTTAGGTTGGAAATTTGGCAGCTCCCAAACTTTAATTTCCATCTCTATTAGGAGAGTCTTATCCCCAGCTTTTGAGATCATTGCTTATGTACCCAACTTCGATGTGCTTCAGTATTAGTCTGGTTAATGCTGATATCTGCTGCGCACCAAATGCAGATTTGTTTACTGCCTCTGACTATATCCCTTTTCATCATACAAAGCTCTTGCCGTATTTTTTTCCTGCTCGAATTATCAAATACCAGTAGATTTTGCTAAGAATCTCCTCCACAAAACTTGATCTAGGGTTGGAATATGTTAGGAAAGAGTCCTAAGACTTGCTAAACTGCTTTTCCACACACTGAAGTGGAAGATGATGATGATGATCATGGGGAAAGGCTAATCCTTTTCCTGGGCAACAGCAGTTCTGTTTTGTGCACTGACTAATCTTTGATAACTTGCCATGTTTAAGCAGTTCATCTCCTTCATGACAAATAGGCAGTGGTTTCTTGTACGCCAGACTTTCATTAATAGATTGTGCTGGTTCTGCATTCTTATTTACAAATTTTCATAGGAAGGCTATGTGAGAAGATCAGGACAGGGAGGCAAGAGAAAGCTGCAGGGTATTAGAATAGAAATCATTGCTTGTGAGCGATCATCTCATTCAGCACACTTCAACATTTACCAACAAACTGGCAGTATTTTAAATTGGTAAGTTTAAATCTTAAGCTTGAAAGTAAGTGAGGCGTTGACACAGTCCCAGTGCTGAGAGTTGGGAATCCTGAGTTTCATCGCTGGCGCTCTCTGCGACAAGCTCTGTGGCACATGGCAAATCATGAGGGTGAGAAAGGCGAAGATGGCCTTGGAAAGTCTTGCTCTGTTGATTGTCGTTTTAGGGTGGGGATGCTGGTGTGTTGTGTCTTGGAACAACAGGGTTGTGTTTCCAGCTGTGCTTATAGGAACTCTGATTAAGCAGACAAGAAATAAATGGGTGAGTATTGTCAGTCCTGGGCAGTTGTGCTGTGTTTACTCATGTGGATGTGACTGTGGCCAGTGTCACGGCAAGGTGTCAGGTAAGGAACGCTGGTAGCTGATACCAGGCAGCCTGGATGCGTGGCTGCAGTAGTTAGTCCAGCTCTTAACATCCAGCTGGTACCAGCAGCGTGTTCAGTAAAGGTTCACAGCATGCTGTCTTAAGCCTCGGTCCCCATTAGCAGTATTTTAGCATCCCCAGATTTCCCAGAACATTACTGCACCTCCACCGGTGTACTCAATCCATACTGTATAAAACATGTATTGCCGTGGCACTGTGTGAGAGTAGACGTTCGGTATGTTATAGGTGTCATATCTTTCAGCTATATAAAATGCTCTGATTGATGCACATTCAATTCATGCAGACAGAAGGAAGTGTTTAAAATACTAGTGTCCTTCTGGAGTTATTGTTGCAGATGGACTTTCTTTGCTTTCATTTTATTCCCCCTTTTTTTTTTTTTTTTTTGAAGGGGAAGGGGGCTGCCTTCTATCTGCAGGGTCTGTTGACAGCCGTATAAAGAGTGCTAGTGTCTTCTCCCAGCAGTCTTTTGTCATTGCCCCTTACAGATTCCCAGGGAATACATTTTCCTTACAACAGAGACTAGATACTCCAATTTTCTTTTCTTTCATTTTATTCCCCCTTTTTTTTTTTTTTTTTTTGAAGGGGAAGGGGGCTGCCTTCTATCTGCAGGGTCTGTTGACAGCCGTATAAAGAGTGCTAGTGTCTTCTCCCAGCAGTCTTTTGTCATTTCAGCCGTACTGTGCCATTCTTGTGAGAAGTAGTAAGTCTCCTTATAAAAGGTCTGTTGTGAATCGCAGAAGTCCATTACTGTAGGAACGTGCAGAGCAGTTTCAGCAGAAGCAGGGGGGACTCCTATGGCTTTGCTTTTGTTGACTGTCTTATCAGTCTACTCTTACCCTGCTCTATGTCAGTTGAAGATCAATCTAAACAACCTGTAGAGGTTATTAATCTGCTTAGCAGAATATCCATTTTATCAGTTTAAAGAGGAATCCTGGACAAAAAGGGGAATGAACATCCAGACAATTTTAGTAAGTAAAGCTGCCTAAGGCAACGTCTTTCCTTGGTTCCTAACTAAATCAGTTCCTAGTTAGAACTTTCCTTAGTTCTTAACTTTGTTCTTTCTTTAAACTTGCAAGTTTAATGCCAGTTCAGCACTTAGATATTAAGCATGACTTTTTGTGAAATGGCTGGAAGTTGCACCGCCCTGATGGCAATATTTGATACAAATCTGCCAAAATGGTGTGTTATGCTTTGGGAGGAGTCGCTTTCCCCACGTCTGATTGTAATGATGGGGCAAGTGTGTCCTGAGTACCGGCTTGCTTTAGTTTTTGCCTAAAATACTTGCTGAAATTAGGCCTGAAGTTATATTTGTGGGTGGTTTTGTTCTTTCCCAGCATTTGTTCCTTGCTGTTACCGGTTAGGTTGTGAAAAGCCTGAGCTTGCTTTTCCACAGAGTGATTGCTGCTAATTTGCACGGACGCAAGCAAGATCATCATTCTTTCATGAGTGAGGAGACTGCCTGATTTATGTTGTGTCATCTCTGCGCTCTGTTTTTACTTAATGAATAGAATTTCACAACAGATTATTAATCATTAAGACTTTGGTTTCATTGTGTGAATTAAGAAATCAATATTGCTAGTCGTTGCCTGCCTTGAGAAGCTGCTTATCCATTAGTGCCGCTTTTCTAAGGCGTTTTGGTGCATTTATCTTCTAGACTGACTTCAGTTCCTACCTTATTCCTGCCATATCAACTCGGTACTCCCTGTGTGCCTTTCCGGGGCCTGAGTTGTGTCCAGTCTGCCTCTCTGTAGACTTGTCCTTCGAAGTGCCGTCTGATCAGTAGCAAATCCTGTTTGGTCCAGTCTCTCCTTAAAGCTTATAAAATAGTAATATGCTGAACCTTATTCTGCTGGGGTTTGCGCTCCACATTTGCATCAGAGAGGGGATGGTGGACTCAGAAGCTGGGAATAACATGCGACGAAGACAATACTGAATCACGTATTCTGCTCCCTGTTAAATGCCTGGGTTTTGGGATGGCAAAGCTTGCTGAAGTACAGGATTCCCCCCCGTACTGACCTGCTGTTTGTTCCCTGTCTGATGTCCGTCGCTGTTGGAAGTACAGCGTGCCCTGGACATGTTCCCTGTGTCTCCTGTCACACTGACACTGTAGAGGAGGAAATTTCACTTATTCTACGCGTCTAGAATCTACCAACACACACGCATCAACGGTGTCAGGTTTTTGCAGTGACCCCAATGAGCTGATGAGCTCCCAGTCCACACCTGGTGTAACCGATGGCTTTTTCATGGCCTTTTTTTGTGTGTGTGTGTGTTCCCAGAATAAACAGTGTTGTTTTTGCAGAGGCTGAATGTGTGAATGGTAGTGGAATAAGGGCATGGAAACTTTAAATAGGAAATTGTTTGGGCTTTCAGGAAATGTTTGCTATTTCGTTTCTGTTCAAGTTGCCCAATTTCAAAGGCCACTTTTTAGGTGCTGCCTCATTTAATGTAACTGGTGAAGGGCTCTGCTTGGGTTCTCAGTTTCTAACATGACCACAGTGGGTTATCAACAGGGCTGTTACGCAGTAAACTCAACTCTCTTCATTTGGATTTTTGGGATACCTTTGTAACAAACCTTGAGGAAATTAAACTGTCATTTGATGCACTGGCCACCAGGTGTCTTCTTTGAATCTTTAATAACTTGCTCTGGTTAAAACAAACCCCCTGCAGTAAGAAGTGTCTTGGAAATGAGCAAAAGCTAATGGCAAGAACCAGGGTCAGAAGTGACAACCATGAATTTCAGGAATAGTGGCTGTCAAGTCTTTTTAGTTACTTTTAGAGCCTATAATCTTTCTAAGCTACCTGGCTGATGAAAAAGAGGTTGGTAGGTGAGGTTTGCTTTTGCTGTTAATGGGAAAATCTTGCTCCCTCACCTCCTCAAGCTCCATTTCAGCCCACTCTTCTTTTTTTTTTTTTTTTTTTAAAAAAGACAACAGAAATAGTTTTCAGTGCTGTATTCCTTTTCACTTATTGCTGTCTTCTGCATTTAATCTCATTCCCCCACCTCTTTTGTTATGCTACACTGACTTCTTAAAATTATATACTTTTTTTTTTTTGGTATTAAATTGTGTGGTCCTCTCGGTATAGAAATTGATTCTGTAAATCCCCTTGTAGCATTGTGTTCAGCATTTCTAAACATGTGAGCTTTTCCTGGCGAGGATGCTCAGGGAATAACTGAAAACAATATTCAGCCTGTTACAGCTATTTACACAGTTGTTGTTGTCTGAATGTCAGAATTGCTATCACAAAGCTAATTGTGGAGTTAAACTTTTATGAAGTCATAGCAATGCTAACAAAAGCCAAGCTGTAATCTAGTAATACTCTATTTTACCCAAATCTCTTTTGGGTGGGAGAATTTTATAATAATGAAGATGATTTAGTGCATCTAGCAAAATAGTTTAAGCCATAAATATGTATGCTTGAATGGGTTTTTATTATTTTTATTAGCTCTAAGCTCTCTTCATATCCTCTGTAAATCTGACAACACATAATGTTCATTTAAAAGGTACATTCTAGTTTAGCCAGAATTACTGGAACAGCTATTAGAGCTATTGTTGTCTGGCTACACCTAATGTTTGCAAATAACTTAGGAAAGCTCAAATGACAAATTTTGAATGAATTCCAAGCTGTTATTTCTTCTTAAATATGTTTAACTTGATGGATAAGAAGATGCATTTAAAATTCTCTGCAGTCAACCTTTTACTTATTTTAAGACTATTGATGTAGTGCACTAAATGTGTTTGCTATATACATTTTTATTGCAAATGTGCAGCTATTTTAATACAAAATAGATGTCCTTTACTGGAAACTAATTGGAGGGAAGACAAAGCTATTCCCATCATTTGATACTGTTGATGTTCATATAGAAGATGCGATTTCACTGGGTTCTGTGGATTCTCTGTTATGTCTAAATAGTGCCTCCCACACAGAGGTTTGGATGTCAAGGTGCTATCATGTTTCAGGTATTAAGTAGTAATTATTGTTATGAGGTTGATCACAGAAGACAGTGTAAGTGTTGCTCAACCCTTCATGCTCCATGTCATTAGCAAAAAAATCTGTTGGGGAAACTTCCGTCTAATTAGACCTCCCTGCAAGAATTGCTGTTGCTTTTTTTACCCTGCTCTCGCTAGAGTGGGTATATGGGGAGGCTTTGTATGGCGACAAGTACACTGCCAGATGCGTTGTGTGTTTTGTATTGTGTACGAAGTACAACTTGCAGACTCAACTCCTAGAATATGTCTGCAGCTGGTGGAGTGATGGGTCTGGAGAGGGCCAAATCCTAAAGGCTGTTACTGGTTACCAAAACGCACAGTGCTAATAATATCTCTTAAATAAGTAGGTAATATTTTAAGCCAAGCAAAAGGATGAATTAGAGTAATAAAGGTTGGATTTTTGGAGGCAAATACTAGTTTTAAATGCTAATATAATAATTTTGGTCACTGCAGTTTTGCCTCTGCAAAGCAAAGGTACCGCAAGACACTTCGTTGCAGACCTGCCGCAGTGTTGATAAGGAAACCTCTCCTGAGAGTAATTGCAAACTTCACTGAGCAGTAGCATGGCTTTGTAATTGTGGTTAAAAACACAGGATTTGAAGAACATTAAATGAAAATAGTCATCAGTGCTGCATTTACTGTCAGGTAAGGATTCAAAGAACCATGAAATGTTAACATGAAATATTTGCATTCCGCTCATTGGAATAAGTAGCACAAACCCAGTGAGATGTTTTTGTTCTAATTTAGTGACTTGGGTTACTTTTACCCAGAAAAGTGAATGTTACAGTGCATCGGGCTTTTTCACATCATTTAGTCCTGTATAACTACAGAGGCATTAAAAACATCAAGGTGAAAGACGCAGACACCAACGGAGCAGATGCTTTCCAGCTCAGACGTCTCTGTCTTCTGCGGTGTTTCCAAATTAGGAAGTGGTGGGCTTCAGCTGGACTTCAGAACCTGATGATCTGGAGCCCCTGGTATGAGATACGTTTCATGGCCACCAGATAGGCTTGAATCACCCGGTGCTGAGGGTGCCTCGTCACCCTGGTCTCGGTGAGTCACAGCAGCGATGGCGGAACGCTGTCTGCTGGTTGATAAAGGGTGGATGTTATGGCTGAAATGGGGAGATCACTGGTGAGCCTCATCTGAGATAACTATACTGTGTGGTATCTGAAGTGCTTGGTTGGGCTGAAATATTTTGGCTGTTCTACCTTTAAATTAGTTTAAATAGCTCCGTGGATGTCACCATTTTTAAATTCTAGGATTAGAAGGATGGCAGCTCTTCTGTGGTTGTGAGGCTTTCATCTGCTGAAGTTGTATTTCAGCAAGTTGATGTGCTGCTTGTGAAATGCTCCCCTAAGGCAAATCAGACCCTTTAGGGAGAGGGACTGAGGACTGGAGCGAATCAGACAGGCATTTTATGTTTCAATTATTAATATAGTACTTTTTATGATTCTCAAATTGGAATTGCTCGCAGCTGAATTTTAAAAATGTACTACTTCTAAAATTTTTAGAAGTAAAACTAGCTAAGAAGAGAACTAGTAAAGGTGCTCTCTTCTACCTTGGAGACCTCTTTCCTACAGTCTTACACAATCACGCTTGGATTTGAGTTCTCTTTATCCATGCTTTGGTGTGTACTGTGGTCGTATCTGTAGCCAGCTGCTGTGGAGTTACCCATTTGTGCAGCGTGCATAAGGGATGAGTCTCTTTTGGAGAGGAAGGTTTTACTTAATGGGCAATGCATTGAAAAGGTAATTGTAGGGTGTATTCCTGACTTGTAAAGAAATTCTGATTTATTTAAAATGGATACAAATGCATACAATTAAAAATTATTATCACAATGATGCTGAATACCAAGCTGAACAAATGGATTTTTTTTAGACTACAACAAATTGGAAGAGGGTAGGTTGGGAGGTTGGGCACTTTCCCTTGCTCCTCTCTCCCCATCAAAAAAGTGTTCAAAAAAAAAATTTAAAAATCTGAGTGTAATACTGTAGGCAAAGTGCTGTCAAAAAAAGGGTGGGGAGCAAGGAGGTCTGTGGGTGAGCTTTTTCTAAGAAGTTCTATCGGTGCCTCTAAACCCTGACGCTAACGGCTATGGGCCTGCTGTTTTGTGAAGCTGCGTGAACGCAGGCGCTGCCCAAGCGAAGCCTGGCCAGAGCCGGGGACGTTGGTGCTGGCAGCTGCCTGAATTCATCCTCTTGCACAGTGCAGCACCTCTGATGACTCTTGAGTACAAATCACCCGTCCTGACTCTTGATGTTGGAGGCTAACGCGTCTGTCTGAGCATCCCCGGTTTGCTGCTGTGGTGAGGGAATTGCTTTTAGCCCGGGATCATACCTGGGACGTTTGATGAAAGGTCTGGCTTGAGGAGCTGACCTCGCCAGGGGTTGGCCTGGGGGTGTTTTATGAGATGTACGAGTAAAAGCAGATAAGGCGGACGGGGGGAGGAGGACGACGGAAATGTGCGCGGCTTCTCCAGGGCTCTTCTGCCGCTTCCTGCTGCGGGGGCGGTTATGAGCCAGCCTGGATGACAGAGCTCCTGTTATTTTGAAACGTAACGTACCACAGATAAACCGCGACAAGGACCTTCATTCCTACTTTCCCTTATGCCACCTACGCTTTTCCTCCCACATCTGGCTCTTGCACACAGTAGAAATGAAAACTTGCTACCAAACCAAATAAAACCAACAAAAAAAGCAGATTTTTCTTTTTGTCTGGCATCAGCTAGTGTTACGTTTGAAAGAATAATTGAGATTTTTTTTTTTTTTCAATCATTTCCCCTCAGTGCGAGGATTGGCCTTGGATAAGCAAAATGTATATTTTCACACTAGGTAATTGAGGTTTGTGTAGGTAGCGATTCCAGGGATGCGCCAGCGCTGAGGCAAATGAAATGCTGTATTCTGCCTTGCAGCAGGGAACAGCAGTGCACATCACGGGTAGTTAACAAATACCTGCTTGGTTTGTTCGTAAGTCAGAAAACGAACACAGATCCTTTGTCCTTGTGTTCTTTATCATCATAAAACTGCAACTTCTTGCTCTATAAGCTGATCTAAATAGGTAATAGGACTTCTTCATAGGAGTGTTAGAGGGTTAAGAAAAGGGTGGAAGTGCCTGAAGATACTCAGGGATGGGATAAGTTGTGTCTCCTGGTTTAAATTAGAAGTGCTGTCTTTTGTAATGGTAATAGCGCTGATCCACAGAGTGCTATATGCACATTCATTTTGCTTTGATTTTTCATTGGGGGGGGGAAGATTAAACTCTTGTTGTATAACGCTTTCCAGTAGATGCCTATCTGATAGTCACCTGTCCTTTGCAAATTTGTGTGGTACATCCCCTGACATTCTGCACTCATCTCGTAGCTGCTCACCTTTTGTCTTCCAGTGTGCTAAAGCTGATTTTTGTTTTGTTTTGTTTTGTTTTTTTATCTCTACCAAATTGTTGCTTTTTCTCTTGGAGAAGCAACTGTCCATCTTCAAATTGGATGCCCTTGCAGGTTGGCTGATTGCTTTCTGTTCTGTCAGACTATGAAAATCCCGCTGTTGAGCTGAAGGAACTGAAATCCTTGTTTAGAAAAGAAAATAATAATTTCTTAGTGCCTGCTAGAAAAGCTGTTGGCTTGCACTTGCAGGTGACCTGCCAAGGATTTAAAAAAGAAAAATTGGATTTTAGCCTCTTTTTGTCTGGTTTTAAGATGGTCAAAGCTGGCATGAAAAATGGTGGTTTTCTGAGGGGGGCTTTGTCTGCCCTAAGCAGCAAAAAAGAGCAAACCTAATCTTGTTTTTCTTCTTGGGTCAACTTTTAAGCTCTTGGATATATTGGCTTGCCGTTGAAAATAGTATTTCTTTCTTTCTGCCCCTTTATGTAAAGGGAAATAGATGCCTTGCCCACTCATTTTGCTATTTTGACATCTTCCTTCTATAGTTCTGCGTAGTTGTTCCCTCCTGCTGCATTTTGGGAAGATGGTGCTTAGAGGCTGGTGGTGCCCTTTTTGGGGCAGCTGTACTGGAAATGCCGGTGGCACTGGGATAAGGTGACGAGCAGACGGCCCCGCTCGCCTCTCCCACCGCAGCCTGAAACTCTTGAGCTATTGCTCTAATCACAGGAGTGTTGCAATCTTAGATTGCTGCTTCTCTAATTAAACATCCAAGTTTGTAATTCGTGAATAGTCTGATTTTAGTCGATACTTTGGCAGTCTCTAATGTGCAAAATATTACTTCCAGCTGCTTAGTGGTAACAAAAAATCAGACCCGTTCTTGGGAAACTTGCTTTTCAGCTTTCTTGATGAGACTGATCAAAGTTTTTACCCAAACTCATCTGTATGAGTGGATCATACTGTCTGAGTGAAGCCTGAAGGATTATGTGGACAGAAGAATGTTGTGCGTTATAATAAAAAGCTTTGTTTTGAAAACCTGTATTTTTCTCTTGGATTGTGATTACGTGGGATGGGTCTTTGATTTCCACTTTGTTTTTGCCAGTTGTTGAGGTCTGACCTGGCGCTTGCTGGGAGGCTGGCGGTGTGATTGCGGCACTTTGGTGCAGGACAGGCACTCACGACTTCCAGTTCAGACACTTTCTTTCTCTTCAGCCTGCTGATTTTTATTTATTTTAACAAACAATAGCAGAAATTGAAGAAACAACGCATGGATCCACCTCTTGGCAATTTCCCTTCTTCCATCAGCCCTGACCAAAACAGTGATGGGAAAGAAGAAACATAATTGTAGCAAAATGTTACGCGTCTCCTTTGTACCATAAACCCTGTACTTTAGGAAAGATTATATTGCTGGACTCAATAGTCCAGAAACATTGTCCTTCCATTTTTTCCACATTGTCCCTTTCCTGCAAATAATATTTTCATAAGATGCTGTCTGAATTAATGCCACTTATTTATTTTTTTTTATGTGAACAGTTGTCTTTCTAGTGTTGCAAGATAATCATTCCAGCTGAGATTGAGTTCATCATTGAGCATCCATGTTCAAAGGAGACTTCTTAAAGATTACAAAACGCTAAAAGCTGGGAGGAGGCCATCTTGCTTTTGCGATCCTTTGGGCTTTGAGATTTTGGTTCATAGCACTTGGTATTTTTATTTTTTTTTTACCTCATGTCTAGGGACATTTTATCATCCTCCTCTTTCCTGTTCCAAGCAATTACCATTTATTTTATCTTCAAGCAGCAGCCTGTGGCAATAAATTTTAGGAAATTCCTTCCCGCCCTTTATTAAGCCCTACATAATAGCTTCCGCTACTCACTCATACGTTCATTAAGAAGAATTAAATGAGTGCTGGCGGCCATTAGCAGAGCATTTAATAACCTCTCCAAGGGAAGGTGCAGCGGATTGGAATAAATGAACAGGAGCAAAAACAAATGAAATAACTTCATAGAATATGCTCAACTAATTTGTTCTTAAAAAACCTACTTATTTACATGAATGTAGCACTTTAAAAGGTGCCGGTTTGAGACCCCCGGCGGAAGAGTCCCCAGTTCAGAAGATCCACAGGCAGTGACCCAGAGTGCTTGGCTCCAGTGCTGTGGGCTTTTTAAGGAGAGAAAGGGCATTTTAGATGTTCTGCCCACGTCCCCAGCTGCTGATGCTGTCAGCGAGGCTGCTGGCTGTGCTTACGGATTGCATGAGGACATCTGTCTTGTAGGAACGGGGCCATAACTAACAGCTCATCTCATCTGGTACCCGCCACACCACAGCCTTCGGATGGTGCTGATGGCTGATCCCTGCCAGGCTGGGTTACGTGAACAATGCAGACCTGTTGCCATTAGGCAAATTAGCCCCTCTCCATCGGTTCTTAATCTCTGTTTTAAAGAAGATTCCCTGTCGGCTGGCATTTGGCGTATGAGGGATCAGAGTCTGAATACCCCAAAATGGCTTTTCTGAAATAAAGATAGTTTAGCAGGTATCATTGCAAGCGATTTACTTAGGAGATCTCAACTTGTAAAGCATCGGCACTACTGATAGACCTGGAGTGGCATGTTACAGCCTGCCGAGTGGCTGAATCGGAGTTTTGCCACCAGCTGTGGTCCCTTCTGCTATTGACAGTATTTTAACATCCACGTGTACGCTCTGATCTGTGCAGAAGAAGGAAACTCGCTGGGACCCGTGTGGATTAAAGTGCTCTTTTAATAGTTTGTGAAGCTGTTTAGCTGGGCATCCTCTTCTCTTGGTGGAGCTTTAAGATGATGACCAGCTACTGTTTCACTGCTCTGCTCCTGGGTGTAAGTTGTGGTATCTGTGCACACCGGCTTAAAACATACGCTGCACACACATCGGGCTCCTGGCATCATCGCAAGCGTATCTCCGCCTCGCTCAGCAGCCTTTAGCGCTCGAGGGTCTAATGCTGCCATGTTGTTTTAGCACGCTTTGAAGCTTCAGACTGACCTTTACTTGAGAAATAGAAAAATTTTAGTAAATAAAAAAATGCAGACACTTTACAGTAGTAGTTTTTATGGCTAGCGTTTCATAATGGAAATGCTGACGGTGTTAATTTCATTTCACTGTTACCTGTTTCAGAGGTAAAAATACTGTGATTAAAATGTAACTCGGGTATTGTGGATGACAGATTTCTATTGAGATTTTGTGGGGGGTTTTTGCTGTAGTCATTTCTGATCTCATTTGAGGAGCTCAATGAGTTGAAAACAATGACACAATAATTGCTATTGTTGAACCAAAGATGCAGTTTAAGACTTTTACCTGGATCACTACATTTGATTGATATTTTAATTTGTTTTTTTGGCAGATGAAAGATAATTAGAATCAGTTTGCAGTTAGAAATACTTGAACTGGAGAATTCCATTTTATTTTTTTTAATTATTAGTTTTTCCCTACTTCCTAGTACATATGGAAATTTCCGGTTTTAAATTCTTCATTACATTTTAAGCATCAACATTATATGAATGGAGTGAATCTGCACAAATCATTTCAATATGTGATATGCTGCTAATACACTCAGAATATTTTATTCTAGTCTCTGTGCCAGATAATAGCTTTCAGACACATTGTAAATAACAGCGGAGAGAGACGGTATGGACGTTTGTTTTTTAATGTACAAATGTATATATGACCTCATGATTTGCATTGCTTTTGAAACAGCCTAATCACCTTTCATCTAAGGGAAGAGGTGACTGGGAGAGGGGAAGATTTTGATCGAGCAGATTGGTTTTGGATCTATCTCGTGCTGCGATACATGGACAACAAAGTGTTACTTACAGCAGAAATGAGCCTCAGCTTAGCCGAGGAGCGGGCTGAAATACTGATGATGAGCTAATGTATTCTTATGGGGTCACTCCCCTGCTAATAAATCGCAGTGTTGGTAATTCTTGCTATTTTCTTGCAACTTTGCAGTATTTCACAGTTGAGTTCTGGCTTCTGAATGCAAGCAGTAAAAGCCGAGATATTACAAACAACTGACGAGCAGCCCTACCTCTGTCTCCAGTTTTCCTTTTCCCCCCACCGCTTTCCTTGTGGTGTGAGTTGGTGGTACTGGAGCGGATCTTTCTCCATTTTAATTATGCTGGAAGCTTTTGTCCTGGATTTGAGAAACTTAGTTAAAGGCAAAATGTAAATTTCAAATGGTTGCCCTGATGCTAGTAAAAGCTAAAAGTTGCAATAATATCTTTATTGGTTTGAAACAATTCCCGGGTTCTTTCCTCCGCTCAAGTAATATAAGCTGTTCAGCGCTCTGACATTTGATCGGGAGTTCAGGCAGCCGCAGAGGCGAGCGGCAGCTTGCTAATGGATTTCTGATTGTTCTCCTGGTCCATTCTCCTCCTGATGAATGGTGCGGAGTCGGCTCTCGCAGTCTGGGGAACTGATAAAAACACTTTGCCATCATGTCATTACGTTTCTCTAGGAGAGGAGAATAGCAGATTTCCTCTGCTGTCCCGATGGTTTGCTATCCTGCTCAATTAGAGAGAGAGATACGGAGGAGCAGCCTCCCTGTTTGAAGCTGAAATTAGTTTTACAGCTTATATTAGGTCTTTCCTGGGCAGCTGGTATAATCCCTGTTTGCTCTGGGGGTGCTTGAACAGGCTTTCCTACTGCTGTTTCACTTTGTGAGTGCCTTAAAGCGCTGATGTTACGTAGCTGACTGATGCGTAGGGCTCTTTGTGGGGAGGTGTGTGTTGGGGGTGTGTGTGTGTGTTTCCTTGCCTCCTGGACAAAACACCTTTTTATGCCAGAGCTCTCCATTTCAGGCAAATGTGGCCACGTCTGCCTGGGGTCAACATGCCGAGTCCCCCTGCAGAACTGCCTTCAATAGGGCTATTATGCAAGGAGCTCTTAAATGTGCTGCGGCTGTTGGTTTAATAACTCAGGTTATATGGGTTTGGGATGCCTATTCTAGGACTTTTGGGTGCTAATGGGAAAATTCAGGATGATCTTTTTATTTCAGTTTCTATGGGATAACAAGCATCTTTAAAAAAAACCCTTATTCTTAGGAACGATTCATTAAAATGTTTTTATCAACTTAAAACCAGCATTTGCAGCCCCTTTACCATCCCTAACAACTTGAACCAGCTCATTCCTTTCCCTTGAAGGATTGATTCCCTTCCCGCTACTCCCAGTGAGCTGTGAAAGTGAATTTTGGGCTTTGTAATTAAGATATCTTGAGTTATTTCTGATTTGTCAACATGACTAATGAAAGGGGTTATGCATTACGTCTCCTTTCGCTGCTACGCTCTTGCACATGGAGGCATTTTGGGGGCTTTGTGGATGTAAATCAGCGGTGTGCCAGCCTGCAGACTTCGATTGCTGGAGTAATGGCACAGCTTAGCGCAGTGAGATCCCCTTCAGGCTGTGCACCCGCGTTTTTTGTTTTCTGTAAAACTCCGGGCTAATATAGGCATGGGTTTTGAGCTTGTTGAAGATAGCTGGTGATAAACCGTGTTGTAACAGACCTACATAATAAACATTAATAATGCCTTGCAATACGTTTTATTCCCAGGCATCTAAGAAATACCTGCTGAGTGATTTATCTCATATTTCAGCAGATGTATCTTCTTCCCCTCCCAGTTTTAACAAAAAGTAACTAATGGCTTAGTGCTGTTTTGTGGCTTAAAAGTTCAGGCCGTGTATTTCTTTCCATCACAATCTCATTGTGTTCCACAGCTACCTCTGTTGGCCTGGTTCAGATAAACAGCATTAACTTGTATTTAAACCCCAAACCCTGTACGCATAGACTGTGCCGTCTTTCCCTTGCACAGAATAGTTGTACCAAGGTAAACTCCTTTCCGTGCAGGCGGTTGCCTCTAGGGAGAGCTGATGTACAATATAGGAGCACCCCGCACTTGGTGGGTTTTCCGAAGCAATTATTTATTGGACTCATCTTCTTGTGATGAGAGCTTTGTTTGCTCAGTACGTGCTGTCTTTTGGTAGGATTTTGAAATGATACTCCTGTAGTTGTAAGAAGCTTTTAAGTGAGATCTTCATGCTTCTCCTTTCTAGAGAAGGCCAGTTTATCACCCCCTCTTGCTGTTACTCACTTGTTTTGACTGGTATTCTCGCCGTTCCTGTTTTTCTTATTTTCATGATCTTTCTGCCTCTTTGTTTAATCTTTAGTCACTTCAGAAAATGCAAGCCGGCATGATTTCCTGCAAACCTAGTACGGCTCATGGATTGGTTTCAAAGTCATCAAATCGGGACCTACTGAGCGCTCGTCACGGGAGGGCTAATGTTCAGGACGTAGTATCTGACGGTGTCACGTTGCCCAGTCCCGTCCCTGCTGAGATAGGCAGCTGGAGCTCTCCTCTCTGCTCTTTTGTTTGACTCCTCGATAAAAGCAAGTTGATTATTTTAACTTGTAATAGTTATACCCTTGTCCTGTGGACAGGCTAATACCAGATATCTGTACAGGCTTCCATTATCTCTTCATTCATAGTGCAGAAAACGTGAAGAAATGTGCTGTTTTTTTCTGTGGATCCATAACACTTTGGTTTAGTAACTGGTTTGGGGCCTTGTTTGCTGTTTGAACTACAGCCATTTGTGGTTTTTTTCTTTTTTTGAAAGGATGCCAGCAAAGCGGCATATTCAAATGTTTCCAAACTTTCCCGATTACGTAGAAATTAATCACTATGCCAGAACCACCAGGAATCTTTCTTATCATACATGGGGTTTTTTTTCTTTGATTACAGTCTTGCTGAAAGGCAGTGTTTAGGCAAACATTCCTCTTTGTGTTCCCTGGGATGGGTTGTCAGTTTGTTAGATTTCCAGCAGTCCTGTTTATTCACGTGTGCCTTTGGAAGAGTTGGGACGCAGCAGGTCGTTTTCTGCCTTTGTTCACTGCTAAGCAATTAGAAAATAATTTATGGCTTTGTTTCTCCTTTCGAATCCCTTAAGAAAATGATGGCATATTCTTAACAAAAGGACTACGGCGCTGAGACCTCTGCATCAGAGAGAAGCTGTTCCTCATCTGCGTTAGCACAGCACTGGGGCACTCTGCTGCTGATTGGGCCCTTTGGCTGTTGCTTAAAATTAAATGAATAATGAATTTTCTCATTCAACCAGAACTGGGTAAGTGGTAGAAGTGATGTACGTGCTAGATCCCTGCCTGGGAGCAGCAATGTGACTGAAAAATCGAATGCAGTTCGGGCACGCTGGCTGACGCGCACGAGTACTTGCGAGTACGTGGCATCATTCGTGCTTCAGGGTCCGTCTGCCCCCCACTAGCAGGTAGTTGCTGCATGTAACAAGCAACTGAGGTTTTATCCTAACCCAGTAAAACATTTGTGTTGTTGGTATGGAATTAATGCCTAGATTTATTGATTATCTAACAGCATGGTCTTTGGCTCTTTAACCTGTTGAAGGTTATTTAAAAAAAGGAACGATGAACATAGCGGCTTTATTGTTAATCTGACTAGGACTGGGCAGAAGTAAGAAGTGCTTTGTGCGCTGTAATTGGTTCATAAGCCTTTTCTAGATTGCGTTCCCTCCGCCCCCTGCTCTGTGCTTGGCATTTTTTTCCCAGCTTGACATAAATATTTGGCTAAGGCTAAAGGGATGAACAGAATTACATACTATCAGCAGAATTAGAGGGGGAAAAAAAGTTCTTCTGCCAATCACATCATGCGCTGGGTAGAGCAAAGACTTGACTTAATGCATCTTATTGTATTTGGCGTATGCTAAGCAGAATGAAGATACAGTGGGTGCAGGTCATCGCCCACTGCTCGTTTCCCAGGCTTTGGGAGAGCCCTCCGTCCAGGAGTTTCAGCAAACCGCGGGCTAGAACGAGCGGCATGTGTCGGTACCCGCTCTGCAATGTGACCTCTGCTGCATTCCCCAGGCTCATTCCTGGCATAACTTGGCCTCTCCATCCCCACCCCCTGTCCTGGCTGGTTCATGGTCAGGCTGGAGAACCGTGGTAACCCCAGCAGCATGACTGCTTCATGGTAGAGCTAGAGGTCGGCTCTGGGTCTGAGCCCACCAAGGCACAACAGAAATGCTGCGACAGGAGGGGCTGGTACGTAGAAAAGGCTCTCGTCCTGTGACTGGTGTGTACCAGGTGTGCCCAACCTGACAGCCAGCATTGCTGTCCCAGCGACGTAGAGCTCATGGAGCAGGAAAAGTGCAGAACACCGGAAAACCATCTGGCTGAAGCGATGACTGACATTAAATTTTATTTATGTGGAAGACAACAGCTAACTGTACCTTTGTTGGCTTGCCAAGCTTTAGACCCGTGCAACCTCACCATGGGAGGATGCTTATCTTTGTTAAGGGTAGGGTAACCTCCTCTGAAGTAATTTAAACAGAAAAAGAAATCCGTAATGATGGAGCTGGTGTCAGATAACGGGTTATGCATCTTTACGTCTGACCTTTGCATTATAGCAAGATGTCTAACAGGCAAGACCTTTTGCCTGGGGTTTTCTTCTAGGGCGGGCTCATCAGCCGAGAACAGCTGTTAGTATGAGACATAATTAAGGTTTAATTGGAGCTGTCCATTAGGAGGATTGAGTGAGTGACAGTGGGAGAAAATAAAGAGAATAAACTGTGAAGGTTTTAAAAGAAGAAGACGGTTTAAAGAAGAATAAACTGAGAAATGGAAGCTGATGCAATATTGGTGCAGCGGAGGAGCAAAAAAGGGGCTGAGGAGCCACACTGGAGCCAAAGGGTATTAGAAGAGCTGAGCTGGCGGATCAGATCTCAGAAGTACAATTGCCTGAATTATTTTGGGACAGAAGAGAAGAGGAGCTGAGGAACATTACGGCATGAATTTGAAGAGCTTGGAAGTGAAAAGGAGTGCTTTTTGGATGACAGAAGTATAAATGGAGAAGGGCAGGAGGCCTGTTGGGGTGAAGTGACAAGTGGGAAAGTGGTTTGCTGGAGGGCTCTGCAGTTCTTGGAGGATGTATGGTAATGCTCATGCCCCGATGAATGGGAGTGGGTGGTGAATTACTAGCAAAAATGCCTTTTCTCCAAAATATCATTGTTAATCTCTCTTCATGTCAGTGCTGTGTTTAAATAGAAGTTTACAGCCCTTGCTTTTGTCATGTCAGAGTTTCAAGAGGTTTTGTATGTCAAGCATATTTGCAGTGGCCCAAGGGAGGTAAATTGCTCTTCAAGTGGTACGTGTCCCCGGTGCTGCTCTGGGAAAACAAAACAAAACCCCACAAATCAAAAGCCCCACAACCAACCCAAAAAATATGCTCCTGAGCCCTGCTTAGCAGAGCAGTTCGTCATGGTGGAATTGTAGGGGTGGGAAAACCTGAGTGAACAGTCCTTTATCTTCCTTGTAGCTCCGCAGAAACTGAGGCATTGAGAAGTGCAACGGCTTGTCCTTGGCCGTGCGGGTAGTCCAGATTGGGATGAATTGAATCTGGCGGCCATTGTAGATTCCCTGGGATGTTTTGCCGTATAAATTTTAGCCAAAATGAAAATAGTTCCCTTAAACAAAATATTTAAGCAGACTCTATTTAAACATCCCCTGGAGTTTCCTTTCTTTTAAATTGCGTGACCAAATACATTTGAAAATTCTGCTGTTGAAAGTGGAAAACTTAATGTTAGCAGTTTCTATTGAATTTTCTAATTGTGAGCATGTGCATTTAGTGCCTTCAGATTTTCATCACGCCCTTTAGCAGAGCTGCTTCGAACTCTTTATGGAGGGAAGTGCCTTTTCCTAAGAATCCTCGAATGTTTGAAATGTTGAGAACAGATTTAAGTATCTTTTGATGAGAAGGTTAGCCTGGTGCTTAGAGCAAAGTCCTGGGAGCTGTAAAAGTGCAGGGCTATTATGCTAGCGGAGCCAACTGACTTTCCTCTCTGTATGACCTCCAGCAAGTCCTCAGACCTCTTTGCATATCATTCAACCCAGCTGGAAAACCTAAGTAAACAGCAGGAACCTTGCTGGAAGCCAGAAGCCTCGACTGACTGAGTTATTCTGGGGAAATGAAATAAGTCATGACTTAGAATCAGGTAAACAACATGTAGACTGGATTGTTTTAAAGAGAAAATAATTCTGTAAATATCCAAAACAGCTTTAATTTGGCTTAGTTTGAATGAGTGAAGTGATTGCTCTGTCCTACTTTACAGCAAAGGAAAAAAAAAATACTTGCAGTTTCCCTTTTCATCAGACTGTTTACAGAGTCTGTAGAAATGGAGTTAATCAATATTTCTATTAGACACATGTTTGGGCCCCATGCCACAAGCACTCATTTTTAAACCCTTCAATCTTGTATCATTTATGGAGATTGTATTGTCAGAAATAGTGCTGTAAATAATTTATTTTGCTGCCAGTGCTTTTCTAAAGGTCTCTAGGCGTGATGCAAGATTTCCTCCAGGAGCTGTAAAGCTTCCAGATCAGTTCGCTATGGCAAAGGGATTTTTTTTTGAGGGAGAGAGATGAGTAGGATAGTGGAAATGATTGGTTATTTCAGGGAGTGGCTGGCAGCTCTTTCTTTTGCATCGTTATTGTAATCTAGAGTAGAGCAATTAGTAAGTGAAATTATTGCCGTCTCGTTGTTTCATGGGTTGTGTGGAATGAAGTTTCTCAGTGCGCACAACCTCCTGAACCCGCAGATGTCCCTGTCGGAGCTGATGCCCATGAGCATGGGTTCGGTGCGTACGTGCACGGCCAGGACAGTGCGTACCTGCGGTGGCACCGGCCAGCTCGGGTGCTGCAGACAACCCAGGGGCAGCATCTGTGGGGAGCTACGTCAGCCTGCTTTCGGCCCCGCTGGGCTGGGATGAAGGTATGTCGGTGCTGTAAGAGGTAACTGCTTCAGAGTAGCAGATTGTGGTTTTCAAATTGTGTTGTGCAGCTACAGCAGAAATGTGGAGACTCCGGTTTACATATCTGATGTTTTCCTCTCTCTCAAGTGATGCCGTTTCTAACTAGATTGGCAGTTGCAGAAGACATGTGGCACCATCTTCTCTTTGTATCGCTCACTGCAAATCCTTTGTGGGCTGCCTGCGTCCCCTCTCCTCCAGACAGCCAGCGAATGCTTATCCTCAGCCATCCAGACCAACTGCAGCTGGGTCTGCCAGCCTTCGACTGAGGATTGAAATCTGTCAAATTTCTGTAACTTCTCAGAGACGAGAAACTTTGCTGATTGATGAGAAAACCCTATAGCGGGCCTAAATAAACATCAGCTGTGTACTGGGAGGCTTGCAAGAAAGTCACTATTTCCAATTTACTCTTGAAAATCTTCCCAGATCTTTAACGCTGTTATGGATTTCTGGGTAATGAGTAGAGAGTGCAAAGAAAGTTCCATGTAAACTAACTTGGTTTACTCCCCAAGCAAATTAGAAGGCGAGTATCTAACAGGGAAGCAGGCACAGGTAGCCTAAATTATCTCCACAATCTTCATTTGCTGAAATTTTAGACCCAGAGAGCTGATTTTGCTTTAGCTATGATATATCAAACTCTTTCTAAAGCATTAACGGCCGGTTCTGCGGAGATTACTTGGGTATCACGTGCTCCATCAGTGTGCTCCACTAGTCTGTATCCAGTGATGACCCGCACAGACTGGCTGTTGCTGATGTAAATCTCAGCGATTCCTGGAAACGCCTTTGCCTGTCCTTACCTTCAGTGCCGTGTAGAGAAATCAACAGCTTCAAATGAATTAAGACAATAGGCAATTTAAGAGAGAAACTCTGGCTTTTTGCTTGGCAGGGATAACAAAGAGCACAGCCTGGCTGCTGTTGTATTGCAGGTGGCGATGTACAGGTATGGGATGAAACAAACCGATCCTGTACTTCCTACCTGGATCGTGATGCGCCTGATGCAGCTGAGGAGCCTCCGTCCCTGCGGGCACAATGTTAGTGCCGTTTGCTAACAGCTTACCCAGCCAGGCTCCGGTTTGATTAATAGATGAATCCTCAAATGCCTGTTTTGCATTGATGTATGTATTCTTAAAAATTCCTTTTTTTTTTAGTGCTTTGGGAAAACACTAAGTGTAATAGTTAAAAATAACTTCTATCGCTTCATGTCAGGTGTAAAACATTGCATTTTGACTCAAGTTGTAGATTCAAGTGGGAGGCTGTGTCTTTCCTTCTTTCTGTTTTAAACAATCCCCATCCTTTATTGGCCTCTCCTGTGTGCCTCTCTTTTAGCCCCCAAGGTGGCTGTTTCATATGAAACAGTATCGTTAGACTTTGTTGTCAGTGATTTTCATGCTTCAAAGGAAAGGATCAGAAACTGAATTTATCAGTTTTTATACCAGAAGAACAAACCTTACAGTATTTGAAGTTTCCTTCTGAGATAACTTTTCTCATGGCTTGTTTTGGTTTTGTTGCATGATCTATCTTGACATGTCCATCAGTGTGCTTAGATGCACAGGGCGGTGGGTTTTTTGGTCGTGTCACTTCAGCTGATGGTCTATTTGTGGCTCTGCTTTTCCAAACGCCGGCCGCTGACCCCAGCGCAGCGGTTCGTAGCTCTGCCACTTGGTGACAGTCTTTCGAAATAAAACCATCACTGAAATGAGGGTTTGAACTTACTGACTAGCGGGTGCTACTCACAGCAAATCTCAGTATAAATAAGTACTGATGTATAATTATTTGTATGAGAAATAGACGTATAGATACGTAGCTCTCCGATCCGATTTGCTCTAAATGCCACGTTACCAGTTCCCATTTAAATCATTCCCTGGAACATCACGTGCTGGTAGCACTTTTTTGTGGAGTAATCAAACTCAGTAAATGACAGGTCTCCATCACTGGAGCGTTGTGCAGAGGGGTTGTGACCAGGGGTGACACATACCCACTTGTTCACACCTTGTGAGCTGCCTTTTAAAGGCTGTTCAGGCCTCCTTGCTCTATTTCTCCAGAGGTACGTACACAGGCACAATCCAGGTGCCAGGGAGGTTTTTGCTAGTTTGTTCTAGGCAGTGAATCTATTAGCTGGCCTTTTTTCATGAGAAGAAAATATGTTTTCAGGCAGGTTTCCTGGGTGGCGTCTTTCTCTCCGTGTGGTAGCAGGTTTACACCTAATAACTTGCAGCCAAATTTAACCCAAAAATAGAGAAGCAGGGAACATTCAGCTGTCAACCTTCCTGCCCAGTAAGAGCTAGTCAGTCCAGCATCCATGTCATGCTGGATTACCCGCAGCATGTCTTCCTGAAGCGGAAGGCCAAAAAGCCATAGGTGTTGGGGGAAGCTCTACGTCTTGTGCTGTAAAGCGAAGAGCCTGTCAGGTTGCCGAGGGATCGACGCAAGGAGAGACTGACAGCAGTAGCTCTCCAATTTCTCCTGTCTTTTGTACGGCATGTCACACGGTCCCAGACCACTGCCGCTTCTATGTGGCAGGCAGAGCTGGGGCTTTTTCTTTGTGGGGGTGAGTACAGGTATGTCTCTGTAGCACAGGACATGGGCAGCGCTTGCTCTCTGGCACTGCAGGCTTTCCATCTTTCCATGCCCCTTCCCAGCCCTACGTCTCCCTTTCTCCCCACTTCCAGTGGGCACACAGGTCCTTAATTAAACCGTGAAATCTTCTTTTCACAGCCTGGTTTGAATTTCCCGGTAGTGCTCAGCAGTTATATTCATAGAATCATAGAATGGTTTAGGTTGGAAAGGACCTTGAAGATCATCTAGTTCCAACCCCCCTGCCCTGGGCAGGGCCACCTCCCCCCAGCCCAGGTTGCTCCAAGCCCCGTCCAACCTGGCCTTGAACACCTCCAGGGATGGGGCAGCCACAGCTTCTCGGGGCAACCTGTTCCAGTGCCTCACCACCCTCAGAGTCAAATATTCTCTGTATTCTCTACCTAAGGTTAAAGAATAAAAAATATGAGGTGGTTGTTTTTGGTTTGTTTTTTTTTTTTAAATAATATTTGGCCATTATCTGGACTTCAAATACAGTTCCTAACAAAATAAACCTCCTAATACAGGAGGTACAATTGCTGTGACAGAGACCAATTGCTGTCTGAGTTGTGGAAGTGCTGAGGTCCCACTTCATAGGTCTTTTCTGCATTTATCTTCTCTGATCAAGAAAAGCTGGTGCAAATGTTTGAATAAGCTCACAAAAGATGTGTCTTGCAAGGAATGTATCCTTGGCTTTGGGGAGCTCGCATTTTGAGAAGAAACTGACCACCATCATGTTTGTTTGTGCTGGGATTTATTTTGGACAACAAAATTGCAGATATGTATTTTTCCACCTTCCTTCTTTTTATCCCACATTTAACCCTTTCATTACACTGTATTTTATTTTCTCTTTCAATTCAACTCTGATAAAATTCTCCCAGAATGCCAAAGCAGTAGAAGAAAATAAGAAATTAGCAGTTTTGCTCTTTTTGTGCTTCTATATGGCAACGCTTTGGCTGTTGAAACATTCATGAACCCACCTAGTATTGAGCTACTTTAGTGGATTTCATGCTGCTGGTGCCAGGAGAACCTTTCTAGCAGATAGTCCTGGAGCAAATCGGTAATCTCAAGAATTCGGGATCAATTTACTGAGGTTCTGAAGTCTGGTGTGCTGCAAAGTGAGATAATTTGTGTTGTATTCAATTCAACGCAGAACTGTGCAGCCACACAGTAAAGTCAAAGCACTAGTGCTTTTAGGATTATTTTTTGTTTTGTTTTGTTTTGTTTTTCATTTGCAGCTATATCCCAGGATTGTAAAACAGACAGGAAAAATACTTGGTAAAGACTAGAGCTTCCCCTAGAAAAAAAAAACGGCTTAACAGGGTTGCTGAAGGCAACAGAGAGATTCTGATGTAGGACCTGCTTCTTGCCTAGCGCAAGCCTTTGCTTAAAACATGAACATTGCAGTGGCAGTTCCCTTGTTTGATTTTGCTTCTTTCTTAAATTCCCAGGGCGGGAACATCAGTGTTACAGGAAATGATTCTCTGTTTTCATGCATCGTGAGACCTCCGTTTCTGAGCTGTGCGACCGGGGAGCGCAGGTCCCAGCGCACCGCTGGCCAGTTGAGCGAGATTTCTCACTTAGCTGAGGGCTGGACGGCAGGTGAGCAGGAGAAATCCAGGCTTCTGCAAACCCCGAGAGCCATCCCCTTATGTTTCCATCTTGCTCCATTCCCGGCAAAAGGTCATTCCCGACACCAGCTCTAAGGGATTCTTGTTTTTGTGCAATCTGAGATGCATCAGCCTCTCCGTGTGGCGTGCATGGCGCTGGTCTCTGACACTGGAGGACAACAGTCTGTCTAAGCCGCCTTTATGTCTCTAGCAGCAGTATATCCTCTGTCTGGGTGAAGGATACTGTCTGCAGTGCTGCTTCAGCTGCTGCTTTCAGACAGCGTCAGCTCTCGGCTTCTGATTCTGAATGGTTTGGAGAGGACAGACAGGGCAGGAGGGGCAGAAATCCTTCAAGTCCTGATTTTGACGTGGTACCAGTGACACAGGTTGGTTTTCATGCTGTATGTTTAAGGTGGGGCGCAGTTCCCTACTGTAAATTTTCTGATGCAGAGTAATACTCAGAAAACAGATCTTTTTTACTGAAGGTGTAGGATGCTGTAGGGTTATCTTGGTGAGCTCTGAGTTTCCAACACAATAAAGTATATTTCTGAGAGCCGTGGATTAGCAGCACCAAGAGCACAGTCTGGCCCTTTTACGATAGGCTGGTCTTTAACTTTGGGTTGTGTATGTAATTAGTTTGGGACACTTGGCACATGAGCACAGTCAGAGGATGATATATTGGATTATTTAGATGGCTTCATGTGCCAGAAGAGCTGAATTTTGATTCCATTCCCTTCAATCTCGCCCGTGATGGTATGCTGGAGGAGCAGGGGAGCAGCTTCTGCAGCTCAAAGCTGGTGTGCTCCAGCTGACCCGAAAGAGCACTCGGTCATATCAACACTGGAGACTCAACCCACTTGGAACCCAGGTCGTGAAGAATAACACGATGCCATTTTTTTCTGTGTTCTTCCTTTTTTCTGCATTTCCTGAAATATTAATAAGCTGTTTTGAAGTAATTGACATCGGTTTCTAATCAGCAGTGTCCATGAAGCAGCGCTCCATCGCTAGCCGTGATGACGTTGTTTGGCATGAGCGGCTGCCAGGTGAGTGAAAGTCGATCTGGAGTTGTGGAGTGAGTGGAAATAATGTGGCCTGGGACATGTGTATGTAATTTGTTCGGATGATTCAAGTGAGAGCCATGGCAACTGAGATAAACAGAGGAAAAGATACTGGAAAACCAGCAGCGGCTTCATTTTAATAGCACAGCCTTATTCCAGACAGCTCAGATGTTTACTATAAGAGCTCCATCTTCCTGCGTGTCTCTTCCTCCCCACCACCCCCATCGCTTCGCATGCACTTAGTCATGAGATCGGATGGCTTCTTGGGTAAAGCACCGCAGGCCAAATTCCACAGTTTCTACTGGAGCAAAAAGCCATCGGCTGTCTTCAAATATGGGCTGCAGAATTTCTCTCCCTGTTTGCACATCTGTGATTCAAAGGACCCTAATAAAAATGCATCTTAATTGAGTTTCCTGTGCATCAAAATACACCTTCTGAAGGCGTTATGGATTATTTGGCTAAATGTGATGTCTGAGCTTGGGATGTGCTTTTGCTAGAGATAAAACAGTTGGGCAAGCATAAAGTCTGTGCTGTATAAAGGTAATGTCTGAAATGGAAAGTTGAAAAGAGGGGAGAAAAGCGCCCCCCCGCCTCTCTTCCCGTGTGAAGTTGGAGTAAAGCTGGCTAATCTGTGGCTGTTGAATAACAAACAGCTCTTGAGAAGATCGAGTACGACTTCCATGCCAGGGCTCTATCACGTGCTTGGCGGCGGGGCCGTGCCGGTGTGTGGGCTTCTGGGCAACTGAAACCTCAAGCTGCAAGTGGAAACAACCCAGCAAAAGCAGCAGACGCCTTGTGCTGTGCTGTGGAGTGAGGACTGGGAAGGAGGACGTGAATTTTGTCTCCATGTAAACGATCCTGATGGCTGTGCTTGCTGAGGGGGTTGTGTAATCTTGCAGCAGGGCTACAGTTGGGTATGCTTATGCCAAATCCCACCCCCCAGGGGAGCTGGTGGTGATTCACCTCTCTGAATCATAATTCCTGACACTTTTCTGATCGCTGTCCTTAGTGCGTCCTTGCTTCACAGGCTGCGAGTCCAGTCTGATTGGAAGAAACAAGCTTTCAAGCAGTCTAAAACCTGGCCCATTTCCTACACCAGTACACTAATCCTGCATCGGAGTTCTATCTTTGTGGCTCGTTACTTTCTCTGTTGCTTTAAGAGTGAACTAGGAGACATGAAAATTTAGAAAAAGAAATGTAGTTAGCTGTAGAAATGTGATAAATATCCAGTAATTTGATGGTGAGAGAAACCATGCCATGTATACAGTTTTCAGTTCACCGTTTAAAACTGAGTGTATTTATCTGTTTAGAAAAATCTGCTCTTTTTTTTGTCATGAATTGGCAGGATCCTCAGTTCTCTGTCCTTCCAAGACATTGCAAATACCAACTAAAAACATTCTAAATTTACATATTTACATATTTATTTAAATTTACATATTTATTTTATAAAATAAATATTTTATATTTTTTATAAATTTAAATTTACGTATTTATTTCGATATACCAGGGAGAGCTGAAAATGGCTTCTTCATCAAGGACCCATGCTGAAGGTCCACACTTGGCGGTGTTCAAGGCCAGGCTGGACGTGGACTTGGGCAACCTGGGCTGGTGGGAGGTGTCCCTGCCCAGGGCAGGGGGGTTGGAACTCGGTGATCTTTAAGGTCCTTTCCAACCTAAACCATTCTATGATTCTAAATCTAAATAAAGTTGTTTGAGTATACTTACACTCCAGAATATGTTTTTACTGTACGGTTCAATATAAAACTCCCCAATGTCTATACCGAAAACACTAAGCTATATGTGCTCTGTGTGCTTTTTTTTTTTTTAATGACTGAAAATAGGGATTAAAACTGATTTTGCAAATATCCTCTAAGTCATCGTTTTGCAGTAGGAATGGAGCCGGGGCTCCGGCTCCTGAACTCTCGGTTAACTAACCATGTAAAGCCATCCTGAGCTTCCCAGCACGACCGTGCTCCAGTCCCTCTGCCCGCTGCCTGCTCTTCTGTCTGCTCCATGTCCTCGGTCACAGGTACTGCAGTGTCTGTAGCGACACTGGTTGTTTTACTCTGCAGTGCGAGAAAATGAATGCTAGGTGCTGCCTGGTGGTCCCTTGCCTGCCTAGGTGTGCCGGCGATGCTCCCTTCGCTGTGACTGCCGGCGTTGAGCCTGGGAGCCAGCAGTCAGAGACCCTCTGCTAGCAAAAGGTTTTGCCTGGGTGTTGCATGCTGTAGAGTGAAGCGTGAACAGGTTTGTCTTAAACGTTTACCGTACTTAACTTGGCTTGAGGGGAATAAGCAGGCTCTCTAGCAAGGATGTGTATTATCTCTGTTAGTGTGGATGATAAAACAAGACACCCTCATCTTTCTCTCTGATTTTTTTTTCTCCACTTCATTATTCAGTTTTACATTTTTATGTCACTTCCAGTTCTCTTGTCACGGTGAAATCTTTCAGAGTGGATAAAAGCTGAAAGCTACAAGCAGAAACAAAAAATTTTCGGCTACCTTTGCTACCAGGCAGCAAACATGTCAGAAGCCCAGTGCTTGTTTTGCTTTTGTTACCATTCCTGTATGAAAAAGTGTACATAAAAGGTCTGTCTGCTGACTTGCAGTGACTGGGGGAGCGCAAAGAACTGAGTGAAGGGATTCAGAAGGAAGAGATACAGAGTTCAGTCTTGAGTCATGGAAGATGCTTTCCCTGATCTGGTGTTTTTGCGTTCATCTGTCCCTGTGGTGGCTTCAGGTCTCTTCATCGAGTCCACCCACTGGCAGAAGTGCTCAGCCTGTTCGAGTGCCCTCCCGGAACAGATCTTCTCTTTCTTTACCTGCCTGCCCTTGCTGGCAGGTAGAATTGCAAAACTGGGAAGCAGCGTGGAGAGCTTGAGAGGGATTTTATATTTGTGAGTGCTTTGAAAGGGTGCAGCTTGGGAGCAGAAATTTGCATGGACTAGAACCACAAACCAACGGGGAGAAGGGGCTGAGCTGGACGGGTCAGAGGAGGTGGTGGGCCAGCGCTCGTAGGTGTTCAGCCAGGAGCAAACTATTTTCCACAGGAAACTTAGGCTTTCCTAGAAGTATTCCCAAGGAGCAGAAGTGCCAGTGATAAGTACATTTCCAATAAGGATAGGAACTGAAGCTTGCTCCTTGCTTCGCAGGGTGATGCCTTCTTAGGAAGAACACCTGATTTATATGGTTCTTTGTTGGCCAGTTTGTGACTGGAAATGTTTGGAGCCTGTTTTGAAGCTGTGCAGAAGAGCGTGCTTGCGTCATCCAGAAAATGCAGTGAGTCAGTGGAGTCCTGAGGGAGCTGTAACGGCTCAAACAGAAACTTGGAAAACAAAATGGGGATGGATTTAAAGATACAGCATTTGTGGCCGCTGCTGTGTTCAGAGATGGTCTGCGTTCATCGAAGGCATTGGTGAGGAAGGGGTTCAGTAAGGACTTGGCTGCTGTAAATACAAGTGGAGCTTTATAAGCGTGATCCACCCGAGGCAGGGTGTGGAACTGGAAGAGGGTGTTAAGCTAGTTCTGCTTGCCATTATACTCAGTATTTTGGTATTCAGGGAATCTCCACGAATTCTTCATTGATATGTGTGCATTGGTATGTTAATGAATAACTTATTGGGAGGGACAGGAAGGAAGGTTGGGGGCAGCCTCTTGGTTTGGCCCCCGCTTATCCTTTTCTTCAACGTTTTCAACTGCCTTCAGGTTTGGGCTGGTTTCTACAGTGTTCCAAGCTATGCTGTTGCTGCAGTGCAGCTGCGTTGGGATGCTCTGGGGCCATTTCATCTGCCCTGGGAAGACAAGGTCCTGTTAAGGAACCGCTGTGTGGTCTGTAAACACATGCCCAGATCCTAGCTGGGTCTCAGGGAGTGTTGGAAGCACTTGCAGGTGCCACCACCGTGGGGAGGTTTGCTGTTAATGGACCCTGCTCTTTCTCTCCATGGCCACCCACAGCAAAGCAAAATGGATATGGGATACCTCCTTCCTTCAAACCAAATGTTGACTCGTAGGAAGCCGTTTCAGGGATTAGGTGTGCTCTGCTTAAAATGCTTTCAGGTCCTATCGCAGCTGAAATTGCCAAAGTCTGTTGTGATACTGGTGGTGCATTGGTTGTGTTATTTGAAAACTTTCTGTGACAGTAACCACTGTAGTATTTGGGCACCTCAAACCCACAGATGAATTAATCTTTATGATATATTCCTGGAGGGAAAAAATATCCATATAGTGGCATAACAGCAAAATCAAAGATAATGTCTTGTGCTTCATAAATTCCATATTGAATCCCTGTTATTTTTGCTTCAGAATTGAGAGCCTGTTTTCCTCATTTACAAGGCCAACAGACCGAGGCTGTTCCTCCCAGCAGAGGTAGTAGAACATAGCAAAACCCCCTGACGAATCTCCCCTCCGGGCAGGCTTTTCCCCTGCTGGGACAGAGCGCTTGTGATGCAACTTCAAGTGCTGAACTTTGTTGATTTTTATCTGAGCAGAACAGGGTAAGATGCATCAAAGCTAGCTGTCCCTAACAGGTAAGTTGATCCTCCGAAGTGACTTTTCCAAAAATAAAAGAACCAGTTTCTGAAGAGCCAAGAATGAAGAAAAACTGACCTATGTATTCTTCTATGTGTATAAGCTATTCTGACACTTCATTATCAGGAATATAAAAATCTCTTGTGACTGCAATGTGTATGCACGTCAATGTTATAGCTTAGCTTTAACTCTCTTGCTGTAGCTATTATATTCAGACCATGAAAGCTTCATTAGTTCGTTTTGATTTGAGTGATATGGTCCCCAGCAATGCTTATGCAAATTTATGACTCATTTATATCTTTAGAGTTGAAGTTAAATATCTATAAAATTTTAGACTTAGGCAAGTAATTGCATTATAGTTTTGCAAGTTCTGTGAAAGTTTGTTGGTTTTTTTTTTTTTTTTGGTAATACCTAGGGCCATATTTCAAACCTGTGACTTCATTCCCATAAAGCAAAGCTATTTCATTACATCATAGCTGTGCAATTTGACTTTTGATAGCTGACATTTGCATTTATGTTGGATCCATTAAATATTTGTCTGCTTAAAAAGCTGCCAGGCATTTACATGTTAGCATGTAAATGTTAGTAAAAAAAAAAAAAAAGAAAATATTTTTTTTAAATTGGTATTCTTTTTGGCCTTCTTGCTGGCAGTTGTGTTGAAAACAAATGAATTGTAGTTTTCCCTTCCATCATCACCCTCTGCTTGGATTCCAGAAAAAATGATGAATGATTTTTTTTTTTTTTTGCCTTTGCAGCTGCAATTTTTGATTGCAGTCTGACTTCACTGGTGATACATACAGAAATATTTCTCCAGTTAATTGGATGTTATCAAATCCACAGTGGGGGAGTAAGACCATATTCAGATGTAGCTGTTCTCCCTCTGTTGCAGTGAGCAGTATCTCTGAGGGGAGGTTCCCCTCCGTAGCACTTTCCCCCTTTGGATAGTGATATTAGTTCACAATTTACATTGGCTAAATAAATACTTGAAGAGCTTAGTGTCCCAGATCTGCTGCCATTCACTTTGCTTTGGGGCACTGTGGATTCCATGCTGCTCCAATTAAAGTTAGATTTCAGATAAGTTGGATGAGACTTGTATGAATCCTTTGAGATAGGAAAGGCTCAACATATATTTGAAACACTACAACGTGTCAGTCTCTTCCAAGGTGCCTTTCTGCAGGCTTTGTATAAATGTTGAGCATTTTAGCTTAATACTTATTATCCTTAGCAATGGCCACTCGTCTTTTATCCTACTGAATTCCAGCACTAGCTTCCCCCGCTGAAATGGGTTAAAACACATCTTTGATCACTCTGTAACTTTAAATCGCCTTTTTTCCTTCTCTGAACCTCTTTTCTCACCTATCTTTTGCCAGCAAGTCTTGTGAAAGCAGCATCCCTTGTGGTTCAGATCAACTGACTGTCTGGCACCGGGGAGTGATGCGGTGCTGGGGAGGACCCCTCCCGCGGGGAGTGAGCCAGGGATGGTCGCCTAACCCCCTGCGCTGGACCGCACGTTCCTCAGGAGGAGGATGCTCGGTGAATGGGATTGAGAAAACCTTCCTCCGAGAACGCTGGAAAGGGTAGCACTGAGATTAATAGTAATGTTTTCTTGGCACCGTAGGCTCTGGAGCTGCAGAGTTAAATTCCTTGCTCAAGCTTACCCGCTTTGTAACACCTCCATGCCACTGATTATTCGCATTAAAAACAAAATCAATGTAGGCGTAATTGCCCAGATTTTGTTAAACGGCTATTTTTGCACATTCAGCCTCAGATGGCGTTTGACCCTTAATACAGATGGTTTCACTTAATGCATTTTGTTTAAACAATCCCTGTTCCTGGAAGTGGTTTCAGAATAGGCTGTTCCTCACTGCTGTTCATGTTTGCTTTTTCTTAAGATATTATAAGAAGCTTGAAGAGAGTGGATTCAGAAAAGGGCAGCAATCAGTGTTAACAGGCATTTGTGGAAGCCTTTGTATTTTCCAATTAAGGGGTACTGCAACTTTGTTGACTCCTCAGAGCTTTGGAGACTGAAGTGGTTTGGAGCACTTTAGTCGTTAGGCTGTAGAGCTCACTACCTTTCTGTTATTCCTCCCTCTATGTTGCAGACCTCGGGGTGTCCCAGCGTGTCTATGTGGAACAGCCTGTCTTCCGAGATACCTGCTTTCCCCTGGTTTTCCCCCATGGAGTAGGCTTCTTGGTGCTCCGACACATGAAAACCTCTTTCTCCTGGGTATAAACGAAGCGTTTCTGTGTGAGGGTGGGGGGAAAAAAAAAAAAAAAAAGTCTGTTATCCTTGGATCTAGCTCCTTTTTATGTCTGTTATAATTTCTGCATGTGCAGGCTTTTCGCAGATTGTGCAGGATGTGTTATTGATACTGAACACACCCCGGGCGAGCTGTGAAAAGCCTGCATCAAGTTCAACGTCAGGAGTCTTTATATCCTGCCCTCTGCCACGGCCACGCTGCCGCGAGGCAGCTCCACTTAATGGAAAGAATGCGAGTGCCCTTGAAGTACATGAGAAATGTGTTTTATAAACTGGAAGATGGTGTATTGGGTGTTACCAAACATTTCATGTTCATATAGTACCTTTTAGCAGTGGATCTCAAGGCTGGGACCTTATTTGTAGTTAGCTTGTCCAGAAGCCAGGTGGCATTAATATCTTTTACCTTTGGAATAAATGGAGGCACAAGTCGGGTAATTGGTTTATCTACAATTACAGGAGAAATCTAATGAAGAGTTGGAAATAAAACTGTAGCATGTCTATTCCTAAGGCATATGATTAAGCTGAATAGTTATTTTTCCCTTAATTTATTTTTTTCCCCTAACGTTATTTTTAGCTTCAAATCCAGACCCCGTTTGAGGGGTTGACAGTTTAAGCAAAAGTGAACCAAGCTATTACCAGCTCTTTCCAAAACAATAACCTGCTAATCTCCCCAGTGATGCTGTGACAGCCTTTATATAACACTTCAGGTACAATTAAAAAATGAGAGATCACATGCAGTTTTTCCTTTGTGCTTTTTCTTGATCTTATAAATGGTATGTTATATGGCTTCAAATCCTTTTCCGTGACCTCTTCTGTGTCTTCTATTACCCACGCCCCAAGAAGTGATGCATTGGCTTCATCCCCCCTTGACTGCAGAGCTGCTGGAGATTTCTAGTCCTGTTTCTTCCTCCAAACCTTCCTCTGCTTTGAGGTTAGTTTTAAAATAGGTTCTCCTGGCACCCTAACTGCAGTGCGTGTTGGAGGGGAGGGATTAGGGAAACACAGCAGCTCTTTCTCCCTGTGAAAATCCTCTGGCCACGTTCCAGGCACGAGACTTGCAAAGACTGAGCTGAACCAAGAGGATAGAGGAAATTGGGACGTGTGGCCTAACAAAAACCAGTTGGCTTTTGCTTTGGGTTTTCCCACCTCTTCTTGGTTCAAGCCAAAGCCTTCCTTCTCCTGTAGTGGTACGTGGTCCAGGCTGCTTTTGTTTGTTCACTTATTTTGTAGGCTTTATTCTTGTAATAACTTGATATAACATACCTAACTCAGTTGAGCAGGCAGAGGAACTTGCACAAGGGAGTCTTGAATACACCATGGATTTTGTGAAGTTAAGTCTGGGCTTTCTGCAATACATTTCAGGTATCATCCAGGTAAACCCAATTTTTTATAACAGATGCTATCTGGTAAAGTCAAGCGAAGGAGTGTCAAATGAAGAGTATTCTACGTGGGCAATATGTGGTATTTTTTCCATTCCTTTTGCAAATGTTCTGAGAGAGAGAGATGCAATTCCAGAAAATGTTGGATATTGTTTATTGTTCCTGGGAGTGTTGCATGACTTTTCCTTCATGGAGAAAGCAAGAACAAGATAATACAGTAAGAGCTTGTGCTAGAGGCTCACAATCTGCAGAAATGACATGAATTACATATCGCTGATGTGAGACCTCGATATGGACTGGAGCTCGATGAGAAATAGGAAAAGCTGTAAATTTAATGACAGGGTGGTGGTATCTTCTGCCTGGGATTTTGTGGAACGCCCCCAGAATCAGGAGAGGCTTACAGAGGAACTTCTTTCTCCAGAAGGGGTTTCTCACAAAGCTGTATTTTCAGAGAGCGTGGTCTCTCTCTATTGCAGTGCTGTTGTGTATCTGGGTATCTGTCAGCTCTCTAGGAATCTGAGGCATTGCCTTCCCTACCTCCAGGCTGGAGCGTGGCCAGTTACTCAAGGCTGGCTGAAGTACTTCCATTTCAGGTGGAGGCAGGTCTCCCAGTGCTGAATAAATCTGTGGTCTATTTGATGGTCTCTGAATGATTAATGAAATGCATCTATATCTGGTCCACTCCTACATTCACATTTTTTTCTTTTGGATTTGTTTGTAGATCTTTCAGTGGGAAAGGTGGGTGAGGTTAAGCTGTCCATACAACTCAGTACTTGCCAGTACAGATGATTTTCTCCATATTTTGTATTAAGAAACGGCTCTCCTGGCCCCTTTATGGTGCCAATGCTGTTATTTGTATGAGCATGTGGTGAGGAGAGTCTTCACATCGTTGACCTGGGTTGCCACATGGTTGTGTGAGCACCCGTGCCAACAAAAGAGAGAAGATGGGAAAGGTGGGACCAAGGCACTCTGGATTTAGAAGGGGTTAACTGGCTGAGGACGATCTCTTCCCAACTAATCTCGATGTTTGCCTGTAGCACTCCTGCTTCCAGCCCTCATGCTCCATTGTGCAAATTTTCAGAATAGTGGCAGATATTTTACTTCTTGTTTGTTTGTTTAATCATTTGTGCAGGTCTTCAAAATCTACTTCTCTCCCTGTGAACGTTGAGGTGACTCAGCTGTGCCTGAAACGAAAGATGTGGCAGCTATAGGGCCAGTGTGGAGCAGGGTCGGACGGCTTATAGGGTGCCGACTGTTGCTATTCATTTATATTTCCGCACTTTTCTTTATTTTCTGTCTGGTATGCGGACAGACAGAATCTACAATCTTTATTCACGCCAACAGCTGTAAACCTCAGACCACATGTAATATATCTGCTCTGTGAATGGCTCTGATTAATGATGGGCAGGTAGGGTAAAGAGGGAACTTCAGGCTTCTCAAAATACATGGAGAAGCAGACTTTGGGGCTACTGGAGATCAGTAGCAGTAATTTCTTTTTTTACACCTTCCTCCTTCCTCTTGCCTCTTTTGCCTGGAAAGGCAGAAAACGTGGAGGTATTCCACAGTCTCATGTCATTTTCTAAATCTAAATGCGAGTATGACAAGCCTTAGACTACGTGTACCAAGTAAACTCATCCCAAAAGGATTTAATTTAAGAAACTTTGCCCCGATGAATTCAGCATCAGGCTTTTGTTTTTTCTTAATGGTGCAACCTAGAGGGAATGTTACCTAGCATTAAAAAAAAAAAAACACATCAAATTAAAATGCTTCTTTCAATGTGGTTTTTATGTTTGGTAATTGAAAAACAGTGTGTTAAACCCTTGTGAAAGTTTAGTACCAGGTCTAGCACTTGAACTGCATCCGTCTACACTCAGCAGTGCGTGAGTAAAATGGATACCTCCTCTTGCATCCTTGCTCCAGTTGGACCGGGACAGAGGTGTATATATACATCTTTACATTTGCCTTGATTCACAGTGGAATAGCTTATTTCTGTCTGAAGTTTCTGCCTGTTGGCCCCAGTCTTCACAAGAGAAAATACTGGTCCTGCCTTTACGTCATGGTCCCAGCAGGACTCTTAAAACTTCTTATATTGTGTCTTGACAACAAACTAAAATGCTGAACTGTTTGGAGGGAACCATTGCTGCAGGCAGTTCTAATTAACGGGAAGCTTTTCCTTTCTGGGAGTGTATATTTAATTTCTTACACTGGGAATAATAAGCAATTAGTGCTATGGAGCACCAGGCACTTCACTTGCATATCTGAGGGAGGCTGAGAGTAGATACTGATAAATACTGTAATTCACATCAAGTGATTGTGGATGTTTTTGTATAGCATCTTTTACCCTTACATAGATGGGGTTTTATTTCTATAGTTACAAAGGGCTTCTACTTTCTCAAAATAGTATGTACTCCCCTGTGGATGAATTAGCGAAATCTTGAATTCCTGGGTGGAAGGCACTGGTTTTGGGGTTTTTTTTTTGTTTT
>NW_009649434.1:0-1438 GCF_000708025.1 Charadrius vociferus | reverse complement strand
GCCCTACATATTGGACCCTCTGTCCCCTTCAGAGCTGAGTCACCAGGTCTTACCAGGTGAACCCACCTCTGGAACTGGCAGCACCCTCACCCTTGAACTTTAAGATCATGTGAAATCTCTTTGAAATGTGTATGCCAAATAAAGAGAAAGGATTGTAGAAAAGACATCCATGTTTGACTAGATGAAAAAGGAAATCTAGAGAGGTATTGCTATGACTTCCTATGTCATGTGTCTGATGCAAGATAAAAAGTTTGCAGAGACAAAGCAACTCCAACCAGGACAAGGAGCTGAGGTGCAGATATTGAGGTGCTGGACTGCATCCAAAGAGCAATGAAGCTGGTGAAGGGTCTAGAGAAGAAGTTTTATGAGGAGTGGCTTAGGGGCTTGGGGTTGTTTAGTCTGGAGAAAAGGAGGCTCAGGGGAAACCTTATCGCTCTCTTCAACTACCTGAAAGGAGCTTGTAGCAAGGTGGGAGTTGGTCTCTTTTCCCAAGTAACAGGCGATAGGATGAGAGGCCTCAAGTTGTGCCAGGGTAGGTTTAAATTGGATATTAGGAAAAATTCCTTCATGGAAAAGGTTGTCAAGCATTGGAACAGGCTGCCCAGGGAAGTGGTGAAGTCACCATTTAAAAGACAGGTAGACGTGGTGCTTACGGACATGGTTTGGTGGTGGACTTGGTAGTGTTAGGTTAACGGTTGGACCTTAAGGGTCTTTTCCAACCTAAAAGATTCTATGATTCTAAACAGACAAGACTGGCACAAGAACATAAGAGAGGAGTAGGAGAAGGGCATAGGAAAAAGAGCCTTCTTGAGCATACCTCCTCATGGAGGAGTGTGTTGGGTTGACCCTGGCCAGTAACTAAGCACCCACAAGCCACTCACTCACTCACTCCTTTCCCCAATAGGATGACGGAGAGAATGAGAAGAGCAAACATGAGAAAAAGTTGTAGGTAGACATAAAGACATAAAAAATAAAGGGAAAAAAAAATCAAACAAAAAAACCCCAAATGATGCAATCAATTGCTGACCACCTCCCACAAAGAGACTGATGCCCAAATGGTCTCCGAACAATGGCTACCTTGGAAAGGCTACACTCCCCATCCCCAGTTTTACTGCTGAGCATGATTTAATATGGCATGGAATATCCCTTTGGTAAATTTGGGTCAGCTGTCCCAGCAATATCCCCTCCCAACTTCTTACCCATCAGAATCACAGTATCACAGAATTTTCAGAGTTGGAAGGGACCTCTAGAGATTGTCTAGTCCAACTCCCCTGCTAAAGCAGGATTGCCTAGAGCACATTACTCAGGACTGCATCCAGGCAGGTTTTGAAAATCTCCAGAGAAGGGGACTCCACAACCTCCCTGGGCATCCTTAGCCTACTCATGAGAGTAAGGTTGTGAGAAACAGAGGTGGCTTTCATAGAATCGTTATGGCTGG
>NW_009649433.1:0-1064 GCF_000708025.1 Charadrius vociferus | reverse complement strand
CTCTCGCTCAGCGGGGGCAGCAGCAACAGCAGCAGCGACTCAGAGCCTGACAGCCCCCTCTGCGACCACGGCAAGGTGTGTGGGGGGGTGCTGTAGGAGGGATCCCCCTGCCCTGAGTGTTCCGCTGCATCACGCTGGGGATGCCAAGAGCGAAGCGTGCTAGATGCCGGCATGGGGCAAAGAGCCGAGAGCTCTGGTCTGACTCTCTGAGGCAGCTCCTCACCTGATTTGGGGGGTGCAGGGGCATTCTGGGGTGCAGTGGGCTGCTGCACTCGTGCCCCATGCCCATGTCCTATGCTCTGTACCCCAAAATGTGCACTGTGCCCCATGCCTATACCCTGCACTCCATACCCATGCCCTCTATCCCATACCTGTGCCTCATCACCGTGCCCCATTCCCCATCCCTGGAGGTGTTCAAGGCCAGGCTAGATCTGGTCTTGGGCAACCTGGTCTAGTGGGAGGTGTCTCTGCCCATGGCAGGGGGGTTGGAACTCGATGATCTTCAAGGTCCTTTCCAACCTAAACCATTCTATGATTCTATGCCCTGTGCCCCATACCCGTACCCATGCCCTGTATCCCATCACCATGCTCCATCACTGTGCCCTATATCCCGTGCCTGTCTCCCCCATCACCATGCTCACAGCAGCTCTGCCCGCGCAGGTGAAGCAGGAGCGCCCACCGCCCTCGCCCAGCAGTCAGGGCATGCTGGACCGTTCCCGCATGGCCCTCTGCGCTTTCGTCTTCCTCTGCCTCTCCTTCAACCCCCTGGCCTCCCTCCTCCGGGGCTGCGCTGCCCCAGCCCCTGTGGGGAGCCCGGACACCACTGGCCCCCGCAGGAGCATCATGGCTGAGTCTGGCACTGTGGGTAAGTTCTGGCATGGGGTGGGGGCTCGGGGTGAAGGGCATTGGGGTGGAGGCTGTCAGGGTGGTGGTTGTTGGTGGGGGCACAGGGTGGAGGCCACTGGGATGGAGACTGTTGGGATCAGTGTGGAGTGGAGGCTGTCAGGGTGGGCATGGGGCAAAGGCTATTGGGATGGAGGCCGTTGGGGCGGGCATGGGCTAGA
>NW_009649432.1:0-1427 GCF_000708025.1 Charadrius vociferus | reverse complement strand
GACCATTCTGTGATTCTGTGATTGCATACAGTCTAACATCTGAAATCTTGTATTTTTCCTGACAGTTAAAAAACACAATTCTTTTGTGACCTACAACAACAACAATAACAACAACCCTCCCCTACACAACCACAAACAACCCCCTCCCATGGTTAATAAATCTCACAGAATTCACATGCTTTAAAATTCAATATTAGAGTCATAGAATGATTTGGGTTGGAAGGGAGCTTTTAAAGATCATCTAGTCCAACAACCCTACCATGGGCAGGCCCATCTTTCACTAGATCATTGCTCAAAAAGCCCTGTCCAACCTGACCTTGAATGCTTCCAGTGATGGGGCATGCAGAACTTCACTGGACAACCAGTTCTAGTGTCTCACCACTCTCAGAGAAAAGAATTTCCCCATGTCCAATCTAAATCAGCCCTCTTTCAGTTTAAAACCATTGCCCCTGTCCTGTTTGAGGTGAAACAGAACCAATTTCATTCAGTAACTTTCCTTCTTAGCTGGGCCTCTTCTAACTACTGAAATTAACAGCGTATTAAGTTATTAAGCAATTTAAGTGGCAAGATGGGCATCACCAGATCCCAATGGATATGATTAACAAAATAACATCTATGTCCCCACCTACTAACAAAAAGGAAACACAAGCCTTTTTAGGTGTAATTTTCTACTTTACTTGTTTACACCACCGCGTACTCTAAAAGATCACATTCCCACCGAAAAGGGAATCTCTCTTCCCTGTGAGCAACACCTCCTTATCTAGGGAGTTGCTTCACACAACTTCATCATCTGCCAAAACAGTGCTGCAGCTGCTTATTCCTCTCTATTAGTTCTACCACACTTAAACCTTCTTTTGCCTCAGACCCCACAACTCCCCCTTTTTTGTTTTTTTTTTTTTAACAATTAACACTGTGTTTATTGATTTTTCCACCATTCTCTTCATACATTGTATAAAGCGCAGTTCTGCAAAGTAGCATGTCTAACCAAATCTACATCCATTAATAAGCTAGATAGAGCCAGCGATGTGGCATTGCCCTGTTTGGCAAGCCAGCACCCTAATTTATTCAAGGTGGCTAAAGCTTGCGAAGTGGGAACTCCTGGTGCAAGTATAGAGGCCGTAATTATCTCCGCTTTACTCCAAGACTCCAAATTATCGTTGTATTCACTCTGAAAGGCATGGGCTGATCCTTTGGGGCGTTGGTGATGTTTTATAAAATTCAGAATCATTGATGTATTTGGGTCTGCATTATATAGTTTTTTGCATGTTCACGCAACTGTTACAGTCCTGCTTTGCCTTCTGATAGGCTTAGCTTGTTCGTTCACGTGCCCTCATTATCATTCTGATAATCTGTCGCAATTCTGGATCTTCTTCAGCCAACTTCATTAAACCTTCTGCCTTCTTCCTCAATGTTGTTTACCACTTATT
>NW_009649431.1:1541-2258 GCF_000708025.1 Charadrius vociferus | reverse complement strand
CGTCACCTCGTGCGGGAGCACGACCTGCGCAGGGACGGGAGAAATCGGTTTCCCACAGACGCATTTGCCTTCACCCCCTAAACAGACACCTCGCTCCTTGTAGACGGAAAAAATATGCAAATGCTGCGGCTTTATTAACGCGCTCGGCACGCGCTGGCTAATAAATATTTCATAGCCCGAGTAGGACTTTTTTTCCCCCTCCTTCTTCTTTCTTTCGTTTTGGTTCCTTTTCCCTGTCACTCGTTTCCTGCCTTTTCTTTTCTCAGCCGTTGTTTTATTTATTTATTACTTTTAAGGGCTTCATGGTGAGACAGGAGCTGGTAGGTGGTTGGGGGGGGGAGGAGGGAAAAATGTACATCCCCAGTCTCTCCCCCCACGGGTGAAAAAGAAAAGTGCTGTTAAGAGCAAAGGAAAAAATATAATAGAAGGGAGGAGACAGCACCAGGCAAAGGATTCAGGGCTTGTGTGACTCATTGGACTCAAGGAAGAAAAGAGAATGAATGAGAAAATGAGGAGATAAACGGAGCGGGAAGGGGGAGAGGGGTGTGCAGGCGGATGCGCACAAGGCAGCGGTGAGGGGACACGGGGGCGGCGGGGGGCACAGGGACGCGCGGGCTGGTGGGCTCCAAGGAAATTGAATCCTGCTCGCGCCGGCAGCGCGCTGCCTGCGTCCCCCGGAGCACAGCCTGCCCGGAATGCTGGGGAAGGGGCCGGGGG
>NW_009649431.1:0-664 GCF_000708025.1 Charadrius vociferus | reverse complement strand
CTGCAGCCAGGAGCAGGGCACGGCGGGTCCCTGCAGCCCACCGCCCTCTGGGAGCCCCCTCGTGACCCCCGGGGGGTGGATTCAGCCCCACTTTGCACCCACCACCCCACCCAGGCACCCGGACCCCAGCAGGCACCGGGAGAGGGGGTGTAAGGCATCGCGCCACTCGCTGAGGGGCCGAGGACAGAGGCCCCGTTGCCCAGTGCTGGGGGGACAGGAGGAGGAATGAGAGGATCTTTGTCCGCCGTGACACCCGCCGAGGCCAGCCCAGCTGCTGGGACGGCGACGGGGGACAGACGGGGTCTGCACCGACGGTGGCACCGGGCTGAGCAACCTGCGGTGCCGTGGGCACACAGCGGTCAGCCCCGGTGCAAGCAACAGGGTCTGACAGGGATTTATTTGGGGAGGGGAAAATTAATCCCCCCACGAGCACCGGGCCCTGCAGGCTCTTTGCAGCCGATCATTTCTGCAGGCTGGGCACTTATTTCCACAATGACTTTCCTTTTGCAACAGCGATCAGGAAAAAAAGGCGGGGAGGGGGGAACATGGGCACAGGGACGTGATTATTTCTTTAGCAGCAATCCAAGCGGCTGGAGAGGAAGCTTCATCTTTCCTGGGCCATTTACCTTCAGCGCCCGAGCGCGAAGGCTGAGCCAAGCTGCTC
>NW_009649430.1:0-753 GCF_000708025.1 Charadrius vociferus | reverse complement strand
GAAATTTGGGGGGGGAAGTGGAAATTTAAGGGGGGAAGTGGAAATTTAAGGGGGGGAAATGGAAATTGGGAGGGGAAATGGAAATGAAGGAGAAAAAAAATCAAGGAGAAAAAATCAAAATTAAGGAGAAAAAAATTGAGATTGAGGGAAAACCTCCCACAATTAAGGTTAAATTGAGGAAAAAGAACAAAACCCCCATAAGATTAAGGGAAAAAAAATCAACATTAAAGGAAAAAAAATTGAGGTTGAGGTGGAAAAAGTCAAAATTGGGGAGAAAAAACTTCAAAATTGAGGTGAAGGGAAATAAGAATTGAGGTTAAGGAATAAAGAAATTGAGATTATGGGGGAAAAATTGAGATTATGGAGAAAAATTGAGATTATGGGGAAAAATTTGAGATTATGGGGGGAAAAATTGAGATTATGGAGAAAAATTGAGATTATGGGGGAAAAATTTGAGATTATGGGGGAAAAATTTGAGATTATGGGGGAAAAATTGAGATTAAGGGGAAAAAACCTGAGATGAAGGCGGAAAATAATTAAGATTAAAGGGAAAAAAATTGAGATTGAGGGGAAAAATGGGATTAAGGGGAAAAATGGACATTAAGGGGAAAAACGGAGATTAAGGGGGAAAAAATGGAGATTAAAAGAGGGGAAAAAAATGGAGATAATGGGCAAAAGAGGCCAATCCCGCCCCGATTTTGCCCCTAATTAACCCCCTGATTAACGAGGGGGGGTGGGGGATGGGCGCCCCCC
>NW_009649429.1:0-2677 GCF_000708025.1 Charadrius vociferus | reverse complement strand
CATCACCCACGAGGAGGGTCCCCACTGCACAAGGACAGTGCCCACGAGGAGGGTCCCCATGGTACAGGGACATCCTCCACGAGGAGGGTCCCCACTGTGCAAGGACATCACCCACGAGGATGGTCCCCACGGTGCAGGGACATCACCCACGAGGAAGGTCCCCATGGTACAGGGACATCACCCACGAGGAAGGTCCCCATGGTACAGGGACATCACCCACAAGGAGGGTCCCCACGGTGCAGGGACATCACCCACGAGGAAGGTCCCTACGGTGCAAAAACATCACCCACGAGGAGGGTCCCTACGGTGCAAGGACAGTGCCCACAAGGAGGGTCCCCACGGCGCAGGGACATCACCCACGGGCAGGCAGCCCCGGGGCGCAGGCAGCGGGCACGGTACGGCCAAGCCCGGCAGACACGCGGTGCTCGCGGTCGAGGAGGCGGCTGATGAAGCACCGGCAGCGAGACCAAAAACCCATCGAAAAGTGAGCTGAAATTACCATCTCTTATTTTGCCAATTAAACTAAAAAGGACTTCTTTCTGGAGGTTACATAGCTCTGAAGTTTTCTCCTAACTTTATCTTGGCTGTTCTGATTGCTAAGAACTCTTACAAGGCTCTCTTGTGCTCTTTGGGCAATGTAAACTCTCTTCTTCAGTGCTCTGCTAAGGTTGTGGGACACTGTTCACGGGGTAAATTTTGCTTTGGGGGTAACCTTCCTTTGTTGGTATGCGAAGTCTGAGTAAACCAGAGAATTTTAAGGACTGCAGAAGTGAAATACACCTGGTGGAGGTTCAGGGAATGGAAATCTTTTCTTCCCTTTCTTCTGTGAGCCCTTGAGCTGTGCTAGGAAGTGCAGGCTGTGGGTGTTAAGAGATAGCTGTGATGTTCAACCCTTTATGCTATGGACAGGAGTTATGTGGGTTAGGAGGTGCGTCCCTGGTATGTTGCACTGCTCTGTCATTGCCTCCTAAATTTTATCATGAGGTCAAGACCAGAGGCCAGTGTGGAGTGTAAGTGGTGGGGTCCAGTGCTTGACTCTGAGGTCACTATGGGGAATGGATTTGCTTGTAGGTTGCAGAAGTCTCAGTGGTCTCCACAGGGATCTTCACCTAGTTACGGAAGAGTCATTTGTCCTAAAAGATTGAGAAACCTCCTAAATTTTTCCATCATCAGTTGGAGCTGTCTCCCTCAGTTGTTTCCTAAAGTGTGTCTTTAACAATGGGGCCATGTGGTCTCCTGCCCTTTCTCCACGCATGACCTGCAGAGAAGAACTATCATCCCCCCTCAGGAAACCTGATGCTTTTGGTCAGTGGCCCCTTACATTTTTTCCCTGGCTGAGTGATCAGAGAAGTACCAAGTTGCATCCACTTGTCAGGATTCGCTGTGCCTGTGCCATTCCGTGTCAGGATAAAGGTACCAAGGAAGTGCGTTCTCTTGAGCGTATCTGAAAGCGGCGTTTCCCTGGCTGTGGCCAATTGCCTTCACTGCTCTAGGATCTGGTTTCCCTTTACCCATGTAACAATGCACTCAGTAACAGTAAATACATATGTGAAATGCTACCTGGGAATCTTTAAATGCTTGACTACTATTAGCTTCATGCCACTTTGTAAGAGTGACACGGACCTTTAAAGTACCTCATTGTTGGTTTTTTTTTCCTTTTTTTTTTCTCCCCCCCCCCCCCCCCCCCCGAAGGTCCTGTAAGAAAATAACATGAATACTGTGGGACTGCTAGTTCTCTACACACTGGTACAAAATGGGATGGGACTACAGAAGATGCTCATAAGATGACAAATCAGATATCCTATAAGAAAAAAGCCTCAAATTATTTAAGAAGGTTTCCCTCTTCTAAAAATTTGAATGAAAGTCATAATGAAATGTGAGCTACTACCGTGGCAAAGCTCGTTATTACATAGGCTGCAGAGAGTGATGCGGTTCTGCCTGAACCCTAAGTGACTGTATGAAACACCCCAGTCTTAGGCAGGCAATAACCCTGGGAAATACGCAGCATGAAGTTTCATGAACCCCTGCCTTTAAGGATTATTATTTATTTTTTTAATAAATGTCTCTCTTTAAACATGGAGAAACCTCAGGCCCAAGTAAGAGCTAGAGCACAGAACTCCCATTTAGCAGGAAAGGTGGAAGTTTACAGCTCTCTGAGTCTTTCCCATCTTGGCTGTGAGTATCTGTAGGTGAATGTGCTAGGTGGGATGAAGTGCATATGTCTCATCTGTGAAGGAACATAAGCTGCTGTCGTGGGTTAGTGGTGGTTTCCTATAGCCACAATGGTCAAAGCATATCATATCAACTTGGCCTTGTCACCTGATTTCATGGGCTTGACCTGCCATCTTTTGCAAACTGTCTCAGGTTTTGTTTGGTTTTGGATTTTTTTTTTTCTTTTTTTTTTTTTTTTTAATATATAAACAGGGCTCTGGAATGGAGAGATGCAATTAGGCATGGAAATAGTCCTCAATGAGCAGCAGCGAGCAGCCTCGCGATGAAGGAAATTGATTTTATTTGACCATTTTACGAGCGTTTGAAAATTGCATCCTGAGCATGTGCTTCGGTAGTTAAGTGCACATTATATTCTTCATTCCCCTGAATTGCTTTAAACCAGCCTAGAAAAATATGCCGGGGAAACAAAGGGAAATACAAAGCGACGCAGGTACACGGCACCGCC
>NW_009649428.1:443074-444454 GCF_000708025.1 Charadrius vociferus | reverse complement strand
TCCTGGAACCCCTTCAAATGACCTATCTACTTGGGCACTCGATTCTCTCCTAAGGACTCAAAACAGAAAAACACCTTGTTTCATCCTCTACAGCCTGCAAAGCAAAAATAGCCATCATTCCCTAATCCTCCCAAACCAAAAGGACCAGCTGGGGAAGATGATGCTTATCCTCACTGCCTCCTGGAACCCCTTTAAATGCCTCAACTGGGGCACTCTCTCTGTGTTCATTATGACTGTATTCCAAAACCTACCTTGTTTTTACTCCCTGTAAAGCCACGGTGAAAAACTCCAAATATCCAGCCATTGGTCCTAGTGCAAAGGTGCCAGAAGGCACAAGTGATGTTTTTTCTCACTGTCTCCTCTTTCCTCTTCAAATGCCCCTCAGAGTTTTGCATTCTATTATTTCTTTAGGTCTCCATCCTGAAATGCATATATTTTCTCTTTCCGCATTGCTCTGCTGCCGTAACGGCATAGTTATAGCAGTGCTCTCACACCAAAAGTTCCAGTGGGCAGTAGTGATGCTTGTCATCTCAGTCTCCTGGAACCCTGGACAGGACTTTGGCAATCTCTTCTTTCCTAATGACTCAATATGCAAAACACTTTTTCTCACTCACATCACCATGGTGTATAAACAGCTGCATCTGGAATACTACATCCAGTTCTTGGCTCCCCAGTTCAAGAAGGACAGGGAACTACTGGAGAGGGTCCAGCAAAGGGCTGCAAAGATGATTACGGGATCAGAACATCTCTCTTCTAAGGAAAGGCTGAGGGACTTGGGCCTCTTTAGTCTAGAGGAAAGAAGATTGAGGGGGGATTTTATTAATGCTTAGAAATACTTAAAGGGAGGGTGCCAGGTGGATGGGAACAGTCTTTTTTCAGTGGTGCCAAGTGATAGGACAAGAGGTAATGGGCACAAGCTTGAACATAGGAAGTTCCATCTTAACATGAGGAGGAACTTCTTTACTTTGAGGGTAGTGGGGCACTGGAACAGGCTTCCCAGAGAGATTGTGGAGTCTTCCACTGTGGAGACATGCTTGTGCTCGCTGTCTCCTGGAACCGCTTTCATTGCCACACAAACCCGGGGTCTCAAGGCTTTCCTCTTGATTTTAGCCTCAAAACCACCTTTTGCCATTTTCCCAATGGCCAGGAGCAAAAATACTGAACGTCCAGCCATTGCTGCCATACCAAAGGGGCCAGCACAGAAAGTTGTGCCTTGTCCTCACTGTCGCCTAGAACCGCTTTCATCCCCCCCAAACCTTGTGGCTCGGGGCTTTCCTCTTGACTTTGTGGAGGGAAATGGAACTTCACATGATCCAATATGAATTCTACAGAAGCCACTTTATTGATTTACTACTGTCCCTTATATACAATCTATCTTTC
>NW_009649428.1:440530-443064 GCF_000708025.1 Charadrius vociferus | reverse complement strand
CTACACACGTTTAGGCACTAGGTGATTGGTTAATAGCCCTCTGCAGAAGGAAATCACGTGAAGCTCTCTTGTCTTTGATTGGTTCTTCAGCATCCTTTTTATCTGACTCCTCGTCCAGCTCTTATCTCGATTCCTCAGTTTGCTGTTAAACAGCTGTCGTTGTTTCTGTTTTTTTCTCCTCAAGGTTGCTTCAAGGACGAGGTCTACAGTCAGGCCACCTGCTCGTATGGCTGGTTCAAAATATACCCATTTTCTGCTAAATACATTTCCACAATTCCCCTTTTTTTTCTTGAACCAGCCATGCGTTTTTCATGGTACCTTCAATCATATTTGACACCTTTCTTAATATATAAGATACAAGCATTAACATCATAATAAGCATAATTGAGATTTAAATGCCATGTTTTACTAAATCCTCTAGCCATCCTTAGATACCCCAGCTCCCCAGCAAGTTAGCTGCTTGTTCACCCACTTCTAGTTCTAAAGCAAAGCACACCCCGCACCACTTCTGCGCCAGTAAAGCTGCGCTATACCACCTTTTGTCACACTTCCAACATTGGCATAACACCCAAGGCTCACAACTTCCACAACCAGGACACCTGATATTCGTTGTCACCACTGACTTTGAGAGATTCACGTGGAACTGAATGTTCTGGCAGCCACAGCTTCACCCATTTTGCCGGTACCCATCTGGTTCCATTATCTGTAATGACACATGCATACCCTCTACCCCAGGTTATCAGTTTACACGGTCCTTCCCATTTCTCTGTTGTCCCATTTTTAACCATCACTTTACATTGGCCTTTTTTCAAATCTTCCATATCCCCCCTTAGTCCAGCCCCATGCTTTACTATTGGCGGTACTAAACTATCCTGTGGTAACCGTAAAAAGTTTAGTACATACACTGCTTTATTCAATCTATTAGTTGGAGACAATCCCAATTCTCCCCCTTTTTGTTTTTGAAGCTGATGTTTCAACGTCTGATTCATACATTCCACTATAGCTTGACCCGTGGGGAATGTGGGGTACCCGTAATATGCTCAATACCCCAAAGCTGAAAAAAGGATTGAGTGGATCGAGCAATATAACCAGGGTCATTGCCAGTTTTGGTTTCTCTTTGAACCCCTAAGGTGGCAATTGCAGAATGCGTGTGTCATTGAACGTGCTTGCTAGATTTTCCAGTCTGAGCTGTAGCCCATATGGCCAAAGAAAAGTAATCTACAGAAACATGCACAAATTTCTGTCATCCAAATTCTCGAACATGCGTTACATCCATCTGCCAAATTTCTAAAGGACCAGTACCTGTAGGATTAACTCCATTCGCCAATCCTCCCGAAAACTGTTGACAATCTGCACACGTGGAAATTATTCCACAGGCGTCAGTATCTGTCAATCCAAACTGACGCTGCAGTACTTTTGCTGATTGATGAAAAAACTCATGTGACTGCTTGGCTTGAGTAAATCGATCTACCAATGGTGCAGCCCATGGTGGTGCCACAAGCATATCTGCCCTTTGATTGCCTTCTGCTAAACCCTCTATCAAACCTGGGTGACTCCGCATGTGTGTAATAAAATATGCACATTGTTGCTCAGTTAACAATAGCCATAATTCCCGAAAAAGCTGAGATAGTTGCTCATCTCTTATCTCTTTTAATAATGCGCGTTCCATTCGCTGCACTACCCCTACTACATACAATGAATTGCATACAACGTTTACTGGCGTCGCCTTCTATAAATGGAATGTTTCTACTACCGCACGCAATTCTAACTGTTGTGTTGAACCATAACAATCTGTTATAGTAATATCTTTCCATTCCCCATTCTCCTGCCACGTCAATGCTGCTTTTTGGGATCCTCCTCTGGCGTTTATAAACACTGTATAAACACTGTAACACCACAAACTGTATGCTCTGATCATTTAGGTAGCTCTTCAATACTGTAGATACATTCCTTTCCATCTCATTTTCCAAGAGAAGTATCATTTTGCATCTTGATGTTCTGCAAAGAGAAATCCACCTCAGCACGAGCATGGAAGCTAAACACCTATATTTGTCCACACTTAGGGACTTACTACCCTTACCCTTTCATAGCGTGCTATAATGTTGCAATGCTCACTTGTAAGAGTCAATCAGAAGATCAGCGTTGTCTCAACATTTTCATCAGCAACTAGGCCCCCAAAACCTGGGCTAACAGCTTGACATGAGTTTGCAGCAGCTCGCTGAGCTGGCTGTCATGAGACCTAGAGAAAGGACTGATGTGTGCCCATTGTACGGGGTACGAGCCATGTCAATATCTTGGTATGACAGTACAGACAATATCATGACCTGGTACAAGCCTATTCTACTGGAGCAGCAAAGCAAAGAACTGCTGTCAAAGAAGATGGACTGCACTGGCTGTGTCAGCATCAATGAAGTAATCTTGAACCTCAGTTGAACTTTCCTCATTATAATGTCATTATAATACAAAAACACACCTCCTGGTAAGAAGCTACCCGCCTCCAAAGCTGACCACGCCTCAGACACTCCTCTCCGGGC
>NW_009649428.1:426769-431777 GCF_000708025.1 Charadrius vociferus | reverse complement strand
CCATCACTTTACATTGGCCTTTTTTCAAATCTTCCATATCCCCCCTTAGTCCAGCCCCATGCTTTACTATTGGCGGTACTAAACTATCCTGTGGTAACCGTAAAAAGTTTAGTACATACACTGCTTTATTCAATCTATTAGTTGGAGACAATCCCAATTCTCCCCCTTTTTGTTTTTGAAGCTGATGTTTCAACGTCTGATTCATACATTCCACTATAGCTTGACCCGTGGGGAATGTGGGGTACCCGTAATATGCTCAATACCCCAAAGCTGAAAAAAGGATTGAGTGGATCGAGCAATATAACCAGGGTCATTGCCAGTTTTGGTTTCTCTTTGAACCCCTAAGGTGGCAATTGCAGAATGCGTGTGTCATTGAACGTGCTTGCTAGATTTTCCAGTCTGAGCTGTAGCCCATATGGCCAAAGAAAAGTAATCTACAGAAACATGCACAAATTTCTGTCATCCAAATTCTCGAACATGCGTTACATCCATCTGCCAAATTTCTAAAGGACCAGTACCTGTAGGATTAACTCCATTCGCCAATCCTCCCGAAAACTGTTGACAATCTGCACACGTGGAAATTATTCCACAGGCGTCAGTATCTGTCAATCCAAACTGACGCTGCAGTACTTTTGCTGATTGATGAAAAAACTCATGTGACTGCTTGGCTTGAGTAAATCGATCTACCAATGGTGCAGCCCATGGTGGTGCCACAAGCATATCTGCCCTTTGATTGCCTTCTGCTAAACCCTCTATCAAACCTGGGTGACTCCGCATGTGTGTAATAAAATATGCACATTGTTGCTCAGTTAACAATAGCCATAATTCCCGAAAAAGCTGAGATAGTTGCTCATCTCTTATCTCTTTTAATAATGCGCGTTCCATTCACTGCACTACCCCTACTACATACAATGAATTGCATACAACGTTTACTGGCGTCGCCTTCTATAAATGGAATGTTTCTACTACCGCACGCAATTCTAACTGTTGTGTTGAACCATAACAATCTGTTATAGTAATATCTTTCCATTCCCCATTCTCCTGCCACGTCAATGCTGCTTTTTGGGATCCTCCTCTGGCGTTTATAAACACTGTAACACCACAAACTGGATGCTCTGATCATTTAGGTAGCTCTTCAATACTGTAGATACATTCCTTTCCATCTCATTTTCCAAGAGAAGTATCATTTTGCATCTTGATGTTCTGCAAAGAGAAATCCACCTCAGCACGAGCATGGAAGCTAAACACCTATATTTGTCCACACTTAGGGACTTACTACCCTTACCCTTTCATAGCGTGCTATAATGTTGCAATGCTCACTTGTAAGAGTCAATCAGAAGATCAGCGTTGTCTCAACATTTTCATCAGCAACTAGGCCCCCAAAACCTGGGCTAACAGCTTGACATGAGTTTGCAGCAGCTCGCTGAGCTGGCTGTCATGAGACCTAGAGAAAGGACTGATGTGTGCCCATTGTACGGGGTACGAGCCATGTCAATATCTTGGTATGACAGTACAGACAATATCATGACCTGGTACAAGCCTATTCTACTGGAGCAGCAAAGCAAAGAACTGCTGTCAAAGAAGATGGACTGCACTGGCTGTGTCAGCATCAATGAAGTAATCTTGAACCTCAGTTGAACTTTCCTCATTATAATGTCATTATAATACAAAAACACACCTCCTGGTAAGAAGCTACCCGCCTCCAAAGCTGACCACGCCTCAGACACTCCTCTCCGGGCATGCATGGAAGCCTTACTCCAGACAGGCGGAGATTGGCACATTTCTACGGGACAGAGGTGGAGTGTAGGTGGGTCAAAGGAGGAGCGAGGTGTGCTACCAAACATAAAAGATGGTTCCTCAATAACCAATCTCTCCAAAGATCTTCCCCACTGAAAGACCATGACGGTTGAAGAAGAAGCAGCGGAATGCCTTCTGGATTTGGGACCATAGGGACACCTGTGGACCCATGGTGGTAGCTATAATCCTCTTTCCCCCCTTTTTTAACTTCATCTTTCCTATTCTTCTTTCTTTCAATCGCAAGCCACTTTACGGGCACAACCAATAAAGTGATTGTGTGTTGAAAGCATAACTCCCTAGGCCTGATGCCATTTCTTTTTGCGCTTCGAGATCACAGCTGAAACGAACCATCACGTGTCCACCAAGGAGTGGACCATGACACCACTGCAAATATTCTGCTACCAGGCGTATTACTATAAATGCAGGTTCAACTCTGGCTATTTCTATCACTCTCTGTCTTCCTTTTATTGCTAATTGTGCCAAAGCTTCTACCCATGTAGTAATTATATGTTTTGGCTGTAGGGATAAAAATACCCACTCCAAGATTTTTAATGGGTCTTTTCCCGGGGTCCACTGCATAATTATGGCTAGGGGATGCTGATCATGATTAATGATTAACAAACCAATATCCTCTTCTGGATCCCACTGATATGTACAGGCAGTAGCAACCTTAGCAGTAATATGCTTCAAAGCCTGCTGGGCCTCTTCTGTTAAAGTTTGAGGCACGCCAGCGCCACCTCCTCCTCTCAACGTCTTAATTAATAGAGCTAAGTCTGTATTAGTAAGGCCACACGTCGTCCTCATCCAGTTCAAATCTCCTAGCAACTTCTGCACACCGTTGAAGGTAGATACTTCCGTTCGTATCTCTATTTTTTGGGGTCTAACAGTTGCCTTTGTAATCTCTCAACCCAGGTATTTCCAACTTGGTTCCTTTTGTATCTTTTCAGGAGCTATCTGCAATCCTCCTAATTTTAATGTTTGTTCTAATTCAACAATCAACTGTCCTTTGTTTAATTGCTCACCCGCTATTAGAATGCCATCCATAAAGTGATATATTAACAACTCAGGATGAGCTTTTTGTATAGGAGCAAGTGCCCAAGCCACATACATCTGACACATTGTTGGTGAATTTTTCATTCCCTGTGGTAATACTACCCAATTGTATCTCCTCATGGGCTCGCTTTTGTTTACCGATGGCACCGAGAAGGCAAATTTTTGATAATCATCAGGATGCAAAGGGATAGTAAAAAGCAATCCTTTAAATCAATGATCAAAATGTCCCACTCTTTGGGAATCATGTTTGGAGATGGTAGCCCTGGCTGTAGAGCTCCCATATCCTCCATTACCTCATTAAATTTTCTAAGATCATGTAATAATCACCATTTCCTGCTTTTCTTTGGAATAGTAAATATAGGTGCGTTCCAGGGACTTGCAGTTGGCATAATGTGACCTTTGCCCAATTGCTCCTGCACGAGAGTCTCAAGGTGGAAGATCTTTTCAGTAGTTAGCAGCCACTGATCAACACAAATGGGGGTGTTCATTTTCCAAGTTATTTTCAGGACTGGTCGCCCGTTAGCAATGGCCACTGCTAAAAACCCTCATTCTTTGTAATCAGTCGGGCTCCTAACTGACTTAACACATCGCGGCCTAATAAACATACAGGAGTATTCATCACATATGGTCGAACTGTACACACGTTGGGTTTTTTTTTTCTTTTTTTTCCTTCTTCTTTTTTTAATTTTTCTCTTTTTTCTTTTTTTTTCTTTTTTTCTTTTTTTTTTTGGTGTTAATATCATTGCCATCAACTGTTTACAATCAAAAGGAGTCATCAGATTAGTCATAAAAAGATTTTGAATAAAGGACTGCATATAAGGGGCCTGCAGCCCGTTTTGCTGCACAGATTTGTGAGCCTCTTTAATGAGCTCCCATTGAAATCCCGCCCAATAATTTGGCTGTTTCTTGGCCCCTGATGTTCCTTCCATAATCACCACATAAGCAGTTGGAATAATCTCCCCCTCTATTAACGCATTTTGAATAACCCCTTTCCATCTTAATTTTGGGTCATAATCGCCTACACCCCCCTTCGCGCCTTCGCCGCTCAAATCGTGTTTCCCTTCATCGCGCCCCCACCTGTGACTATTTTGCAATCGTGCTATAGCCATTTCTTCCTCCTACTTAAGCCTCTCCTATTCTAACTTCTCTCTCTCTGCTTTCTCTAACTTCTTCAACAAATCTCTTGCTCAGGCGGAGTCATTAGGTGTCCCGGATGGTTTTGTGGGAGATGCAGGCAAGGGAGGTGTGGATGGCAGTAAAGGTGGGTAGAGTGATTTACTGTCCAACTGCGGCCCATCTTCACTGCACTTAGATTGCAGATCTCCCCCCTCACCCTGGAGTGGTGGTGTCGATGGTTCGGGCCCTGGGGGAGGGGTGGCAGTGGTGGGATTAAAGGCAAGGGGACATTGGGCGGAGGATCACTCATATCCATCGCTTCCTCTTCCTCTATTGCAGGCAATTCTGCTACAGGCAGTGGGGGAAAGGACGGGGTAGGCAGTTGATCAAAGGTGTCCAATACTTGCCCCACGTCTCGCCAGAAAGGCTTGTGGTGGTCTTAAAGCCACAAATGCCCCTGCTGCTGCTGACCACTCAGCTTTCATGGCCTGCAGGGTCGTTAAAATCAACCTCCAGGTGGTAGCTAATCCTTTTGTGTCTTTCTTCCCCTTGCTCACTGACTCCCATAAGCGCTTTCCAATCCAGTCCCAGGTTTCAGGTTTCAAAGCAATCTCAGGCTGGGGTGAGAACCCATGTTCCCGACACCAGATTAATAGTCTCCGGAGCGTAAACTCATCGTGTTTAATTCCTCTCTTAGAGAGTATATGAAGGAGAAGCTTCACTATAACATCTTTTGTTATGCTCTGACCCATCTCCTACCCCGGCTGCTCACCTCACATGGTGTCCCGTCGTGACGTACTACTTCTTCTTTCTGTTCTCCCGGATCGTCCTCTGACCCATCCTGGTCTCAGTCCTGCTGAGCTGTCCTCCAGCTGGTGCCTCTCCTTCTGGGCTGTTCCCCACCTCTTTCTCCTTAGCGCTGTGCAGTGCAGTATCACATCGGGGTCACCATCTGAGGAGAGAAACTGGACTCCACACGATCCAAGGTGAATCATACAGAAGCCACTTTATTGATTTACTGCTGTCCCTTATATACAATCTA